>NW_027328780.1:2250083-2550083 GCF_048564905.1 Vicugna pacos
TTCTGATCCCCCCCCCATACTGATTATGCCCTCATTGTACTGATGAGGAAACTAGCTTAGAGATGTTAAGTGACTCAGCCCAGGGCATGGAGCTCGCGAGCCCAGGGCCAGGACGCAGTCCAAGCGGCCGCGGCTCCAGAGGCCTGGAGCCCTGCTCACGACCGCGCGTGGCCTCTTGGCCGGGGTGGTGGGGGTGGGGTGGGGTGGGGGTGGGGGGAAGAGATTCTGACGGGCCGGGGCCAGCGTGCAGGCTGCCCAAGCCGCGGACTCTGCAAGTCGGGTGGAGAGTACCTGACGGCAGACGAGGGTAAAGGGCTGCTCAGAAATCAGATAGGTTCCTAGATCTTCGATGAGTAAGGAGGCTCAGTGCTCATCCTCGATCCCTTTGCTGGTGGCTAAAAGGGAGCAAGGCCCACGAGCGCGCTTCTGGGAGCGGCCTGCCAAAACCTGGAGCAGGGCTGCTCAGGACTGGCTCTGCAGCAGGAGCAGAGGGGGGCAATGTCGCCACCTGGTGGACATCCTTGGTAGTGGCAGTAGGAGGCCTAGCAGCCTGGGTATGGAGGCGGCAGGACGAGGTCCTAGTGGATGATCGTTTTCACATGGCTTAAAAAGCATTGCTTCATAGATTTTATCCACATTGGGGTCTATCCTACGATGGTAAATACGGTCTCCGTTACTCCATCTTAGCTGCATTGATTAATTTTTGTGAGGTTAGTTTTCTCTTCAATGATTTGGAAGCTATATGGTCTTCCAATTAAAATTCCCTCTAAGTTTTAATAAGTCATCTCTAAGTTCATAACTTTATGTATAATTGGACCAGTATTGCTATAACAGTCTCAAAAACGGAATAATCTATTAGATCTTGTTTCTCAATCATGATACATTTAGCATATTTTACCTCTCTGCTGTTCCCCATTGTGTGCGTGTGTGCGCGTGCGCGGGCTACAGTTACTGCTTTTTAGACAGTTGCTTTCAGTTTGTTGCATTCGCAATGAAAATATAGGTATAAACATCTTGGATTTAATTGCTCGCTACCGCTATTTAATCCCATGTCTTTCCCATTTTTGAGTTATTTACTTCTTTCCCAATCAAATGGACTCATGATTGGCTAATTTTTTTCCAGCGGTAGACTTGGAACCCATACCAGTCTATACGCAGCTTTATGTTCTCCTCAGCAACACCTCTCAGCCTCAACACCCAACAACACTCTCCGTATCTAGGGCCCCAAGGCTTGTTTTAAAATGCGGCATTGTTTCTCATGTCCCCCCGCCCCCCTCCCGCCCCAAAAAGGAAGCAAGAATCTTCCTTGATTTAACGTGCTGCCTTTTTAGGACTGGCTAGTCTTGTCTGCTGAATGGATATTAAGAGAGATTTCCTTAAACTTCCTCCTGCTTCGTGCCATAACTCGACTTCATTGAGAAGCATGTTTTTCCCGTTTCTAAGACGGGCTTCCGCTTTGAACTGCTAAACCATCACGGCACACTTTTTCTCCATACTTATTCCTGGAAAACTGAGCTCTCTGCCGGAGTAAAGACGGTTCCCGTCAGAGAAGTGTGGCTCCCTGTGCCAAGGTCAAAATGTAGAAGAAAGGGAAGATTCCTGTTTCCGAGGGTTCCATTTTGTCAGGTTAGAGATCTAGTCATCCGTGTGGCTGCGGTGGAATCTGCAGTATCTTGCCTCACAGTTTCCTTTTTCTGGCTTAGCAGGGGAGCCGCATTAGCTGAGGTCGCGGCGCTATGGCCCTTGTCAGGATCCCGGTGCTGAGGCAGCCCCTTCCCCCCACCCCCTCTCCTTGTCATTTTGATCGTGCAAACTGGGTGCCAGCTGTGTGAACCCTGCTCCTGGCCGCCACGATTGCCCCCCCCCTCCCCACGCGACGTGTCCCCAGTTCCTCGGCGTCCCTCACTGCAACCAGCTAGCTCCAGGAAGGGTGCGAGCTGGCTTCCGCTGTCGTCCTTCCTCCTTCCTGTCCAGGCGGGCCCTCCTTTTGCGCTAGTCGGCCCGAAACCTTCTCTCCCGCGCTGCATAGGCTGAAGGAATGCCTCAGCGTTTGCAGCCGCTAGAGGGCGCTCTTCTCCTCTCTTTGGGCCCCTTCAGCGCTTCCAGTGGAAATGTCCGAGGTGGGAAGGGCTTGGGGGTTCTCTGTATCTAGGGGCTCCCGATCCAGCCGATTCAACTAACTGTGGGTTGAAAATATTCGGGAAAAAACGGAAAGTTTCGAAAAGCGACAATTGAACTTGCCACACACCGGCAACCGCTTACATAGCATTCACGTTGCCTTGCATGCCGCGCGTCACCTAGAGATGATTTAAAGTACACAGGAGGACACAGCGAAAGAGAATGTGACAATGACTGTATGGGTATGTTTATGCATAAGTGGAAAATTGTGCTCTAGACTGGAATTCGACACAACATTGTAAAAACGACAGCAACGTGGAAGAAAAGTATGTTTGTATGTAAAAAATAAAGTCCTATGTCATTTTGTATAAGAGGCATCAGCATCCATGGATTTTGGCATCTGTGGGGAGTCCTGGAACCAGTGCCCCATGCTTACCAAGGCATGACTGGAAGCCCAGGCTCCTTATCCCAGCCTGTCATGTCCCCACGTGGTGTGAATCCTGCCTGTCCCACACTCCCCTGGTCACTCTCCTCCAGCCCTGCCAGACTGCCCTCTTCTTCTGGAACAGGCCAAGCTGAATGCACGTCATGTCTGGCCTCTAGGAATATCCGTTACTTTGTGAGCATGGCTCTGCTTCAGTAAGACGGGCTGCATTGTCACTAGAGAAGACGGGATGGAGGTTCCTTAAAAACCTACAGATGGACTTACCTGATGATCCAGCCTTCCCACGCCTGGGGATATGTCAAGAGAAAACTCTAACTCAAAAAGTCCCATGCACCTCAATGCTCACAGCAGCCCTATTTGTATTAGCCAGGACGTGGAACTAACCCCAACATCTAACGACTGGTGACTGGATAAAGAAGTCGTTGTCTTTTTATGCCGCGGAATACTACACAGCCGCGAAAAAGGATGGAACCATGCCATTTGCGGCAACATGGTTGGACACAGAGACAGTCCTTCTGAGTGAAGTAAGCCAGAAGAGAGAAAAATGCCGCATGACACAACTTCCATGTGAAATCTAAGAAAAAAAGACAGAAATGATCTTAACTGCAAAAGACAAATAGAGCCACAGACATAGAGAAACAAACTTATGGTTACCAGGGAGGGACGGCGGTGGGAAGGGGTAAATATGGGAATCGGAAAATTGCCCGTCTTGGGGAGTGGTGGACATGTTAGCTCTCTTGATTGTGGCGATGGCTTTCTGGGTGTAGACACGTATGAAAATTGATCAAATACTACACGTGAGATGTGTCTAATTGACGGAACAGAAATCGTAGCCCTGTAAAGGTGTTTTAAAACAAAGAGATGGGCTGCATTGTGTGTCCTATGTTTCTATGTGTCTTCAGGGAGGTCTCAGGGGGGCGGTGCTGGCCTTCCTGCCAACACGATGACATGAAGCCCGAACAATCCCCCAATCGATGGGAAGAAGAGACGAGCCATGGTCACATCTGGACCCCAAGCTTACCCGTGGTGCATGGGTGCCATTTATCGCCAATCCAGCGAGGTTCCGGCCAGAGCTAGAGGCCGGGGCAGCGAACCGGGAGCGGCACTAAGGAGCATCGTGGCGCAGAGGCTGGACTGGGGGCCCGCAGGCTCCTCCCAGGAGGAGCCTCAGGGTTTGGGAGGTGGCTAACGTGCCTGCTTCGTGTCACCAGCAAGTGATGCCACCCGTGGAAAATCAGCTGGAATCCTGAGCCGGGTCAGCCGTGGGTGATGCGGTAAAGGCTGCTTGCTAGCAGAGGGGAGGCCAGACGGACGGTGAAGCAAGCAACAGGCTGCTGAGCTTCCGGCCTGTGTTTACCGTGCTTTCCGTGTCTCCCTGCATCTCAGGGTCACCCGGAGGAATTCGTGTGGAGTTTAGAGGCCGACGGCCTCTCGGTTCCTCATCAGCCTGGCAAGCCCCCCAGCCCTCTGCGGCCAGACCTCTGCGAGCGTCTTTCCCTTGTTCTAGCAAAACCCTCCCCACCCTCGCCTGCGGCGGGCTTTTGTTTTTTTAATGGATGGCAGTGAGGATACCTTACAGCCTCCTCCGGCCCTTCCTTAGGGCTTCTGCCCTTAGACCACGGCAAGGGGCGGCCCCCCAACCCCCACCCCCGACACCCCCGCGCTGTCCTGGGTCCTGAACTACAGAGGGTCCCTCTGGCCCTGACACGCCCTCTGGCCACGCCCTCTACGGGGTGGAGTCAGCAGGGCCAAGGGGACACGCCCATTGGCTCCACCCCGTGCTCTGGAATCCCAGGACCCCGAATGCCCTGCCCCAGCAGCCCCTGACCCACTTGTAGTTTCTGCACCGGCTCTCCCCGGAGTTCAGCATCCCAGGACTCACAGAGAGGCCAACGGGCAGCTGTTGGCATGGAGGTTACGGACAGAGCCCGGATGTGAGGTCTCAGTGTCCCCCTGTGCACATCCAAGGCCCCTTGGGGCATGGGATGGACCCAGCATTGGGAAGAAAAGGGTCAGGCTGGCGGTCAGAGACTGGGAATCGGCTCTCCCCGCACTGTCGCTTTCTTCGCAGGACTCCCCTGAGTCTGGGAATTCTAAAGTTGAGCCTGGACGTTTGTGGCACGTGACAGTGACTTTGCGTGTGTGTGCGCGCGCCTGAGGACGTGTGTGGTTGTGTGTATGTTGTGGGGGTGTGTGTGGTCCATGACTCCGTGTGTGTGCGCGTGGGGATGTAGGCGGAGCAGAGTCAGTGTGTGTGCACGTGTGTTTGTGTGTACGTGCATGCATTAGTTTTAAGAATACTAGAAGCTGTCCTTCAGAAGTCTGCAGTAGTAAAAATTGTATGGTGTCCCTCACTGTATAATTCAAACTGAAAATAATCTTCAATCACCAGAAATGTAGTCCCCCCCAGATTCTGATCCCCCCCCCATACTGATTATGCCCTCATTGTACTGATGAGGAAACTAGCTTAGAGATGTTAAGTGACTCAGCCCAGGGCATGGAGCTCGCGAGCCCAGGGCCAGGACGCAGTCCAAGCGGCCGCGGCTCCAGAGGCCTGGAGCCCTGCTCACGACCGCGCGTGGCCTCTTGGCCGGGGTGGTGGGGGTGGGGTGGGGTGGGGGTGGGGGGAAGAGATTCTGACGGGCCGGGGCCAGCGTGCAGGCTGCCCAAGCCGCGGACTCTGCAAGTCGGGTGGAGAGTACCTGACGGCAGACGAGGGTAAAGGGCTGCTCAGAAATCAGATAGGTTCCTAGATCTTCGATGAGTAAGGAGGCTCAGTGCTCATCCTCGATCCCTTTGCTGGTGGCTAAAAGGGAGCAAGGCCCACGAGCGCGCTTCTGGGAGCGGCCTGCCAAAACCTGGAGCAGGGCTGCTCAGGACTGGCTCTGCAGCAGGAGCAGAGGGGGGCAATGTCGCCACCTGGTGGACATCCTTGGTAGTGGCAGTAGGAGGCCTAGCAGCCTGGGTATGGAGGCGGCAGGACGAGGTCCTAGTGGATGATCGTTTTCACATGGCTTAAAAAGCATTGCTTCATAGATTTTATCCACATTGGGGTCTATCCTACGATGGTAAATACGGTCTCCGTTACTCCATCTTAGCTGCATTGATTAATTTTTGTGAGGTTAGTTTTCTCTTCAATGATTTGGAAGCTATATGGTCTTCCAATTAAAATTCCCTCTAAGTTTTAATAAGTCATCTCTAAGTTCATAACTTTATGTATAATTGGACCAGTATTGCTATAACAGTCTCAAAAACGGAATAATCTATTAGATCTTGTTTCTCAATCATGATACATTTAGCATATTTTACCTCTCTGCTGTTCCCCATTGTGTGCGTGTGTGCGCGTGCGCGGGCTACAGTTACTGCTTTTTAGACAGTTGCTTTCAGTTTGTTGCATTCGCAATGAAAATATAGGTATAAACATCTTGGATTTAATTGCTCGCTACCGCTATTTAATCCCATGTCTTTCCCATTTTTGAGTTATTTACTTCTTTCCCAATCAAATGGACTCATGATTGGCTAATTTTTTTCCAGCGGTAGACTTGGAACCCATACCAGTCTATACGCAGCTTTATGTTCTCCTCAGCAACACCTCTCAGCCTCAACACCCAACAACACTCTCCGTATCTAGGGCCCCAAGGCTTGTTTTAAAATGCGGCATTGTTTCTCATGTCCCCCCGCCCCCCTCCCGCCCCAAAAAGGAAGCAAGAATCTTCCTTGATTTAACGTGCTGCCTTTTTAGGACTGGCTAGTCTTGTCTGCTGAATGGATATTAAGAGAGATTTCCTTAAACTTCCTCCTGCTTCGTGCCATAACTCGACTTCATTGAGAAGCATGTTTTTCCCGTTTCTAAGACGGGCTTCCGCTTTGAACTGCTAAACCATCACGGCACACTTTTTCTCCATACTTATTCCTGGAAAACTGAGCTCTCTGCCGGAGTAAAGACGGTTCCCGTCAGAGAAGTGTGGCTCCCTGTGCCAAGGTCAAAATGTAGAAGAAAGGGAAGATTCCTGTTTCCGAGGGTTCCATTTTGTCAGGTTAGAGATCTAGTCATCCGTGTGGCTGCGGTGGAATCTGCAGTATCTTGCCTCACAGTTTCCTTTTTCTGGCTTAGCAGGGGAGCCGCATTAGCTGAGGTCGCGGCGCTATGGCCCTTGTCAGGATCCCGGTGCTGAGGCAGCCCCTTCCCCCCACCCCCTCTCCTTGTCATTTTGATCGTGCAAACTGGGTGCCAGCTGTGTGAACCCTGCTCCTGGCCGCCACGATTGCCCCCCCCCTCCCCACGCGACGTGTCCCCAGTTCCTCGGCGTCCCTCACTGCAACCAGCTAGCTCCAGGAAGGGTGCGAGCTGGCTTCCGCTGTCGTCCTTCCTCCTTCCTGTCCAGGCGGGCCCTCCTTTTGCGCTAGTCGGCCCGAAACCTTCTCTCCCGCGCTGCATAGGCTGAAGGAATGCCTCAGCGTTTGCAGCCGCTAGAGGGCGCTCTTCTCCTCTCTTTGGGCCCCTTCAGCGCTTCCAGTGGAAATGTCCGAGGTGGGAAGGGCTTGGGGGTTCTCTGTATCTAGGGGCTCCCGATCCAGCCGATTCAACTAACTGTGGGTTGAAAATATTCGGGAAAAAACGGAAAGTTTCGAAAAGCGACAATTGAACTTGCCACACACCGGCAACCGCTTACATAGCATTCACGTTGCCTTGCATGCCGCGCGTCACCTAGAGATGATTTAAAGTACACAGGAGGACACAGCGAAAGAGAATGTGACAATGACTGTATGGGTATGTTTATGCATAAGTGGAAAATTGTGCTCTAGACTGGAATTCGACACAACATTGTAAAAACGACAGCAACGTGGAAGAAAAGTATGTTTGTATGTAAAAAATAAAGTCCTATGTCATTTTGTATAAGAGGCATCAGCATCCATGGATTTTGGCATCTGTGGGGAGTCCTGGAACCAGTGCCCCATGCTTACCAAGGCATGACTGGAAGCCCAGGCTCCTTATCCCAGCCTGTCATGTCCCCACGTGGTGTGAATCCTGCCTGTCCCACACTCCCCTGGTCACTCTCCTCCAGCCCTGCCAGACTGCCCTCTTCTTCTGGAACAGGCCAAGCTGAATGCACGTCATGTCTGGCCTCTAGGAATATCCGTTACTTTGTGAGCATGGCTCTGCTTCAGTAAGACGGGCTGCATTGTCACTAGAGAAGACGGGATGGAGGTTCCTTAAAAACCTACAGATGGACTTACCTGATGATCCAGCCTTCCCACGCCTGGGGATATGTCAAGAGAAAACTCTAACTCAAAAAGTCCCATGCACCTCAATGCTCACAGCAGCCCTATTTGTATTAGCCAGGACGTGGAACTAACCCCAACATCTAACGACTGGTGACTGGATAAAGAAGTCGTTGTCTTTTTATGCCGCGGAATACTACACAGCCGCGAAAAAGGATGGAACCATGCCATTTGCGGCAACATGGTTGGACACAGAGACAGTCCTTCTGAGTGAAGTAAGCCAGAAGAGAGAAAAATGCCGCATGACACAACTTCCATGTGAAATCTAAGAAAAAAAGACAGAAATGATCTTAACTGCAAAAGACAAATAGAGCCACAGACATAGAGAAACAAACTTATGGTTACCAGGGAGGGACGGCGGTGGGAAGGGGTAAATATGGGAATCGGAAAATTGCCCGTCTTGGGGAGTGGTGGACATGTTAGCTCTCTTGATTGTGGCGATGGCTTTCTGGGTGTAGACACGTATGAAAATTGATCAAATACTACACGTGAGATGTGTCTAATTGACGGAACAGAAATCGTAGCCCTGTAAAGGTGTTTTAAAACAAAGAGATGGGCTGCATTGTGTGTCCTATGTTTCTATGTGTCTTCAGGGAGGTCTCAGGGGGGCGGTGCTGGCCTTCCTGCCAACACGATGACATGAAGCCCGAACAATCCCCCAATCGATGGGAAGAAGAGACGAGCCATGGTCACATCTGGACCCCAAGCTTACCCGTGGTGCATGGGTGCCATTTATCGCCAATCCAGCGAGGTTCCGGCCAGAGCTAGAGGCCGGGGCAGCGAACCGGGAGCGGCACTAAGGAGCATCGTGGCGCAGAGGCTGGACTGGGGGCCCGCAGGCTCCTCCCAGGAGGAGCCTCAGGGTTTGGGAGGTGGCTAACGTGCCTGCTTCGTGTCACCAGCAAGTGATGCCACCCGTGGAAAATCAGCTGGAATCCTGAGCCGGGTCAGCCGTGGGTGATGCGGTAAAGGCTGCTTGCTAGCAGAGGGGAGGCCAGACGGACGGTGAAGCAAGCAACAGGCTGCTGAGCTTCCGGCCTGTGTTTACCGTGCTTTCCGTGTCTCCCTGCATCTCAGGGTCACCCGGAGGAATTCGTGTGGAGTTTAGAGGCCGACGGCCTCTCGGTTCCTCATCAGCCTGGCAAGCCCCCCAGCCCTCTGCGGCCAGACCTCTGCGAGCGTCTTTCCCTTGTTCTAGCAAAACCCTCCCCACCCTCGCCTGCGGCGGGCTTTTGTTTTTTTAATGGATGGCAGTGAGGATACCTTACAGCCTCCTCCGGCCCTTCCTTAGGGCTTCTGCCCTTAGACCACGGCAAGGGGCGGCCCCCCAACCCCCACCCCCGACACCCCCGCGCTGTCCTGGGTCCTGAACTACAGAGGGTCCCTCTGGCCCTGACACGCCCTCTGGCCACGCCCTCTACGGGGTGGAGTCAGCAGGGCCAAGGGGACACGCCCATTGGCTCCACCCCGTGCTCTGGAATCCCAGGACCCCGAATGCCCTGCCCCAGCAGCCCCTGACCCACTTGTAGTTTCTGCACCGGCTCTCCCCGGAGTTCAGCATCCCAGGACTCACAGAGAGGCCAACGGGCAGCTGTTGGCATGGAGGTTACGGACAGAGCCCGGATGTGAGGTCTCAGTGTCCCCCTGTGCACATCCAAGGCCCCTTGGGGCATGGGATGGACCCAGCATTGGGAAGAAAAGGGTCAGGCTGGCGGTCAGAGACTGGGAATCGGCTCTCCCCGCACTGTCGCTTTCTTCGCAGGACTCCCCTGAGTCTGGGAATTCTAAAGTTGAGCCTGGACGTTTGTGGCACGTGACAGTGACTTTGCGTGTGTGTGCGCGCGCCTGAGGACGTGTGTGGTTGTGTGTATGTTGTGGGGGTGTGTGTGGTCCATGACTCCGTGTGTGTGCGCGTGGGGATGTAGGCGGAGCAGAGTCAGTGTGTGTGCACGTGTGTTTGTGTGTACGTGCATGCATTAGTTTTAAGAATACTAGAAGCTGTCCTTCAGAAGTCTGCAGTAGTAAAAATTGTATGGTGTCCCTCACTGTATAATTCAAACTGAAAATAATCTTCAATCACCAGAAATGTAGTCCCCCCCAGATTCTGATCCCCCCCCCATACTGATTATGCCCTCATTGTACTGATGAGGAAACTAGCTTAGAGATGTTAAGTGACTCAGCCCAGGGCATGGAGCTCGCGAGCCCAGGGCCAGGACGCAGTCCAAGCGGCCGCGGCTCCAGAGGCCTGGAGCCCTGCTCACGACCGCGCGTGGCCTCTTGGCCGGGGTGGTGGGGGTGGGGTGGGGTGGGGGTGGGGGGAAGAGATTCTGACGGGCCGGGGCCAGCGTGCAGGCTGCCCAAGCCGCGGACTCTGCAAGTCGGGTGGAGAGTACCTGACGGCAGACGAGGGTAAAGGGCTGCTCAGAAATCAGATAGGTTCCTAGATCTTCGATGAGTAAGGAGGCTCAGTGCTCATCCTCGATCCCTTTGCTGGTGGCTAAAAGGGAGCAAGGCCCACGAGCGCGCTTCTGGGAGCGGCCTGCCAAAACCTGGAGCAGGGCTGCTCAGGACTGGCTCTGCAGCAGGAGCAGAGGGGGGCAATGTCGCCACCTGGTGGACATCCTTGGTAGTGGCAGTAGGAGGCCTAGCAGCCTGGGTATGGAGGCGGCAGGACGAGGTCCTAGTGGATGATCGTTTTCACATGGCTTAAAAAGCATTGCTTCATAGATTTTATCCACATTGGGGTCTATCCTACGATGGTAAATACGGTCTCCGTTACTCCATCTTAGCTGCATTGATTAATTTTTGTGAGGTTAGTTTTCTCTTCAATGATTTGGAAGCTATATGGTCTTCCAATTAAAATTCCCTCTAAGTTTTAATAAGTCATCTCTAAGTTCATAACTTTATGTATAACTGGACCAGTATTGCTATAACAGTCTCAAAAACGGAATAATCTATTAGATCTTGTTTCTCAATCATGATACATTTAGCATATTTTACCTCTCTGCTGTTCCCCATTGTGTGCGTGTGTGCGCGTGCGCGGGCTACAGTTACTGCTTTTTAGACAGTTGCTTTCAGTTTGTTGCATTCGCAATGAAAATATAGGTATAAACATCTTGGATTTAATTGCTCGCTACCGCTATTTAATCCCATGTCTTTCCCATTTTTGAGTTATTTACTTCTTTCCCAATCAAATGGACTCATGATTGGCTAATTTTTTTCCAGCGGTAGACTTGGAACCCATACCAGTCTATACGCAGCTTTATGTTCTCCTCAGCAACACCTCTCAGCCTCAACACCCAACAACACTCTCCGTATCTAGGGCCCCAAGGCTTGTTTTAAAATGCGGCATTGTTTCTCATGTCCCCCCGCCCCCCTCCCGCCCCAAAAAGGAAGCAAGAATCTTCCTTGATTTAACGTGCTGCCTTTTTAGGACTGGCTAGTCTTGTCTGCTGAATGGATATTAAGAGAGATTTCCTTAAACTTCCTCCTGCTTCGTGCCATAACTCGACTTCATTGAGAAGCATGTTTTTCCCGTTTCTAAGACGGGCTTCCGCTTTGAACTGCTAAACCATCACGGCACACTTTTTCTCCATACTTATTCCTGGAAAACTGAGCTCTCTGCCGGAGTAAAGACGGTTCCCGTCAGAGAAGTGTGGCTCCCTGTGCCAAGGTCAAAATGTAGAAGAAAGGGAAGATTCCTGTTTCCGAGGGTTCCATTTTGTCAGGTTAGAGATCTAGTCATCCGTGTGGCTGCGGTGGAATCTGCAGTATCTTGCCTCACAGTTTCCTTTTTCTGGCTTAGCAGGGGAGCCGCATTAGCTGAGGTCGCGGCGCTATGGCCCTTGTCAGGATCCCGGTGCTGAGGCAGCCCCTTCCCCCCACCCCCTCTCCTTGTCATTTTGATCGTGCAAACTGGGTGCCAGCTGTGTGAACCCTGCTCCTGGCCGCCACGATTGCCCCCCCCCTCCCCACGCGACGTGTCCCCAGTTCCTCGGCGTCCCTCACTGCAACCAGCTAGCTCCAGGAAGGGTGCGAGCTGGCTTCCGCTGTCGTCCTTCCTCCTTCCTGTCCAGGCGGGCCCTCCTTTTGCGCTAGTCGGCCCGAAACCTTCTCTCCCGCGCTGCATAGGCTGAAGGAATGCCTCAGCGTTTGCAGCCGCTAGAGGGCGCTCTTCTCCTCTCTTTGGGCCCCTTCAGCGCTTCCAGTGGAAATGTCCGAGGTGGGAAGGGCTTGGGGGTTCTCTGTATCTAGGGGCTCCCGATCCAGCCGATTCAACTAACTGTGGGTTGAAAATATTCGGGAAAAAACGGAAAGTTTCGAAAAGCGACAATTGAACTTGCCACACACCGGCAACCGCTTACATAGCATTCACGTTGCCTTGCATGCCGCGCGTCACCTAGAGATGATTTAAAGTACACAGGAGGACACAGCGAAAGAGAATGTGACAATGACTGTATGGGTATGTTTATGCATAAGTGGAAAATTGTGCTCTAGACTGGAATTCGACACAACATTGTAAAAACGACAGCAACGTGGAAGAAAAGTATGTTTGTATGTAAAAAATAAAGTCCTATGTCATTTTGTATAAGAGGCATCAGCATCCATGGATGTTGGCATCTGTGGGGAGTCCTGGAACCAGTGCCCCATGCTTACCAAGGCATGACTGGAAGCCCAGGCTCCTTATCCCAGCCTGTCATGTCCCCACGTGGTGTGAATCCTGCCTGTCCCACACTCCCCTGGTCACTCTCCTCCAGCCCTGCCAGACTGCCCTCTTCTTCTGGAACAGGCCAAGCTGAATGCACGTCATGTCTGGCCTCTAGGAATATCCGTTACTTTGTGAGCATGGCTCTGCTTCAGTAAGACGGGCTGCATTGTCACTAGAGAAGACGGGATGGAGGTTCCTTAAAAACCTACAGATGGACTTACCTGATGATCCAGCCTTCCCACGCCTGGGGATATGTCAAGAGAAAACTCTAACTCAAAAAGTCCCATGCACCTCAATGCTCACAGCAGCCCTATTTGTATTAGCCAGGACGTGGAACTAACCCCAACATCTAACGACTGGTGACTGGATAAAGAAGTCGTTGTCTTTTTATGCCGCGGAATACTACACAGCCGCGAAAAAGGATGGAACCATGCCATTTGCGGCAACATGGTTGGACACAGAGACAGTCCTTCTGAGTGAAGTAAGCCAGAAGAGAGAAAAATGCCGCATGACACAACTTCCATGTGAAATCTAAGAAAAAAAGACAGAAATGATCTTAACTGCAAAAGACAAATAGAGCCACAGACATAGAGAAACAAACTTATGGTTACCAGGGAGGGACGGCGGTGGGAAGGGGTAAATATGGGAATCGGAAAATTGCCCGTCTTGGGGAGTGGTGGACATGTTAGCTCTCTTGATTGTGGCGATGGCTTTCTGGGTGTAGACACGTATGAAAATTGATCAAATACTACACGTGAGATGTGTCTAATTGACGGAACAGAAATCGTAGCCCTGTAAAGGTGTTTTAAAACAAAGAGATGGGCTGCATTGTGTGTCCTATGTTTCTATGTGTCTTCAGGGAGGTCTCAGGGGGGCGGTGCTGGCCTTCCTGCCAACACGATGACATGAAGCCCGAACAATCCCCCAATCGATGGGAAGAAGAGACGAGCCATGGTCACATCTGGACCCCAAGCTTACCCGTGGTGCATGGGTGCCATTTATCGCCAATCCAGCGAGGTTCCGGCCAGAGCTAGAGGCCGGGGCAGCGAACCGGGAGCGGCACTAAGGAGCATCGTGGCGCAGAGGCTGGACTGGGGGCCCGCAGGCTCCTCCCAGGAGGAGCCTCAGGGTTTGGGAGGTGGCTAACGTGCCTGCTTCGTGTCACCAGCAAGTGATGCCACCCGTGGAAAATCAGCTGGAATCCTGAGCCGGGTCAGCCGTGGGTGATGCGGTAAAGGCTGCTTGCTAGCAGAGGGGAGGCCAGACGGACGGTGAAGCAAGCAACAGGCTGCTGAGCTTCCGGCCTGTGTTTACCGTGCTTTCCGTGTCTCCCTGCATCTCAGGGTCACCCGGAGGAATTCGTGTGGAGTTTAGAGGCCGACGGCCTCTCGGTTCCTCATCAGCCTGGCAAGCCCCCCAGCCCTCTGCGGCCAGACCTCTGCGAGCGTCTTTCCCTTGTTCTAGCAAAACCCTCCCCACCCTCGCCTGCGGCGGGCTTTTGTTTTTTTAATGGATGGCAGTGAGGATACCTTACAGCCTCCTCCGGCCCTTCCTTAGGGCTTCTGCCCTTAGACCACGGCAAGGGGCGGCCCCCCAACCCCCACCCCCGACACCCCCGCGCTGTCCTGGGTCCTGAACTACAGAGGGTCCCTCTGGCCCTGACACGCCCTCTGGCCACGCCCTCTACGGGGTGGAGTCAGCAGGGCCAAGGGGACACGCCCATTGGCTCCACCCCGTGCTCTGGAATCCCAGGACCCCGAATGCCCTGCCCCAGCAGCCCCTGACCCACTTGTAGTTTCTGCACCGGCTCTCCCCGGAGTTCAGCATCCCAGGACTCACAGAGAGGCCAACGGGCAGCTGTTGGCATGGAGGTTACGGACAGAGCCCGGATGTGAGGTCTCAGTGTCCCCCTGTGCACATCCAAGGCCCCTTGGGGCATGGGATGGACCCAGCATTGGGAAGAAAAGGGTCAGGCTGGCGGTCAGAGACTGGGAATCGGCTCTCCCCGCACTGTCGCTTTCTTCGCAGGACTCCCCTGAGTCTGGGAATTCTAAAGTTGAGCCTGGACGTTTGTGGCACGTGACAGTGACTTTGCGTGTGTGTGCGCGCGCCTGAGGACGTGTGTGGTTGTGTGTATGTTGTGGGGGTGTGTGTGGTCCATGACTCCGTGTGTGTGCGCGTGGGGATGTAGGCGGAGCAGAGTCAGTGTGTGTGCACGTGTGTTTGTGTGTACGTGCATGCATTAGTTTTAAGAATACTAGAAGCTGTCCTTCAGAAGTCTGCAGTAGTAAAAATTGTATGGTGTCCCTCACTGTATAATTCAAACTGAAAATAATCTTCAATCACCAGAAATGTAGTCCCCCCCAGATTCTGATCCCCCCCCCATACTGATTATGCCCTCATTGTACTGATGAGGAAACTAGCTTAGAGATGTTAAGTGACTCAGCCCAGGGCATGGAGCTCGCGAGCCCAGGGCCAGGACGCAGTCCAAGCGGCCGTGGCTCCAGAGGCCTGGAGCCCTGCTCACGACCGCGCGTGGCCTCTTGGCCGGGGTGGTGGGGGTGGGGTGGGGTGGGGGTGGGGGGAAGAGATTCTGACGGGCCGGGGCCAGCGTGCAGGCTGCCCAAGCCGCGGACTCTGCAAGTCGGGTGGAGAGTACCTGACGGCAGACGAGGGTAAAGGGCTGCTCAGAAATCAGATAGGTTCCTAGATCTTCGATGAGTAAGGAGGCTCAGTGCTCATCCTCGATCCCTTTGCTGGTGGCTAAAAGGGAGCAAGGCCCACGAGCGCGCTTCTGGGAGCGGCCTGCCAAAACCTGGAGCAGGGCTGCTCAGGACTGGCTCTGCAGCAGGAGCAGAGGGGGGCAATGTCGCCACCTGGTGGACATCCTTGGTAGTGGCAGTAGGAGGCCTAGCAGCCTGGGTATGGAGGCGGCAGGACGAGGTCCTAGTGGATGATCGTTTTCACATGGCTTAAAAAGCATTGCTTCATAGATTTTATCCACATTGGGGTCTATCCTACGATGGTAAATACGGTCTCCGTTACTCCATCTTAGCTGCATTGATTAATTTTTGTGAGGTTAGTTTTCTCTTCAATGATTTGGAAGCTATATGGTCTTCCAATTAAAATTCCCTCTAAGTTTTAATAAGTCATCTCTAAGTTCATAACTTTATGTATAACTGGACCAGTATTGCTATAACAGTCTCAAAAACGGAATAATCTATTAGATCTTGTTTCTCAATCATGATACATTTAGCATATTTTACCTCTCTGCTGTTCCCCATTGTGTGCGTGTGTGCGCGTGCGCGGGCTACAGTTACTGCTTTTTAGACAGTTGCTTTCAGTTTGTTGCATTCGCAATGAAAATATAGGTATAAACATCTTGGATTTAATTGCTCGCTACCGCTATTTAATCCCATGTCTTTCCCATTTTTGAGTTATTTACTTCTTTCCCAATCAAATGGACTCATGATTGGCTAATTTTTTTCCAGCGGTAGACTTGGAACCCATACCAGTCTATACGCAGCTTTATGTTCTCCTCAGCAACACCTCTCAGCCTCAACACCCAACAACACTCTCCGTATCTAGGGCCCCAAGGCTTGTTTTAAAATGCGGCATTGTTTCTCATGTCCCCCCGCCCCCCTCCCGCCCCAAAAAGGAAGCAAGAATCTTCCTTGATTTAACGTGCTGCCTTTTTAGGACTGGCTAGTCTTGTCTGCTGAATGGATATTAAGAGAGATTTCCTTAAACTTCCTCCTGCTTCGTGCCATAACTCGACTTCATTGAGAAGCATGTTTTTCCCGTTTCTAAGACGGGCTTCCGCTTTGAACTGCTAAACCATCACGGCACACTTTTTCTCCATACTTATTCCTGGAAAACTGAGCTCTCTGCCGGAGTAAAGACGGTTCCCGTCAGAGAAGTGTGGCTCCCTGTGCCAAGGTCAAAATGTAGAAGAAAGGGAAGATTCCTGTTTCCGAGGGTTCCATTTTGTCAGGTTAGAGATCTAGTCATCCGTGTGGCTGCGGTGGAATCTGCAGTATCTTGCCTCACAGTTTCCTTTTTCTGGCTTAGCAGGGGAGCCGCATTAGCTGAGGTCGCGGCGCTATGGCCCTTGTCAGGATCCCGGTGCTGAGGCAGCCCCTTCCCCCCACCCCCTCTCCTTGTCATTTTGATCGTGCAAACTGGGTGCCAGCTGTGTGAACCCTGCTCCTGGCCGCCACGATTGCCCCCCCCCTCCCCACGCGACGTGTCCCCAGTTCCTCGGCGTCCCTCACTGCAACCAGCTAGCTCCAGGAAGGGTGCGAGCTGGCTTCCGCTGTCGTCCTTCCTCCTTCCTGTCCAGGCGGGCCCTCCTTTTGCGCTAGTCGGCCCGAAACCTTCTCTCCCGCGCTGCATAGGCTGAAGGAATGCCTCAGCGTTTGCAGCCGCTAGAGGGCGCTCTTCTCCTCTCTTTGGGCCCCTTCAGCGCTTCCAGTGGAAATGTCCGAGGTGGGAAGGGCTTGGGGGTTCTCTGTATCTAGGGGCTCCCGATCCAGCCGATTCAACTAACTGTGGGTTGAAAATATTCGGGAAAAAACGGAAAGTTTCGAAAAGCGACAATTGAACTTGCCACACACCGGCAACCGCTTACATAGCATTCACGTTGCCTTGCATGCCGCGCGTCACCTAGAGATGATTTAAAGTACACAGGAGGACACAGCGAAAGAGAATGTGACAATGACTGTATGGGTATGTTTATGCATAAGTGGAAAATTGTGCTCTAGACTGGAATTCGACACAACATTGTAAAAACGACAGCAACGTGGAAGAAAAGTATGTTTGTATGTAAAAAATAAAGTCCTATGTCATTTTGTATAAGAGGCATCAGCATCCATGGATGTTGGCATCTGTGGGGAGTCCTGGAACCAGTGCCCCATGCTTACCAAGGCATGACTGGAAGCCCAGGCTCCTTATCCCAGCCTGTCATGTCCCCACGTGGTGTGAATCCTGCCTGTCCCACACTCCCCTGGTCACTCTCCTCCAGCCCTGCCAGACTGCCCTCTTCTTCTGGAACAGGCCAAGCTGAATGCACGTCATGTCTGGCCTCTAGGAATATCCGTTACTTTGTGAGCATGGCTCTGCTTCAGTAAGACGGGCTGCATTGTCACTAGAGAAGACGGGATGGAGGTTCCTTAAAAACCTACAGATGGACTTACCTGATGATCCAGCCTTCCCACGCCTGGGGATATGTCAAGAGAAAACTCTAACTCAAAAAGTCCCATGCACCTCAATGCTCACAGCAGCCCTATTTGTATTAGCCAGGACGTGGAACTAACCCCAACATCTAACGACTGGTGACTGGATAAAGAAGTCGTTGTCTTTTTATGCCGCGGAATACTACACAGCCGCGAAAAAGGATGGAACCATGCCATTTGCGGCAACATGGTTGGACACAGAGACAGTCCTTCTGAGTGAAGTAAGCCAGAAGAGAGAAAAATGCCGCATGACACAACTTCCATGTGAAATCTAAGAAAAAAAGACAGAAATGATCTTAACTGCAAAAGACAAATAGAGCCACAGACATAGAGAAACAAACTTATGGTTACCAGGGAGGGACGGCGGTGGGAAGGGGTAAATATGGGAATCGGAAAATTGCCCGTCTTGGGGAGTGGTGGACATGTTAGCTCTCTTGATTGTGGCGATGGCTTTCTGGGTGTAGACACGTATGAAAATTGATCGAATACTACACGTGAGATGTGTCTAATTGACGGAACAGAAATCGTAGCCCTGTAAAGGTGTTTTAAAACAAAGAGATGGGCTGCATTGTGTGTCCTATGTTTCTATGTGTCTTCAGGGAGGTCTCAGGGGGGCGGTGCTGGCCTTCCTGCCAACACGATGACATGAAGCCCGAACAATCCCCCAATCGATGGGAAGAAGAGACGAGCCATGGTCACATCTGGACCCCAAGCTTACCCGTGGTGCATGGGTGCCATTTATCGCCAATCCAGCGAGGTTCCGGCCAGAGCTAGAGGCCGGGGCAGCGAACCGGGAGCGGCACTAAGGAGCATCGTGGCGCAGAGGCTGGACTGGGGGCCCGCAGGCTCCTCCCAGGAGGAGCCTCAGGGTTTGGGAGGTGGCTAACGTGCCTGCTTCGTGTCACCAGCAAGTGATGCCACCCGTGGAAAATCAGCTGGAATCCTGAGCCGGGTCAGCCGTGGGTGATGCGGTAAAGGCTGCTTGCTAGCAGAGGGGAGGCCAGACGGACGGTGAAGCAAGCAACAGGCTGCTGAGCTTCCGGCCTGTGTTTACCGTGCTTTCCGTGTCTCCCTGCATCTCAGGGTCACCCGGAGGAATTCGTGTGGAGTTTAGAGGCCGACGGCCTCTCGGTTCCTCATCAGCCTGGCAAGCCCCCCAGCCCTCTGCGGCCAGACCTCTGCGAGCGTCTTTCCCTTGTTCTAGCAAAACCCTCCCCACCCTCGCCTGCGGCGGGCTTTTGTTTTTTTAATGGATGGCAGTGAGGATACCTTACAGCCTCCTCCGGCCCTTCCTTAGGGCTTCTGCCCTTAGACCACGGCAAGGGGCGGCCCCCCAACCCCCACCCCCGACACCCCCGCGCTGTCCTGGGTCCTGAACTACAGAGGGTCCCTCTGGCCCTGACACGCCCTCTGGCCACGCCCTCTACGGGGTGGAGTCAGCAGGGCCAAGGGGACACGCCCATTGGCTCCACCCCGTGCTCTGGAATCCCAGGACCCCGAATGCCCTGCCCCAGCAGCCCCTGACCCACTTGTAGTTTCTGCACCGGCTCTCCCCGGAGTTCAGCATCCCAGGACTCACAGAGAGGCCAACGGGCAGCTGTTGGCATGGAGGTTACGGACAGAGCCCGGATGTGAGGTCTCAGTGTCCCCCTGTGCACATCCAAGGCCCCTTGGGGCATGGGATGGACCCAGCATTGGGAAGAAAAGGGTCAGGCTGGCGGTCAGAGACTGGGAATCGGCTCTCCCCGCACTGTCGCTTTCTTCGCAGGACTCCCCTGAGTCTGGGAATTCTAAAGTTGAGCCTGGACGTTTGTGGCACGTGACAGTGACTTTGCGTGTGTGTGCGCGCGCCTGAGGACGTGTGTGGTTGTGTGTATGTTGTGGGGGTGTGTGTGGTCCATGACTCCGTGTGTGTGCGCGTGGGGATGTAGGCGGAGCAGAGTCAGTGTGTGTGCACGTGTGTTTGTGTGTACGTGCATGCATTAGTTTTAAGAATACTAGAAGCTGTCCTTCAGAAGTCTGCAGTAGTAAAAATTGTATGGTGTCCCTCACTGTATAATTCAAACTGAAAATAATCTTCAATCACCAGAAATGTAGTCCCCCCCAGATTCTGATCCCCCCCCCATACTGATTATGCCCTCATTGTACTGATGAGGAAACTAGCTTAGAGATGTTAAGTGACTCAGCCCAGGGCATGGAGCTCGCGAGCCCAGGGCCAGGACGCAGTCCAAGCGGCCGCGGCTCCAGAGGCCTGGAGCCCTGCTCACGACCGCGCGTGGCCTCTTGGCCGGGGTGGTGGGGGTGGGGTGGGGTGGGGGTGGGGGGAAGAGATTCTGACGGGCCGGGGCCAGCGTGCAGGCTGCCCAAGCCGCGGACTCTGCAAGTCGGGTGGAGAGTACCTGACGGCAGACGAGGGTAAAGGGCTGCTCAGAAATCAGATAGGTTCCTAGATCTTCGATGAGTAAGGAGGCTCAGTGCTCATCCTCGATCCCTTTGCTGGTGGCTAAAAGGGAGCAAGGCCCACGAGCGCGCTTCTGGGAGCGGCCTGCCAAAACCTGGAGCAGGGCTGCTCAGGACTGGCTCTGCAGCAGGAGCAGAGGGGGGCAATGTCGCCACCTGGTGGACATCCTTGGTAGTGGCAGTAGGAGGCCTAGCAGCCTGGGTATGGAGGCGGCAGGACGAGGTCCTAGTGGATGATCGTTTTCACATGGCTTAAAAAGCATTGCTTCATAGATTTTATCCACATTGGGGTCTATCCTACGATGGTAAATACGGTCTCCGTTACTCCATCTTAGCTGCATTGATTAATTTTTGTGAGGTTAGTTTTCTCTTCAATGATTTGGAAGCTATATGGTCTTCCAATTAAAATTCCCTCTAAGTTTTAATAAGTCATCTCTAAGTTCATAACTTTATGTATAATTGGACCAGTATTGCTATAACAGTCTCAAAAACGGAATAATCTATTAGATCTTGTTTCTCAATCATGATACATTTAGCATATTTTACCTCTCTGCTGTTCCCCATTGTGTGCGTGTGTGCGCGTGCGCGGGCTACAGTTACTGCTTTTTAGACAGTTGCTTTCAGTTTGTTGCATTCGCAATGAAAATATAGGTATAAACATCTTGGATTTAATTGCTCGCTACCGCTATTTAATCCCATGTCTTTCCCATTTTTGAGTTATTTACTTCTTTCCCAATCAAATGGACTCATGATTGGCTAATTTTTTTCCAGCGGTAGACTTGGAACCCATACCAGTCTATACGCAGCTTTATGTTCTCCTCAGCAACACCTCTCAGCCTCAACACCCAACAACACTCTCCGTATCTAGGGCCCCAAGGCTTGTTTTAAAATGCGGCATTGTTTCTCATGTCCCCCCGCCCCCCTCCCGCCCCAAAAAGGAAGCAAGAATCTTCCTTGATTTAACGTGATGCCTTTTTAGGACTGGCTAGTCTTGTCTGGTGAATGGATATTAAGAGAGATTTCCTTAAACTTCCTCCTGCTTCGTGCCATAACTCGACTTCATTGAGAAGCATGTTTTTCCCGTTTCTAAGACGGGCTTCCGCTTTGAACTGCTAAACCATCACGGCACACTTTTTCTCCATACTTATTCCTGGAAAACTGAGCTCTCTGCCGGAGTAAAGACGGTTCCCGTCAGAGAAGTGTGGCTCCCTGTGCCAAGGTCAAAATGTAGAAGAAAGGGAAGATTCCTGTTTCCGAGGGTTCCATTTTGTCAGGTTAGAGATCTAGTCATCCGTGTGGCTGCGGTGGAATCTGCAGTATCTTGCCTCACAGTTTCCTTTTTCTGGCTTAGCAGGGGAGCCGCATTAGCTGAGGTCGCGGCGCTATGGCCCTTGTCAGGATCCCGGTGCTGAGGCAGCCCCTTCCCCCCACCCCCTCTCCTTGTCATTTTGATCGTGCAAACTGGGTGCCAGCTGTGTGAACCCTGCTCCTGGCCGCCACGATTGCCCCCCCCCTCCCCACGCGACGTGTCCCCAGTTCCTCGGCGTCCCTCACTGCAACCAGCTAGCTCCAGGAAGGGTGCGAGCTGGCTTCCGCTGTCGTCCTTCCTCCTTCCTGTCCAGGCGGGCCCTCCTTTTGCGCTAGTCGGCCCGAAACCTTCTCTCCCGCGCTGCATAGGCTGAAGGAATGCCTCAGCGTTTGCAGCCGCTAGAGGGCGCTCTTCTCCTCTCTTTGGGCCCCTTCAGCGCTTCCAGTGGAAATGTCCGAGGTGGGAAGGGCTTGGGGGTTCTCTGTATCTAGGGGCTCCCGATCCAGCCGATTCAACTAACTGTGGGTTGAAAATATTCGGGAAAAAACGGAAAGTTTCGAAAAGCGACAATTGAACTTGCCACACACCGGCAACCGCTTACATAGCATTCACGTTGCCTTGCATGCCGCGCGTCACCTAGAGATGATTTAAAGTACACAGGAGGACACAGCGAAAGAGAATGTGACAATGACTGTATGGGTATGTTTATGCATAAGTGGAAAATTGTGCTCTAGACTGGAATTCGACACAACATTGTAAAAACGACAGCAACGTGGAAGAAAAGTATGTTTGTATGTAAAAAATAAAGTCCTATGTCATTTTGTATAAGAGGCATCAGCATCCATGGATGTTGGCATCTGTGGGGAGTCCTGGAACCAGTGCCCCATGCTTACCAAGGCATGACTGGAAGCCCAGGCTCCTTATCCCAGCCTGTCATGTCCCCACGTGGTGTGAATCCTGCCTGTCCCACACTCCCCTGGTCACTCTCCTCCAGCCCTGCCAGACTGCCCTCTTCTTCTGGAACAGGCCAAGCTGAATGCACGTCATGTCTGGCCTCTAGGAATATCCGTTACTTTGTGAGCATGGCTCTGCTTCAGTAAGACGGGCTGCATTGTCACTAGAGAAGACGGGATGGAGGTTCCTTAAAAACCTACAGATGGACTTACCTGATGATCCAGCCTTCCCACGCCTGGGGATATGTCAAGAGAAAACTCTAACTCAAAAAGTCCCATGCACCTCAATGCTCACAGCAGCCCTATTTGTATTAGCCAGGACGTGGAACTAACCCCAACATCTAACGACTGGTGACTGGATAAAGAAGTCGTTGTCTTTTTATGCCGCGGAATACTACACAGCCGCGAAAAAGGATGGAACCATGCCATTTGCGGCAACATGGTTGGACACAGAGACAGTCCTTCTGAGTGAAGTAAGCCAGAAGAGAGAAAAATGCCGCATGACACAACTTCCATGTGAAATCTAAGAAAAAAAGACAGAAATGATCTTAACTGCAAAAGACAAATAGAGCCACAGACATAGAGAAACAAACTTATGGTTACCAGGGAGGGACGGCGGTGGGAAGGGGTAAATATGGGAATCGGAAAATTGCCCGTCTTGGGGAGTGGTGGACATGTTAGCTCTCTTGATTGTGGCGATGGCTTTCTGGGTGTAGACACGTATGAAAATTGATCAAATACTACACGTGAGATGTGTCTAATTGACGGAACAGAAATCGTAGCCCTGTAAAGGTGTTTTAAAACAAAGAGATGGGCTGCATTGTGTGTCCTATGTTTCTATGTGTCTTCAGGGAGGTCTCAGGGGGGCGGTGCTGGCCTTCCTGCCAACACGATGACATGAAGCCCGAACAATCCCCCAATCGATGGGAAGAAGAGACGAGCCATGGTCACATCTGGACCCCAAGCTTACCCGTGGTGCATGGGTGCCATTTATCGCCAATCCAGCGAGGTTCCGGCCAGAGCTAGAGGCCGGGGCAGCGAACCGGGAGCGGCACTAAGGAGCATCGTGGCGCAGAGGCTGGACTGGGGGCCCGCAGGCTCCTCCCAGGAGGAGCCTCAGGGTTTGGGAGGTGGCTAACGTGCCTGCTTCGTGTCACCAGCAAGTGATGCCACCCGTGGAAAATCAGCTGGAATCCTGAGCCGGGTCAGCCGTGGGTGATGCGGTAAAGGCTGCTTGCTAGCAGAGGGGAGGCCAGACGGACGGTGAAGCAAGCAACAGGCTGCTGAGCTTCCGGCCTGTGTTTACCGTGCTTTCCGTGTCTCCCTGCATCTCAGGGTCACCCGGAGGAATTCGTGTGGAGTTTAGAGGCCGACGGCCTCTCGGTTCCTCATCAGCCTGGCAAGCCCCCCAGCCCTCTGCGGCCAGACCTCTGCGAGCGTCTTTCCCTTGTTCTAGCAAAACCCTCCCCACCCTCGCCTGCGGCGGGCTTTTGTTTTTTTAATGGATGGCAGTGAGGATACCTTACAGCCTCCTCCGGCCCTTCCTTAGGGCTTCTGCCCTTAGAGCACGGCAAGGGGCGGCCCCCCAACCCCCACCCCCGACACCCCCGCGCTGTCCTGGGTCCTGAACTACAGAGGGTCCCTCTGGCCCTGACACGCCCTCTGGCCACGCCCTCTACGGGGTGGAGTCAGCAGGGCCAAGGGGACACGCCCATTGGCTCCACCCCGTGCTCTGGAATCCCAGGACCCCGAATGCCCTGCCCCAGCAGCCCCTGACCCACTTGTAGTTTCTGCACCGGCTCTCCCCGGAGTTCAGCATCCCAGGACTCACAGAGAGGCCAACGGGCAGCTGTTGGCATGGAGGTTACGGACAGAGCCCGGATGTGAGGTCTGAGTGTCCCCCTGTGCACATCCAAGGCCCCTTGGGGCATGGGATGGACCCAGCATTGGGAAGAAAAGGGTCAGGCTGGCGGTCAGAGACTGGGAATCGGCTCTCCCCGCACTGTCGCTTTCTTCGCAGGACTCCCCTGAGTCTGGGAATTCTAAAGTTGAGCCTGGACGTTTGTGGCACGTGACAGTGACTTTGCGTGTGTGTGCGCGCGCCTGAGGACGTGTGTGGTTGTGTGTATGTTGTGGGGGTGTGTGTGGTCCATGACTCCGTGTGTGTGCGCGTGGGGATGTAGGCGGAGCAGAGTCAGTGTGTGTGCACGTGTGTTTGTGTGTACGTGCATGCATTAGTTTTAAGAATACTAGAAGCTGTCCTTCAGAAGTCTGCAGTAGTAAAAATTGTATGGTGTCCCTCACTGTATAATTCAAACTGAAAATAATCTTCAATCACCAGAAATGTAGTCCCCCCCAGATTCTGATCCCCCCCCCATACTGATTATGCCCTCATTGTACTGATGAGGAAACTAGCTTAGAGATGTTAAGTGACTCAGCCCAGGGCATGGAGCTCGCGAGCCCAGGGCCAGGACGCAGTCCAAGCGGCCGCGGCTCCAGAGGCCTGGAGCCCTGCTCACGACCGCGCGTGGCCTCTTGGCCGGGGTGGTGGGGGTGGGGTGGGGTGGGGGTGGGGGGAAGAGATTCTGACGGGCCGGGGCCAGCGTGCAGGCTGCCCAAGCCGCGGACTCTGCAAGTCGGGTGGAGAGTACCTGACGGCAGACGAGGGTAAAGGGCTGCTCAGAAATCAGATAGGTTCCTAGATCTTCGATGAGTAAGGAGGCTCAGTGCTCATCCTCGATCCCTTTGCTGGTGGCTAAAAGGGAGCAAGGCCCACGAGCGCGCTTCTGGGAGCGGCCTGCCAAAACCTGGAGCAGGGCTGCTCAGGACTGGCTCTGCAGCAGGAGCAGAGGGGGGCAATGTCGCCACCTGGTGGACATCCTTGGTAGTGGCAGTAGGAGGCCTAGCAGCCTGGGTATGGAGGCGGCAGGACGAGGTCCTAGTGGATGATCGTTTTCACATGGCTTAAAAAGCATTGCTTCATAGATTTTATCCACATTGGGGTCTATCCTACGATGGTAAATACGGTCTCCGTTACTCCATCTTAGCTGCATTGATTAATTTTTGTGAGGTTAGTTTTCTCTTCAATGATTTGGAAGCTATATGGTCTTCCAATTAAAATTCCCTCTAAGTTTTAATAAGTCATCTCTAAGTTCATAACTTTATGTATAATTGGACCAGTATTGCTATAACAGTCTCAAAAACGGAATAATCTATTAGATCTTGTTTCTCAATCATGATACATTTAGCATATTTTACCTCTCTGCTGTTCCCCATTGTGTGCGTGTGTGCGCGTGCGCGGGCTACAGTTACTGCTTTTTAGACAGTTGCTTTCAGTTTGTTGCATTCGCAATGAAAATATAGGTATAAACATCTTGGATTTAATTGCTCGCTACCGCTATTTAATCCCATGTCTTTCCCATTTTTGAGTTATTTACTTCTTTCCCAATCAAATGGACTCATGATTGGCTAATTTTTTTCCAGCGGTAGACTTGGAACCCATACCAGTCTATACGCAGCTTTATGTTCTCCTCAGCAACACCTCTCAGCCTCAACACCCAACAACACTCTCCGTATCTAGGGCCCCAAGGCTTGTTTTAAAATGCGGCATTGTTTCTCATGTCCCCCCGCCCCCCTCCCGCCCCAAAAAGGAAGCAAGAATCTTCCTTGATTTAACGTGCTGCCTTTTTAGGACTGGCTAGTCTTGTCTGCTGAATGGATATTAAGAGAGATTTCCTTAAACTTCCTCCTGCTTCGTGCCATAACTCGACTTCATTGAGAAGCATGTTTTTCCCGTTTCTAAGACGGGCTTCCGCTTTGAACTGCTAAACCATCACGGCACACTTTTTCTCCATACTTATTCCTGGAAAACTGAGCTCTCTGCCGGAGTAAAGACGGTTCCCGTCAGAGAAGTGTGGCTCCCTGTCCCAAGGTCAAAATGTAGAAGAAAGGGAAGATTCCTGTTTCCGAGGGTTCCATTTTGTCAGGTTAGAGATCTAGTCATCCGTGTGGCTGCGGTGGAATCTGCAGTATCTTGCCTCACAGTTTCCTTTTTCTGGCTTAGCAGGGGAGCCGCATTAGCTGAGGTCGCGGCGCTATGGCCCTTGTCAGGATCCCGGTGCTGAGGCAGCCCCTTCCCCCCACCCCCTCTCCTTGTCATTTTGATCGTGCAAACTGGGTGCCAGCTGTGTGAACCCTGCTCCTGGCCGCCACGATTGCCCCCCCCTCCCCACGCGACGTGTCCCCAGTTCCTCGGCGTCCCTCACTGCAACCAGCTAGCTCCAGGAAGGGTGCGAGCTGGCTTCCGCTGTCGTCCTTCCTCCTTCCTGTCCAGGCGGGCCCTCCTTTTGCGCTAGTCGGCCCGAAACCTTCTCTCCCGCGCTGCATAGGCTGAAGGAATGCCTCAGCGTTTGCAGCCGCTAGAGGGCGCTCTTCTCCTCTCTTTGGGCCCCTTCAGCGCTTCCAGTGGAAATGTCCGAGGTGGGAAGGGCTTGGGGGTTCTCTGTATCTAGGGGCTCCCGATCCAGCCGATTCAACTAACTGTGGGTTGAAAATATTCGGGAAAAAACGGAAAGTTTCGAAAAGCGACAATTGAACTTGCCACACACCGGCAACCGCTTACATAGCATTCACGTTGCCTTGCATGCCGCGCGTCACCTAGAGATGATTTAAAGTACACAGGAGGACACAGCGAAAGAGAATGTGACAATGACTGTATGGGTATGTTTATGCATAAGTGGAAAATTGTGCTCTAGACTGGAATTCGACACAACATTGTAAAAACGACAGCAACGTGGAAGAAAAGTATGTTTGTATGTAAAAAATAAAGTCCTATGTCATTTTGTATAAGAGGCATCAGCATCCATGGATTTTGGCATCTGTGGGGAGTCCTGGAACCAGTGCCCCATGCTTACCAAGGCATGACTGGAAGCCCAGGCTCCTTATCCCAGCCTGTCATGTCCCCACGTGGTGTGAATCCTGCCTGTCCCACACTCCCCTGGTCACTCTCCTCCAGCCCTGCCAGACTGCCCTCTTCTTCTGGAACAGGCCAAGCTGAATGCACGTCATGTCTGGCCTCTAGGAATATCCGTTACTTTGTGAGCATGGCTCTGCTTCAGTAAGACGGGCTGCATTGTCACTAGAGAAGACGGGATGGAGGTTCCTTAAAAACCTACAGATGGACTTACCTGATGATCCAGCCTTCCCACGCCTGGGGATATGTCAAGAGAAAACTCTAACTCAAAAAGTCCCATGCACCTCAATGCTCACAGCAGCCCTATTTGTATTAGCCAGGACGTGGAACTAACCCCAACATCTAACGACTGGTGACTGGATAAAGAAGTCGTTGTCTTTTTATGCCGCGGAATACTACACAGCCACGAAAAAGGATGGAACCATGCCATTTGCGGCAACATGGTTGGACACAGAGACAGTCCTTCTGAGTGAAGTAAGCCAGAAGAGAGAAAAATGCCGCATGACACAACTTCCATGTGAAATCTAAGAAAAAAAGACAGAAATGATCTTAACTGCAAAAGACAAATAGAGCCACAGACATAGAGAAACAAACTTATGGTTACCAGGGAGGGACGGCGGTGGGAAGGGGTAAATATGGGAATCGGAAAATTGCCCGTCTTGGGGAGTGGTGGACATGTTAGCTCTCTTGATTGTGGCGATGGCTTTCTGGGTGTAGACACGTATGAAAATTGATCAAATACTACACGTGAGATGTGTCTAATTGACGGAACAGAAATCGTAGCCCTGTAAAGGTGTTTTAAAACAAAGAGATGGGCTGCATTGTGTGTCCTATGTTTCTATGTGTCTTCAGGGAGGTCTCAGGGGGGCGGTGCTGGCCTTCCTGCCAACACGATGACATGAAGCCCGAACAATCCCCCAATCGATGGGAAGAAGAGACGAGCCATGGTCACATCTGGACCCCAAGCTTACCCGTGGTGCATGGGTGCCATTTATCGCCAATCCAGCGAGGTTCCGGCCAGAGCTAGAGGCCGGGGCAGCGAACCGGGAGCGGCACTAAGGAGCATCGTGGCGCAGAGGCTGGACTGGGGGCCCGCAGGCTCCTCCCAGGAGGAGCCTCAGGGTTTGGGAGGTGGCTAACGTGCCTGCTTCGTGTCACCAGCAAGTGATGCCACCCGTGGAAAATCAGCTGGAATCCTGAGCCGGGTCAGCCGTGGGTGATGCGGTAAAGGCTGCTTGCTAGCAGAGGGGAGGCCAGACGGACGGTGAAGCAAGCAACAGGCTGCTGAGCTTCCGGCCTGTGTTTACCGTGCTTTCCGTGTCTCCCTGCATCTCAGGGTCACCCGGAGGAATTCGTGTGGAGTTTAGAGGCCGACGGCCTCTCGGTTCCTCATCAGCCTGGCAAGCCCCCCAGCCCTCTGCGGCCAGACCTCTGCGAGCGTCTTTCCCTTGTTCTAGCAAAACCCTCCCCACCCTCGCCTGCGGCGGGCTTTTGTTTTTTTAATGGATGGCAGTGAGGATACCTTACAGCCTCCTCCGGCCCTTCCTTAGGGCTTCTGCCCTTAGACCACGGCAAGGGGCGGCCCCCCAACCCCCACCCCCGACACCCCCGCGCTGTCCTGGGTCCTGAACTACAGAGGGTCCCTCTGGCCCTGACACGCCCTCTGGCCACGCCCTCTACGGGGTGGAGTCAGCAGGGCCAAGGGGACACGCCCATTGGCTCCACCCCGTGCTCTGGAATCCCAGGACCCCGAATGCCCTGCCCCAGCAGCCCCTGACCCACTTGTAGTTTCTGCACCGGCTCTCCCCGGAGTTCAGCATCCCAGGACTCACAGAGAGGCCAACGGGCAGCTGTTGGCATGGAGGTTACGGACAGAGCCCGGATGTGAGGTCTGAGTGTCCCCCTGTGCACATCCAAGGCCCCTTGGGGCATGGGATGGACCCAGCATTGGGAAGAAAAGGGTCAGGCTGGCGGTCAGAGACTGGGAATCGGCTCTCCCCGCACTGTCGCTTTCTTCGCAGGACTCCCCTGAGTCTGGGAATTCTAAAGTTGAGCCTGGACGTTTGTGGCACGTGACAGTGACTTTGCGTGTGTGTGCGCGCGCCTGAGGACGTGTGTGGTTGTGTGTATGTTGTGGGGGTGTGTGTGGTCCATGACTCCGTGTGTGTGCGCGTGGGGATGTAGGCGGAGCAGAGTCAGTGTGTGTGCACGTGTGTTTGTGTGTACGTGCATGCATTAGTTTTAAGAATACTAGAAGCTGTCCTTCAGAAGTCTGCAGTAGTAAAAATTGTATGGTGTCCCTCACTGTATAATTCAAACTGAAAATAATCTTCAATCACCAGAAATGTAGTCCCCCCCAGATTCTGATCCCCCCCCCATACTGATTATGCCCTCATTGTACTGATGAGGAAACTAGCTTAGAGATGTTAAGTGACTCAGCCCAGGGCATGGAGCTCGCGAGCCCAGGGCCAGGACGCAGTCCAAGCGGCCGCGGCTCCAGAGGCCTGGAGCCCTGCTCACGACCGCGCGTGGCCTCTTGGCCGGGGTGGTGGGGGTGGGGTGGGGTGGGGGTGGGGGGAAGAGATTCTGACGGGCCGGGGCCAGCGTGCAGGCTGCCCAAGCCGCGGACTCTGCAAGTCGGGTGGAGAGTACCTGACGGCAGACGAGGGTAAAGGGCTGCTCAGAAATCAGATAGGTTCCTAGATCTTCGATGAGTAAGGAGGCTCAGTGCTCATCCTCGATCCCTTTGCTGGTGGCTAAAAGGGAGCAAGGCCCACGAGCGCGCTTCTGGGAGCGGCCTGCCAAAACCTGGAGCAGGGCTGCTCAGGACTGGCTCTGCAGCAGGAGCAGAGGGGGGCAATGTCGCCACCTGGTGGACATCCTTGGTAGTGGCAGTAGGAGGCCTAGCAGCCTGGGTATGGAGGCGGCAGGACGAGGTCCTAGTGGATGATCGTTTTCACATGGCTTAAAAAGCATTGCTTCATAGATTTTATCCACATTGGGGTCTATCCTACGATGGTAAATACGGTCTCCATTACTCCATCTTAGCTGCATTGATTAATTTTTGTGAGGTTAGTTTTCTCTTCAATGATTTGGAAGCTATATGGTCTTCCAATTAAAATTCCCTCTAAGTTTTAATAAGTCATCTCTAAGTTCATAACTTTATGTATAATTGGACCAGTATTGCTATAACAGTCTCAAAAACGGAATAATCTATTAGATCTTGTTTCTCAATCATGATACATTTAGCATATTTTACCTCTCTGCTGTTCCCCATTGTGTGCGTGTGTGCGCGTGCGCGGGCTACAGTTACTGCTTTTTAGACAGTTGCTTTCAGTTTGTTGCATTCGCAATGAAAATATAGGTATAAACATCTTGGATTTAATTGCTCGCTACCGCTATTTAATCCCATGTCTTTCCCATTTTTGAGTTATTTACTTCTTTCCCAATCAAATGGACTCATGATTGGCTAATTTTTTTCCAGCGGTAGACTTGGAACCCATACCAGTCTATACGCAGCTTTATGTTCTCCTCAGCAACACCTCTCAGCCTCAACACCCAACAACACTCTCCGTATCTAGGGCCCCAAGGCTTGTTTTAAAATGCGGCATTGTTTCTCATGTCCCCCCGCCCCTCTCCCGCCCCAAAAAGGAAGCAAGAATCTTCCTTGATTTAACGTGCTGCCTTTTTAGGACTGGCTAGTCTTGTCTGCTGAATGGATATTAAGAGAGATTTCCTTAAACTTCCTCCTGCTTCGTGCCATAACTCGACTTCATTGAGAAGCATGTTTTTCCCGTTTCTAAGACGGGCTTCCGCTTTGAACTGCTAAACCATCACGGCACACTTTTTCTCCATACTTATTCCTGGAAAACTGAGCTCTCTGCCGGAGTAAAGACGGTTCCCGTCAGAGAAGTGTGGCTCCCTGTCCCAAGGTCAAAATGTAGAAGAAAGGGAAGATTCCTGTTTCCGAGGGTTCCATTTTGTCAGGTTAGAGATCTAGTCATCCGTGTGGCTGCGGTGGAATCTGCAGTATCTTGCCTCACAGTTTCCTTTTTCTGGCTTAGCAGGGGAGCCGCATTAGCTGAGGTCGCGGCGCTATGGCCCTTGTCAGGATCCCGGTGCTGAGGCAGCCCCTTCCCCCCACCCCCTCTCCTTGTCATTTTGATCGTGCAAACTGGGTGCCAGCTGTGTGAACCCTGCTCCTGGCCGCCACGATTGCCCCCCCCCTCCCCACGCGACGTGTCCCCAGTTCCTCGGCGTCCCTCACTGCAACCAGCTAGCTCCAGGAAGGGTGCGAGCTGGCTTCCGCTGTCGTCCTTCCTCCTTCCTGTCCAGGCGGGCCCTCCTTTTGCGCTAGTCGGCCCGAAACCTTCTCTCCCGCGCTGCATAGGCTGAAGGAATGCCTCAGCGTTTGCAGCCGCTAGAGGGCGCTCTTCTCCTCTCTTTGGGCCCCTTCAGCGCTTCCAGTGGAAATGTCCGAGGTGGGAAGGGCTTGGGGGTTCTCTGTATCTAGGGGCTCCCGATCCAGCCGATTCAACTAACTGTGGGTTGAAAATATTCGGGAAAAAACGGAAAGTTTCGAAAAGCGACAATTGAACTTGCCACACACCGGCAACCGCTTACATAGCATTCACGTTGCCTTGCATGCCGCGCGTCACCTAGAGATGATTTAAAGTACACAGGAGGACACAGCGAAAGAGAATGTGACAATGACTGTATGGGTATGTTTATGCATAAGTGGAAAATTGTGCTCTAGACTGGAATTCGACACAACATTGTAAAAACGACAGCAACGTGGAAGAAAAGTATGTTTGTATGTAAAAAATAAAGTCCTATGTCATTTTGTATAAGAGGCATCAGCATCCATGGATTTTGGCATCTGTGGGGAGTCCTGGAACCAGTGCCCCATGCTTACCAAGGCATGACTGGAAGCCCAGGCTCCTTATCCCAGCCTGTCATGTCCCCACGTGGTGTGAATCCTGCCTGTCCCACACTCCCCTGGTCACTCTCCTCCAGCCCTGCCAGACTGCCCTCTTCTTCTGGAACAGGCCAAGCTGAATGCACGTCATGTCTGGCCTCTAGGAATATCCGTTACTTTGTGAGCATGGCTCTGCTTCAGTAAGACGGGCTGCATTGTCACTAGAGAAGACGGGATGGAGGTTCCTTAAAAACCTACAGATGGACTTACCTGATGATCCAGCCTTCCCACGCCTGGGGATATGTCAAGAGAAAACTCTAACTCAAAAAGTCCCATGCACCTCAATGCTCACAGCAGCCCTATTTGTATTAGCCAGGACGTGGAACTAACCCCAACATCTAACGACTGGTGACTGGATAAAGAAGTCGTTGTCTTTTTATGCCGCGGAATACTACACAGCCGTGAAAAAGGATGGAACCATGCCATTTGCGGCAACATGGTTGGACACAGAGACAGTCCTTCTGAGTGAAGTAAGCCAGAAGAGAGAAAAATGCCGCATGACACCACTTCCATGTGAAATCTAAGAAAAAAAGACAGAAATGATCTTAACTGCAAAAGACAAATAGAGCCACAGACATAGAGAAACAAACTTATGGTTACCAGGGAGGGACGGCGGTGGGAAGGGGTAAATATGGGAATCGGAAAATTGCCCGTCTTGGGGAGTGGTGGACATGTTAGCTCTCTTGATTGTGGCGATGGCTTTCTGGGTGTAGACACGTATGAAAATTGATCGAATACTACACGTGAGATGTGTCTAATTGACGGAACAGAAATCGTAGCCCTGTAAAGGTGTTTTAAAACAAAGAGATGGGCTGCATTGTGTGTCCTATGTTTCTATGTGTCTTCAGGGAGGTCTCAGGGGGGCGGTGCTGGCCTTCCTGCCAACACGATGACATGAAGCCCGAACAATCCCCCAATCGATGGGAAGAAGAGACGAGCCATGGTCACATCTGGACCCCAAGCTTACCCGTGGTGCATGGGTGCCATTTATCGCCAATCCAGCGAGGTTCCGGCCAGAGCTAGAGGCCGGGGCAGCGAACCGGGAGCGGCACTAAGGAGCATCGTGGCGCAGAGGCTGGACTGGGGGCCCGCAGGCTCCTCCCAGGAGGAGCCTCAGGGTTTGGGAGGTGGCTAACGTGCCTGCTTCGTGTCACCAGCAAGTGATGCCACCCGTGGAAAATCAGCTGGAATCCTGAGCCGGGTCAGCCGTGGGTGATGCGGTAAAGGCTGCTTGCTAGCAGAGGGGAGGCCAGACGGACGGTGAAGCAAGCAACAGGCTGCTGAGCTTCCGGCCTGTGTTTACCGTGCTTTCCGTGTCTCCCTGCATCTCAGGGTCACCCGGAGGAATTCGTGTGGAGTTTAGAGGCCGACGGCCTCTCGGTTCCTCATCAGCCTGGCAAGCCCCCCAGCCCTCTGCGGCCAGACCTCTGCGAGCGTCTTTCCCTTGTTCTAGCAAAACCCTCCCCACCCTCGCCTGCGGCGGGCTTTTGTTTTTTTAATGGATGGCAGTGAGGATACCTTACAGCCTCCTCCGGCCCTTCCTTAGGGCTTCTGCCCTTAGACCACGGCAAGGGGCGGCCCCCCAACCCCCACCCCCGACACCCCCGCGCTGTCCTGGGTCCTGAACTACAGAGGGTCCCTCTGGCCCTGACACGCCCTCTGGCCACGCCCTCTACGGGGTGGAGTCAGCAGGGCCAAGGGGACACGCCCATTGGCTCCACCCCGTGCTCTGGAATCCCAGGACCCCGAATGCCCTGCCCCAGCAGCCCCTGACCCACTTGTAGTTTCTGCACCGGCTCTCCCCAGAGTTCAGCATCCCAGGACTCACAGAGAGGCCAACGGGCAGCTGTTGGCATGGAGGTTACGGACAGAGCCCGGATGTGAGGTCTCAGTGTCCCCCTGTGCACATCCAAGGCCCCTTGGGGCATGGGATGGACCCAGCATTGGGAAGAAAAGGGTCAGGCTGGCGGTCAGAGACTGGGAATCGGCTCTCCCCGCACTGTCGCTTTCTTCGCAGGACTCCCCTGAGTCTGGGAATTCTAAAGTTGAGCCTGGACGTTTGTGGCACGTGACAGTGACTTTGCGTGTGTGTGCGCGCGCCTGAGGACGTGTGTGGTTGTGTGTATGTTGTGGGGGTGTGTGTGGTCCATGACTCCGTGTGTGTGCGCGTGGGGATGTAGGCGGAGCAGAGTCAGTGTGTGTGCACGTGTGTTTGTGTGTACGTGCATGCATTAGTTTTAAGAATACTAGAAGCTGTCCTTCAGAAGTCTGCAGTAGTAAAAATTGTATGGTGTCCCTCACTGTATAATTCAAACTGAAAATAATCTTCAATCACCAGAAATGTAGTCCCCCCCAGATTCTGATCCCCCCCCCCCCATACTGATTATGCCCTCATTGTACTGATGAGGAAACTAGCTTAGAGATGTTAAGTGACTCAGCCCAGGGCATGGAGCTCGCGAGCCCAGGGCCAGGACGCAGTCCAAGCGGCCGCGGCTCCAGAGGCCTGGAGCCCTGCTCACGACCGCGCGTGGCCTCTTGGCCGGGGTGGTGGGGGTGGGGTGGGGTGGGGGTGGGGGGAAGAGATTCTGACGGGCCGGGGCCAGCGTGCAGGCTGCCCAAGCCGCGGACTCTGCAAGTCGGGTGGAGAGTACCTGACGGCAGACGAGGGTAAAGGGCTGCTCAGAAATCAGATAGGTTCCTAGATCTTCGATGAGTAAGGAGGCTCAGTGCTCATCCTCGATCCCTTTGCTGGTGGCTAAAAGGGAGCAAGGCCCACGAGCGCGCTTCTGGGAGCGGCCTGCCAAAACCTGGAGCAGGGCTGCTCAGGACTGGCTCTGCAGCAGGAGCAGAGGGGGGCAATGTCGCCACCTGGTGGACATCCTTGGTAGTGGCAGTAGGAGGCCTAGCAGCCTGGGTATGGAGGCGGCAGGACGAGGTCCTAGTGGATGATCGTTTTCACATGGCTTAAAAAGCATTGCTTCATAGATTTTATCCACATTGGGGTCTATCCTACGATGGTAAATACGGTCTCCATTACTCCATCTTAGCTGCATTGATTAATTTTTGTGAGGTTAGTTTTCTCTTCAATGATTTGGAAGCTATATGGTCTTCCAATTAAAATTCCCTCTAAGTTTTAATAAGTCATCTCTAAGTTCATAACTTTATGTATAATTGGACCAGTATTGCTATAACAGTCTCAAAAACGGAATAATCTATTAGATCTTGTTTCTCAATCATGATACATTTAGCATATTTTACCTCTCTGCTGTTCCCCATTGTGTGCGTGTGTGCGCGTGCGCGGGCTACAGTTACTGCTTTTTAGACAGTTGCTTTCAGTTTGTTGCATTCGCAATGAAAATATAGGTATAAACATCTTGGATTTAATTGCTCGCTACCGCTATTTAATCCCATGTCTTTCCCATTTTTGAGTTATTTACTTCTTTCCCAATCAAATGGACTCATGATTGGCTAATTTTTTTCCAGCGGTAGACTTGGAACCCATACCAGTCTATACGCAGCTTTATGTTCTCCTCAGCAACACCTCTCAGCCTCAACACCCAACAACACTCTCCGTATCTAGGGCCCCAAGGCTTGTTTTAAAATGCGGCATTGTTTCTCATGTCCCCCCGCCCCCCTCCCGCCCCAAAAAGGAAGCAAGAATCTTCCTTGATTTAACGTGCTGCCTTTTTAGGACTGGCTAGTCTTGTCTGCTGAATGGATATTAAGAGAGATTTCCTTAAACTTCCTCCTGCTTCGTGCCATAACTCGACTTCATTGAGAAGCATGTTTTTCCCGTTTCTAAGACGGGCTTCCGCTTTGAACTGCTAAACCATCACGGCACACTTTTTCTCCATACTTATTCCTGGAAAACTGAGCTCTCTGCTGGAGTAAAGACGGTTCCCGTCAGAGAAGTGTGGCTCCCTGTGCCAAGGTCAAAATGTAGAAGAAAGGGAAGATTCCTGTTTCCGAGGGTTCCATTTTGTCAGGTTAGAGATCTAGTCATCCGTGTGGCTGCGGTGGAATCTGCAGTATCTTGCCTCACAGTTTCCTTTTTCTGGCTTAGCAGGGGAGCCGCATTAGCTGAGGTCGCGGCGCTATGGCCCTTGTCAGGATCCCGGTGCTGAGGCAGCCCCTTCCCCCCACCCCCTCTCCTTGTCATTTTGATCGTGCAAACTGGGTGCCAGCTGTGTGAACCCTGCTCCTGGCCGCCACGATTGCCCCCCCCCCCTCCCCACGCGACGTGTCCCCAGTTCCTCGGCGTCCCTCACTGCAACCAGCTAGCTCCAGGAAGGGTGCGAGCTGGCTTCCGCTGTCGTCCTTCCTCCTTCCTGTCCAGGCGGGCCCTCCTTTTGCGCTAGTCGGCCCGAAACCTTCTCTCCCGCGCTGCATAGGCTGAAGGAATGCCTCAGCGTTTGCAGCCGCTAGAGGGCGCTCTTCTCCTCTCTTTGGGCCCCTTCAGCGCTTCCAGTGGAAATGTCCGAGGTGGGAAGGGCTTGGGGGTTCTCTGTATCTAGGGGCTCCCGATCCAGCCGATTCAACTAACTGTGGGTTGAAAATATTCGGGAAAAAACGGAAAGTTTCGAAAAGCGACAATTGAACTTGCCACACACCGGCAACCGCTTACATAGCATTCACGTTGCCTTGCATGCCGCGCGTCACCTAGAGATGATTTAAAGTACACAGGAGGACACAGCGAAAGAGAATGTGACAATGACTGTATGGGTATGTTTATGCATAAGTGGAAAATTGTGCTCTAGACTGGAATTCGACACAACATTGTAAAAACGACAGCAACGTGGAAGAAAAGTATGTTTGTATGTAAAAAATAAAGTCCTATGTCATTTTGTATAAGAGGCATCAGCATCCATGGATTTTGGCATCTGTGGGGAGTCCTGGAACCAGTGCCCCATGCTTACCAAGGCATGACTGGAAGCCCAGGCTCCTTATCCCAGCCTGTCATGTCCCCACGTGGTGTGAATCCTGCCTGTCCCACACTCCCCTGGTCACTCTCCTCCAGCCCTGCCAGACTGCCCTCTTCTTCTGGAACAGGCCAAGCTGAATGCACGTCATGTCTGGCCTCTAGGAATATCCGTTACTTTGTGAGCATGGCTCTGCTTCAGTAAGACGGGCTGCATTGTCACTAGAGAAGACGGGATGGAGGTTCCTTAAAAACCTACAGATGGACTTACCTGATGATCCAGCCTTCCCACGCCTGGGGATATGTCAAGAGAAAACTCTAACTCAAAAAGTCCCATGCACCTCAATGCTCACAGCAGCCCTATTTGTATTAGCCAGGACGTGGAACTAACCCCAACATCTAACGACTGGTGACTGGATAAAGAAGTCGTTGTCTTTTTATGCCGCGGAATACTACACAGCCGCGAAAAAGGATGGAACCATGCCATTTGCGGCAACATGGTTGGACACAGAGACAGTCCTTCTGAGTGAAGTAAGCCAGAAGAGAGAAAAATGCCGCATGACACAACTTCCATGTGAAATCTAAGAAAAAAAGACAGAAATGATCTTAACTGCAAAAGACAAATAGAGCCACAGACATAGAGAAACAAACTTATGGTTACCAGGGAGGGACGGCGGTGGGAAGGGGTAAATATGGGAATCGGAAAATTGCCCGTCTTGGGGAGTGGTGGACATGTTAGCTCTCTTGATTGTGGCGATGGCTTTCTGGGTGTAGACACGTATGAAAATTGATCAAATACTACACGTGAGATGTGTCTAATTGACGGAACAGAAATCGTAGCCCTGTAAAGGTGTTTTAAAACAAAGAGATGGGCTGCATTGTGTGTCCTATGTTTCTATGTGTCTTCAGGGAGGTCTCAGGGGGGCGGTGCTGGCCTTCCTGCCAACACGATGACATGAAGCCCGAACAATCCCCCAATCGATGGGAAGAAGAGACGAGCCATGGTCACATCTGGACCCCAAGCTTACCCGTGGTGCATGGGTGCCATTTATCGCCAATCCAGCGAGGTTCCGGCCAGAGCTAGAGGCCGGGGCAGCGAACCGGGAGCGGCACTAAGGAGCATCGTGGCGCAGAGGCTGGACTGGGGGCCCGCAGGCTCCTCCCAGGAGGAGCCTCAGGGTTTGGGAGGTGGCTAACGTGCCTGCTTCGTGTCACCAGCAAGTGATGCCACCCGTGGAAAATCAGCTGGAATCCTGAGCCGGGTCAGCCGTGGGTGATGCGGTAAAGGCTGCTTGCTAGCAGAGGGGAGGCCAGACGGACGGTGAAGCAAGCAACAGGCTGCTGAGCTTCCGGCCTGTGTTTACCGTGCTTTCCGTGTCTCCCTGCATCTCAGGGTCACCCGGAGGAATTCGTGTGGAGTTTAGAGGCCGACGGCCTCTCGGTTCCTCATCAGCCTGGCAAGCCCCCCAGCCCTCTGCGGCCAGACCTCTGCGAGCGTCTTTCCCTTGTTCTAGCAAAACCCTCCCCACCCTCGCCTGCGGCGGGCTTTTGTTTTTTTAATGGATGGCAGTGAGGATACCTTACAGCCTCCTCCGGCCCTTCCTTAGGGCTTCTGCCCTTAGACCACGGCAAGGGGCGGCCCCCCAACCCCCACCCCCGACACCCCCGCGCTGTCCTGGGTCCTGAACTACAGAGGGTCCCTCTGGCCCTGACACGCCCTCTGGCCACGCCCTCTACGGGGTGGAGTCAGCAGGGCCAAGGGGACACGCCCATTGGCTCCACCCCGTGCTCTGGAATCCCAGGACCCCGAATGCCCTGCCCCAGCAGCCCCTGACCCACTTGTAGTTTCTGCACCGGCTCTCCCCGGAGTTCAGCATCCCAGGACTCACAGAGAGGCCAACGGGCAGCTGTTGGCATGGAGGTTACGGACAGAGCCCGGATGTGAGGTCTCAGTGTCCCCCTGTGCACATCCAAGGCCCCTTGGGGCATGGGATGGACCCAGCATTGGGAAGAAAAGGGTCAGGCTGGCGGTCAGAGACTGGGAATCGGCTCTCCCCGCACTGTCGCTTTCTTCGCAGGACTCCCCTGAGTCTGGGAATTCTAAAGTTGAGCCTGGACGTTTGTGGCACGTGACAGTGACTTTGCGTGTGTGTGCGCGCGCCTGAGGACGTGTGTGGTTGTGTGTATGTTGTGGGGGTGTGTGTGGTCCATGACTCCGTGTGTGTGCGCGTGGGGATGTAGGCGGAGCAGAGTCAGTGTGTGTGCACGTGTGTTTGTGTGTACGTGCATGCATTAGTTTTAAGAATACTAGAAGCTGTCCTTCAGAAGTCTGCAGTAGTAAAAATTGTATGGTGTCCCTCACTGTATAATTCAAACTGAAAATAATCTTCAATCACCAGAAATGTAGTCCCCCCCAGATTCTGATCCCCCCCCCCATACTGATTATGCCCTCATTGTACTGATGAGGAAACTAGCTTAGAGATGTTAAGTGACTCAGCCCAGGGCATGGAGCTCGCGAGCCCAGGGCCAGGACGCAGTCCAAGCGGCCGCGGCTCCAGAGGCCTGGAGCCCTGCTCACGACCGCGCGTGGCCTCTTGGCCGGGGTGGTGGGGGTGGGGTGGGGTGGGGGTGGGGGGAAGAGATTCTGACGGGCCGGGGCCAGCGTGCAGGCTGCCCAAGCCGCGGACTCTGCAAGTCGGGTGGAGAGTACCTGACGGCAGACGAGGGTAAAGGGCTGCTCAGAAATCAGATAGGTTCCTAGATCTTCGATGAGTAAGGAGGCTCAGTGCTCATCCTCGATCCCTTTGCTGGTGGCTAAAAGGGAGCAAGGCCCACGAGCGCGCTTCTGGGAGCGGCCTGCCAAAACCTGGAGCAGGGCTGCTCAGGACTGGCTCTGCAGCAGGAGCAGAGGGGGGCAATGTCGCCACCTGGTGGACATCCTTGGTAGTGGCAGTAGGAGGCCTAGCAGCCTGGGTATGGAGGCGGCAGGACGAGGTCCTAGTGGATGATCGTTTTCACATGGCTTAAAAAGCATTGCTTCATAGATTTTATCCACATTGGGGTCTATCCTACGATGGTAAATACGGTCTCCGTTACTCCATCTTAGCTGCATTGATTAATTTTTGTGAGGTTAGTTTTCTCTTCAATGATTTGGAAGCTATATGGTCTTCCAATTAAAATTCCCTCTAAGTTTTAATAAGTCATCTCTAAGTTCATAACTTTATGTATAATTGGACCAGTATTGCTATAACAGTCTCAAAAACGGAATAATCTATTAGATCTTGTTTCTCAATCATGATACATTTAGCATATTTTACCTCTCTGCTGTTCCCCATTGTGTGCGTGTGTGCGCGTGCGCGGGCTACAGTTACTGCTTTTTAGACAGTTGCTTTCAGTTTGTTGCATTCGCAATGAAAATATAGGTATAAACATCTTGGATTTAATTGCTCGCTACCGCTATTTAATCCCATGTCTTTCCCATTTTTGAGTTATTTACTTCTTTCCCAATCAAATGGACTCATGATTGGCTAATTTTTTTCCAGCGGTAGACTTGGAACCCATACCAGTCTATACGCAGCTTTATGTTCTCCTCAGCAACACCTCTCAGCCTCAACACCCAACAACACTCTCCGTATCTAGGGCCCCAAGGCTTGTTTTAAAATGCGGCATTGTTTCTCATGTCCCCCCGCCCCCCTCCCGCCCCAAAAAGGAAGCAAGAATCTTCCTTGATTTAACGTGCTGCCTTTTTAGGACTGGCTAGTCTTGTCTGCTGAATGGATATTAAGAGAGATTTCCTTAAACTTCCTCCTGCTTCGTGCCATAACTCGACTTCATTGAGAAGCATGTTTTTCCCGTTTCTAAGACGGGCTTCCGCTTTGAACTGCTAAACCATCACGGCACACTTTTTCTCCATACTTATTCCTGGAAAACTGAGCTCTCTGCCGGAGTAAAGACGGTTCCCGTCAGAGAAGTGTGGCTCCCTGTGCCAAGGTCAAAATGTAGAAGAAAGGGAAGATTCCTGTTTCCGAGGGTTCCATTTTGTCAGGTTAGAGATCTAGTCATCCGTGTGGCTGCGGTGGAATCTGCAGTATCTTGCCTCACAGTTTCCTTTTTCTGGCTTAGCAGGGGAGCCGCATTAGCTGAGGTCGCGGCGCTATGGCCCTTGTCAGGATCCCGGTGCTGAGGCAGCCCCTTCCCCCCACCCCCTCTCCTTGTCATTTTGATCGTGCAAACTGGGTGCCAGCTGTGTGAACCCTGCTCCTGGCCGCCACGATTGCCCCCCCCCTCCCCACGCGACGTGTCCCCAGTTCCTCGGCGTCCCTCACTGCAACCAGCTAGCTCCAGGAAGGGTGCGAGCTGGCTTCCGCTGTCGTCCTTCCTCCTTCCTGTCCAGGCGGGCCCTCCTTTTGCGCTAGTCGGCCCGAAACCTTCTCTCCCGCGCTGCATAGGCTGAAGGAATGCCTCAGCGTTTGCAGCCGCTAGAGGGCGCTCTTCTCCTCTCTTTGGGCCCCTTCAGCGCTTCCAGTGGAAATGTCCGAGGTGGGAAGGGCTTGGGGGTTCTCTGTATCTAGGGGCTCCCGATCCAGCCGATTCAACTAACTGTGGGTTGAAAATATTCGGGAAAAAACGGAAAGTTTCGAAAAGCGACAATTGAACTTGCCACACACCGGCAACCGCTTACATAGCATTCACGTTGCCTTGCATGCCGCGCGTCACCTAGAGATGATTTAAAGTACACAGGAGGACACAGCGAAAGAGAATGTGACAATGACTGTATGGGTATGTTTATGCATAAGTGGAAAATTGTGCTCTAGACTGGAATTCGACACAACATTGTAAAAACGACAGCAACGTGGAAGAAAAGTATGTTTGTATGTAAAAAATAAAGTCCTATGTCATTTTGTATAAGAGGCATCAGCATCCATGGATTTTGGCATCTGTGGGGAGTCCTGGAACCAGTGCCCCATGCTTACCAAGGCATGACTGGAAGCCCAGGCTCCTTATCCCAGCCTGTCATGTCCCCACGTGGTGTGAATCCTGCCTGTCCCACACTCCCCTGGTCACTCTCCTCCAGCCCTGCCAGACTGCCCTCTTCTTCTGGAACAGGCCAAGCTGAATGCACGTCATGTCTGGCCTCTAGGAATATCCGTTACTTTGTGAGCATGGCTCTGCTTCAGTAAGACGGGCTGCATTGTCACTAGAGAAGACGGGATGGAGGTTCCTTAAAAACCTACAGATGGACTTACCTGATGATCCAGCCTTCCCACGCCTGGGGATATGTCAAGAGAAAACTCTAACTCAAAAAGTCCCATGCACCTCAATGCTCACAGCAGCCCTATTTGTATTAGCCAGGACGTGGAACTAACCCCAACATCTAACGACTGGTGACTGGATAAAGAAGTCGTTGTCTTTTTATGCCGCGGAATACTACACAGCCGTGAAAAAGGATGGAACCATGCCATTTGCGGCAACATGGTTGGACACAGAGACAGTCCTTCTGAGTGAAGTAAGCCAGAAGAGAGAAAAATGCCGCATGACACAACTTCCATGTGAAATCTAAGAAAAAAAGACAGAAATGATCTTAACTGCAAAAGACAAATAGAGCCACAGACATAGAGAAACAAACTTATGGTTACCAGGGAGGGACGGCGGTGGGAAGGGGTAAATATGGGAATCGGAAAATTGCCCGTCTTGGGGAGTGGTGGACATGTTAGCTCTCTTGATTGTGGCGATGGCTTTCTGGGTGTAGACACGTATGAAAATTGATCAAATACTACACGTGAGATGTGTCTAATTGACGGAACAGAAATCGTAGCCCTGTAAAGGTGTTTTAAAACAAAGAGATGGGCTGCATTGTGTGTCCTATGTTTCTATGTGTCTTCAGGGAGGTCTCAGGGGGGCGGTGCTGGCCTTCCTGCCAACACGATGACATGAAGCCCGAACAATCCCCCAATCGATGGGAAGAAGAGACGAGCCATGGTCACATCTGGACCCCAAGCTTACCCGTGGTGCATGGGTGCCATTTATCGCCAATCCAGCGAGGTTCCGGCCAGAGCTAGAGGCCGGGGCAGCGAACCGGGAGCGGCACTAAGGAGCATCGTGGCGCAGAGGCTGGACTGGGGGCCCGCAGGCTCCTCCCAGGAGGAGCCTCAGGGTTTGGGAGGTGGCTAACGTGCCTGCTTCGTGTCACCAGCAAGTGATGCCACCCGTGGAAAATCAGCTGGAATCCTGAGCCGGGTCAGCCGTGGGTGATGCGGTAAAGGCTGCTTGCTAGCAGAGGGGAGGCCAGACGGACGGTGAAGCAAGCAACAGGCTGCTGAGCTTCCGGCCTGTGTTTACCGTGCTTTCCGTGTCTCCCTGCATCTCAGGGTCACCCGGAGGAATTCGTGTGGAGTTTAGAGGCCGACGGCCTCTCGGTTCCTCATCAGCCTGGCAAGCCCCCCAGCCCTCTGCGGCCAGACCTCTGCGAGCGTCTTTCCCTTGTTCTAGCAAAACCCTCCCCACCCTCGCCTGCGGCGGGCTTTTGTTTTTTTAATGGATGGCAGTGAGGATACCTTACAGCCTCCTCCGGCCCTTCCTTAGGGCTTCTGCCCTTAGACCACGGCAAGGGGCGGCCCCCCAACCCCCACCCCCGACACCCCCGCGCTGTCCTGGGTCCTGAACTACAGAGGGTCCCTCTGGCCCTGACACGCCCTCTGGCCACGCCCTCTACGGGGTGGAGTCAGCAGGGCCAAGGGGACACGCCCATTGGCTCCACCCCGTGCTCTGGAATCCCAGGACCCCGAATGCCCTGCCCCAGCAGCCCCTGACCCACTTGTAGTTTCTGCACCGGCTCTCCCCGGAGTTCAGCATCCCAGGACTCACAGAGAGGCCAACGGGCAGCTGTTGGCATGGAGGTTACGGACAGAGCCCGGATGTGAGGTCTCAGTGTCCCCCTGTGCACATCCAAGGCCCCTTGGGGCATGGGATGGACCCAGCATTGGGAAGAAAAGGGTCAGGCTGGCGGTCAGAGACTGGGAATCGGCTCTCCCCGCACTGTCGCTTTCTTCGCAGGACTCCCCTGAGTCTGGGAATTCTAAAGTTGAGCCTGGACGTTTGTGGCACGTGACAGTGACTTTGCGTGTGTGTGCGCGCGCCTGAGGACGTGTGTGGTTGTGTGTATGTTGTGGGGGTGTGTGTGGTCCATGACTCCGTGTGTGTGCGCGTGGGGATGTAGGCGGAGCAGAGTCAGTGTGTGTGCACGTGTGTTTGTGTGTACGTGCATGCATTAGTTTTAAGAATACTAGAAGCTGTCCTTCAGAAGTCTGCAGTAGTAAAAATTGTATGGTGTCCCTCACTGTATAATTCAAACTGAAAATAATCTTCAATCACCAGAAATGTAGTCCCCCCCAGATTCTGATCCCCCCCCCATACTGATTATGCCCTCATTGTACTGATGAGGAAACTAGCTTAGAGATGTTAAGTGACTCAGCCCAGGGCATGGAGCTCGCGAGCCCAGGGCCAGGACGCAGTCCAAGCGGCCGCGGCTCCAGAGGCCTGGAGCCCTGCTCACGACCGCGCGTGGCCTCTTGGCCGGGGTGGTGGGGGTGGGGTGGGGTGGGGGTGGGGGGAAGAGATTCTGACGGGCCGGGGCCAGCGTGCAGGCTGCCCAAGCCGCGGACTCTGCAAGTCGGGTGGAGAGTACCTGACGGCAGACGAGGGTAAAGGGCTGCTCAGAAATCAGATAGGTTCCTAGATCTTCGATGAGTAAGGAGGCTCAGTGCTCATCCTCGATCCCTTTGCTGGTGGCTAAAAGGGAGCAAGGCCCACGAGCGCGCTTCTGGGAGCGGCCTGCCAAAACCTGGAGCAGGGCTGCTCAGGACTGGCTCTGCAGCAGGAGCAGAGGGGGGCAATGTCGCCACCTGGTGGACATCCTTGGTAGTGGCAGTAGGAGGCCTAGCAGCCTGGGTATGGAGGCGGCAGGACGAGGTCCTAGTGGATGATCGTTTTCACATGGCTTAAAAAGCATTGCTTCATAGATTTTATCCACATTGGGGTCTATCCTACGATGGTAAATACGGTCTCCGTTACTCCATCTCAGCTGCATTGATTAATTTTTGTGAGGTTAGTTTTCTCTTCAATGATTTGGAAGCTATATGGTCTTCCAATTAAAATTCCCTCTAAGTTTTAATAAGTCATCTCTAAGTTCATAACTTTATGTATAATTGGACCAGTATTGCTATAACAGTCTCAAAAACGGAATAATCTATTAGATCTTGTTTCTCAATCATGATACATTTAGCATATTTTACCTCTCTGCTGTTCCCCATTGTGTGCGTGTGTGCGCGTGCGCGGGCTACAGTTACTGCTTTTTAGACAGTTGCTTTCAGTTTGTTGCATTCGCAATGAAAATATAGGTATAAACATCTTGGATTTAATTGCTCGCTACCGCTATTTAATCCCATGTCTTTCCCATTTTTGAGTTATTTACTTCTTTCCCAATCAAATGGACTCATGATTGGCTAATTTTTTTCCAGCGGTAGACTTGGAACCCATACCAGTCTATACGCAGCTTTATGTTCTCCTCAGCAACACCTCTCAGCCTCAACACCCAACAACACTCTCCGTATCTAGGGCCCCAAGGCTTGTTTTAAAATGCGGCATTGTTTCTCATGTCCCCCCGCCCCCCTCCCGCCCCAAAAAGGAAGCAAGAATCTTCCTTGATTTAACGTGATGCCTTTTTAGGACTGGCTAGTCTTGTCTGGTGAATGGATATTAAGAGAGATTTCCTTAAACTTCCTCCTGCTTCGTGCCATAACTCGACTTCATTGAGAAGCAGGTTTTTCCCGTTTCTAAGACGGGCTTCCGCTTTGAACTGCTAAACCATCACGGCACACTTTTTCTCCATACTTATTCCTGGAAAACTGAGCTCTCTGCCGGAGTAAAGACGGTTCCCGTCAGAGAAGTGTGGCTCCCTGTGCCAAGGTCAAAATGTAGAAGAAAGGGAAGATTCCTGTTTCCGAGGGTTCCATTTTGTCAGGTTAGAGATCTAGTCATCCGTGTGGCTGCGGTGGAATCTGCAGTATCTTGCCTCACAGTTTCCTTTTTCTGGCTTAGCAGGGGAGCCGCATTAGCTGAGGTCGCGGCGCTATGGCCCTTGTCAGGATCCCGGTGCTGAGGCAGCCCCTTCCCCCCACCCCCTCTCCTTGTCATTTTGATCGTGCAAACTGGGTGCCAGCTGTGTGAACCCTGCTCCTGGCCGCCACGATTGCCCCCCCCTCCCCACGCGACGTGTCCCCAGTTCCTCGGCGTCCCTCACTGCAACCAGCTAGCTCCAGGAAGGGTGCGAGCTGGCTTCCGCTGTCGTCCTTCCTCCTTCCTGTCCAGGCGGGCCCTCCTTTTGCGCTAGTCGGCCCGAAACCTTCTCTCCCGCGCTGCATAGGCTGAAGGAATGCCTCAGCGTTTGCAGCCGCTAGAGGGCGCTCTTCTCCTCTCTTTGGGCCCCTTCAGCGCTTCCAGTGGAAATGTCCGAGGTGGGAAGGGCTTGGGGGTTCTCTGTATCTAGGGGCTCCCGATCCAGCCGATTCAACTAACTGTGGGTTGAAAATATTCGGGAAAAAACGGAAAGTTTCGAAAAGCGACAATTGAACTTGCCACACACCGGCAACCGCTTACATAGCATTCACGTTGCCTTGCATGCCGCGCGTCACCTAGAGATGATTTAAAGTACACAGGAGGACACAGCGAAAGAGAATGTGACAATGACTGTATGGGTATGTTTATGCATAAGTGGAAAATTGTGCTCTAGACTGGAATTCGACACAACATTGTAAAAACGACAGCAACGTGGAAGAAAAGTATGTTTGTATGTAAAAAATAAAGTCCTATGTCATTTTGTATAAGAGGCATCAGCATCCATGGATTTTGGCATCTGTGGGGAGTCCTGGAACCAGTGCCCCATGCTTACCAAGGCATGACTGGAAGCCCAGGCTCCTTATCCCAGCCTGTCATGTCCCCACGTGGTGTGAATCCTGCCTGTCCCACACTCCCCTGGTCACTCTCCTCCAGCCCTGCCAGACTGCCCTCTTCTTCTGGAACAGGCCAAGCTGAATGCACGTCATGTCTGGCCTCTAGGAATATCCGTTACTTTGTGAGCATGGCTCTGCTTCAGTAAGACGGGCTGCATTGTCACTAGAGAAGACGGGATGGAGGTTCCTTAAAAACCTACAGATGGACTTACCTGATGATCCAGCCTTCCCACGCCTGGGGATATGTCAAGAGAAAACTCTAACTCAAAAAGTCCCATGCACCTCAATGCTCACAGCAGCCCTATTTGTATTAGCCAGGACGTGGAACTAACCCCAACATCTAACGACTGGTGACTGGATAAAGAAGTCGTTGTCTTTTTATGCCGCGGAATACTACACAGCCGCGAAAAAGGATGGAACCATGCCATTTGCGGCAACATGGTTGGACACAGAGACAGTCCTTCTGAGTGAAGTAAGCCAGAAGAGAGAAAAATGCCGCATGACACAACTTCCATGTGAAATCTAAGAAAAAAAGACAGAAATGATCTTAACTGCAAAAGACAAATAGAGCCACAGACATAGAGAAACAAACTTATGGTTACCAGGGAGGGACGGCGGTGGGAAGGGGTAAATATGGGAATCGGAAAATTGCCCGTCTTGGGGAGTGGTGGACATGTTAGCTCTCTTGATTGTGGCGATGGCTTTCTGGGTGTAGACACGTATGAAAATTGATCGAATACTACACGTGAGATGTGTCTAATTGACGGAACAGAAATCGTAGCCCTGTAAAGGTGTTTTAAAACAAAGAGATGGGCTGCATTGTGTGTCCTATGTTTCTATGTGTCTTCAGGGAGGTCTCAGGGGGGCGGTGCTGGCCTTCCTGCCAACACGATGACATGAAGCCCGAACAATCCCCCAATCGATGGGAAGAAGAGACGAGCCATGGTCACATCTGGACCCCAAGCTTACCCGTGGTGCATGGGTGCCATTTATCGCCAATCCAGCGAGGTTCCGGCCAGAGCTAGAGGCCGGGGCAGCGAACCGGGAGCGGCACTAAGGAGCATCGTGGCGCAGAGGCTGGACTGGGGGCCCGCAGGCTCCTCCCAGGAGGAGCCTCAGGGTTTGGGAGGTGGCTAACGTGCCTGCTTCGTGTCACCAGCAAGTGATGCCACCCGTGGAAAATCAGCTGGAATCCTGAGCCGGGTCAGCCGTGGGTGATGCGGTAAAGGCTGCTTGCTAGCAGAGGGGAGGCCAGACGGACGGTGAAGCAAGCAACAGGCTGCTGAGCTTCCGGCCTGTGTTTACCGTGCTTTCCGTGTCTCCCTGCATCTCAGGGTCACCCGGAGGAATTCGCGTGGAGTTTAGAGGCCGACGGCCTCTCGGTTCCTCATCAGCCTGGCAAGCCCCCCAGCCCTCTGCGGCCAGACCTCTGCGAGCGTCTTTCCCTTGTTCTAGCAAAACCCTCCCCACCCTCGCCTGCGGCGGGCTTTTGTTTTTTTAATGGATGGCAGTGAGGATACCTTACAGCCTCCTCCGGCCCTTCCTTAGGGCTTCTGCCCTTAGAGCACGGCAAGGGGCGGCCCCCCAACCCCCACCCCCGACACCCCCGCGCTGTCCTGGGTCCTGAACTACAGAGGGTCCCTCTGGCCCTGACACGCCCTCTGGCCACGCCCTCTACGGGGTGGAGTCAGCAGGGCCAAGGGGACACGCCCATTGGCTCCACCCCGTGCTCTGGAATCCCAGGACCCCGAATGCCCTGCCCCAGCAGCCCCTGACCCACTTGTAGTTTCTGCACCGGCTCTCCCCGGAGTTCAGCATCCCAGGACTCACAGAGAGGCCAACGGGCAGCTGTTGGCATGGAGGTTACGGACAGAGCCCGGATGTGAGGTCTCAGTGTCCCCCTGTGCACATCCAAGGCCCCTTGGGGCATGGGATGGACCCAGCATTGGGAAGAAAAGGGTCAGGCTGGCGGTCAGAGACTGGGAATCGGCTCTCCCCGCACTGTCGCTTTCTTCGCAGGACTCCCCTGAGTCTGGGAATTCTAAAGTTGAGCCTGGACGTTTGTGGCACGTGACAGTGACTTTGCGTGTGTGTGCGCGCGCCTGAGGACGTGTGTGGTTGTGTGTATGTTGTGGGGGTGTGTGTGGTCCATGACTCCGTGTGTGTGCGCGTGGGGATGTAGGCGGAGCAGAGTCAGTGTGTGTGCACGTGTGTTTGTGTGTACGTGCATGCATTAGTTTTAAGAATACTAGAAGCTGTCCTTCAGAAGTCTGCAGTAGTAAAAATTGTATGGTGTCCCTCACTGTATAATTCAAACTGAAAATAATCTTCAATCACCAGAAATGTAGTCCCCCCCAGATTCTGATCCCCCCCCCATACTGATTATGCCCTCATTGTACTGATGAGGAAACTAGCTTAGAGATGTTAAGTGACTCAGCCCAGGGCATGGAGCTCGCGAGCCCAGGGCCAGGACGCAGTCCAAGCGGCCGCGGCTCCAGAGGCCTGGAGCCCTGCTCACGACCGCGCGTGGCCTCTTGGCCGGGGTGGTGGGGGTGGGGTGGGGTGGGGGTGGGGGGAAGAGATTCTGACGGGCCGGGGCCAGCGTGCAGGCTGCCCAAGCCGCGGACTCTGCAAGTCGGGTGGAGAGTACCTGACGGCAGACGAGGGTAAAGGGCTGCTCAGAAATCAGATAGGTTCCTAGATCTTCGATGAGTAAGGAGGCTCAGTGCTCATCCTCGATCCCTTTGCTGGTGGCTAAAAGGGAGCAAGGCCCACGAGCGCGCTTCTGGGAGCGGCCTGCCAAAACCTGGAGCAGGGCTGCTCAGGACTGGCTCTGCAGCAGGAGCAGAGGGGGGCAATGTCGCCACCTGGTGGACATCCTTGGTAGTGGCAGTAGGAGGCCTAGCAGCCTGGGTATGGAGGCGGCAGGACGAGGTCCTAGTGGATGATCGTTTTCACATGGCTTAAAAAGCATTGCTTCATAGATTTTATCCACATTGGGGTCTATCCTACGATGGTAAATACGGTCTCCGTTACTCCATCTCAGCTGCATTGATTAATTTTTGTGAGGTTAGTTTTCTCTTCAATGATTTGGAAGCTATATGGTCTTCCAATTAAAATTCCCTCTAAGTTTTAATAAGTCATCTCTAAGTTCATAACTTTATGTATAATTGGACCAGTATTGCTATAACAGTCTCAAAAACGGAATAATCTATTAGATCTTGTTTCTCAATCATGATACATTTAGCATATTTTACCTCTCTGCTGTTCCCCATTGTGTGCGTGTGTGCGCGTGCGCGGGCTACAGTTACTGCTTTTTAGACAGTTGCTTTCAGTTTGTTGCATTCGCAATGAAAATATAGGTATAAACATCTTGGATTTAATTGCTCGCTACCGCTATTTAATCCCATGTCTTTCCCATTTTTGAGTTATTTACTTCTTTCCCAATCAAATGGACTCATGATTGGCTAATTTTTTTCCAGCGGTAGACTTGGAACCCATACCAGTCTATACGCAGCTTTATGTTCTCCTCAGCAACACCTCTCAGCCTCAACACCCAACAACACTCTCCGTATCTAGGGCCCCAAGGCTTGTTTTAAAATGCGGCATTGTTTCTCATGTCCCCCCGCCCCCCTCCCGCCCCAAAAAGGAAGCAAGAATCTTCCTTGATTTAACGTGATGCCTTTTTAGGACTGGCTAGTCTTGTCTGGTGAATGGATATTAAGAGAGATTTCCTTAAACTTCCTCCTGCTTCGTGCCATAACTCGACTTCATTGAGAAGCAGGTTTTTCCCGTTTCTAAGACGGGCTTCCGCTTTGAACTGCTAAACCATCACGGCACACTTTTTCTCCATACTTATTCCTGGAAAACTGAGCTCTCTGCCGGAGTAAAGACGGTTCCCGTCAGAGAAGTGTGGCTCCCTGTGCCAAGGTCAAAATGTAGAAGAAAGGGAAGATTCCTGTTTCCGAGGGTTCCATTTTGTCAGGTTAGAGATCTAGTCATCCGTGTGGCTGCGGTGGAATCTGCAGTATCTTGCCTCACAGTTTCCTTTTTCTGGCTTAGCAGGGGAGCCGCATTAGCTGAGGTCGCGGCGCTATGGCCCTTGTCAGGATCCCGGTGCTGAGGCAGCCCCTTCCCCCCACCCCCTCTCCTTGTCATTTTGATCGTGCAAACTGGGTGCCAGCTGTGTGAACCCTGCTCCTGGCCGCCACGATTGCCCCCCCCTCCCCACGCGACGTGTCCCCAGTTCCTCGGCGTCCCTCACTGCAACCAGCTAGCTCCAGGAAGGGTGCGAGCTGGCTTCCGCTGTCGTCCTTCCTCCTTCCTGTCCAGGCGGGCCCTCCTTTTGCGCTAGTCGGCCCGAAACCTTCTCTCCCGCGCTGCATAGGCTGAAGGAATGCCTCAGCGTTTGCAGCCGCTAGAGGGCGCTCTTCTCCTCTCTTTGGGCCCCTTCAGCGCTTCCAGTGGAAATGTCCGAGGTGGGAAGGGCTTGGGGGTTCTCTGTATCTAGGGGCTCCCGATCCAGCCGATTCAACTAACTGTGGGTTGAAAATATTCGGGAAAAAACGGAAAGTTTCGAAAAGCGACAATTGAACTTGCCACACACCGGCAACCGCTTACATAGCATTCACGTTGCCTTGCATGCCGCGCGTCACCTAGAGATGATTTAAAGTACACAGGAGGACACAGCGAAAGAGAATGTGACAATGACTGTATGGGTATGTTTATGCATAAGTGGAAAATTGTGCTCTAGACTGGAATTCGACACAACATTGTAAAAACGACAGCAACGTGGAAGAAAAGTATGTTTGTATGTAAAAAATAAAGTCCTATGTCATTTTGTATAAGAGGCATCAGCATCCATGGATTTTGGCATCTGTGGGGAGTCCTGGAACCAGTGCCCCATGCTTACCAAGGCATGACTGGAAGCCCAGGCTCCTTATCCCAGCCTGTCATGTCCCCACGTGGTGTGAATCCTGCCTGTCCCACACTCCCCTGGTCACTCTCCTCCAGCCCTGCCAGACTGCCCTCTTCTTCTGGAACAGGCCAAGCTGAATGCACGTCATGTCTGGCCTCTAGGAATATCCGTTACTTTGTGAGCATGGCTCTGCTTCAGTAAGACGGGCTGCATTGTCACTAGAGAAGACGGGATGGAGGTTCCTTAAAAACCTACAGATGGACTTACCTGATGATCCAGCCTTCCCACGCCTGGGGATATGTCAAGAGAAAACTCTAACTCAAAAAGTCCCATGCACCTCAATGCTCACAGCAGCCCTATTTGTATTAGCCAGGACGTGGAACTAACCCCAACATCTAACGACTGGTGACTGGATAAAGAAGTCGTTGTCTTTTTATGCCGCGGAATACTACACAGCCGCGAAAAAGGATGGAACCATGCCATTTGCGGCAACATGGTTGGACACAGAGACAGTCCTTCTGAGTGAAGTAAGCCAGAAGAGAGAAAAATGCCGCATGACACAACTTCCATGTGAAATCTAAGAAAAAAAGACAGAAATGATCTTAACTGCAAAAGACAAATAGAGCCACAGACATAGAGAAACAAACTTATGGTTACCAGGGAGGGACGGCGGTGGGAAGGGGTAAATATGGGAATCGGAAAATTGCCCGTCTTGGGGAGTGGTGGACATGTTAGCTCTCTTGATTGTGGCGATGGCTTTCTGGGTGTAGACACGTATGAAAATTGATCGAATACTACACGTGAGATGTGTCTAATTGACGGAACAGAAATCGTAGCCCTGTAAAGGTGTTTTAAAACAAAGAGATGGGCTGCATTGTGTGTCCTATGTTTCTATGTGTCTTCAGGGAGGTCTCAGGGGGGCGGTGCTGGCCTTCCTGCCAACACGATGACATGAAGCCCGAACAATCCCCCAATCGATGGGAAGAAGAGACGAGCCATGGTCACATCTGGACCCCAAGCTTACCCGTGGTGCATGGGTGCCATTTATCGCCAATCCAGCGAGGTTCCGGCCAGAGCTAGAGGCCGGGGCAGCGAACCGGGAGCGGCACTAAGGAGCATCGTGGCGCAGAGGCTGGACTGGGGGCCCGCAGGCTCCTCCCAGGAGGAGCCTCAGGGTTTGGGAGGTGGCTAACGTGCCTGCTTCGTGTCACCAGCAAGTGATGCCACCCGTGGAAAATCAGCTGGAATCCTGAGCCGGGTCAGCCGTGGGTGATGCGGTAAAGGCTGCTTGCTAGCAGAGGGGAGGCCAGACGGACGGTGAAGCAAGCAACAGGCTGCTGAGCTTCCGGCCTGTGTTTACCGTGCTTTCCGTGTCTCCCTGCATCTCAGGGTCACCCGGAGGAATTCGCGTGGAGTTTAGAGGCCGACGGCCTCTCGGTTCCTCATCAGCCTGGCAAGCCCCCCAGCCCTCTGCGGCCAGACCTCTGCGAGCGTCTTTCCCTTGTTCTAGCAAAACCCTCCCCACCCTCGCCTGCGGCGGGCTTTTGTTTTTTTAATGGATGGCAGTGAGGATACCTTACAGCCTCCTCCGGCCCTTCCTTAGGGCTTCTGCCCTTAGAGCACGGCAAGGGGCGGCCCCCCAACCCCCACCCCCGACACCCCCGCGCTGTCCTGGGTCCTGAACTACAGAGGGTCCCTCTGGCCCTGACACGCCCTCTGGCCACGCCCTCTACGGGGTGGAGTCAGCAGGGCCAAGGGGACACGCCCATTGGCTCCACCCCGTGCTCTGGAATCCCAGGACCCCGAATGCCCTGCCCCAGCAGCCCCTGACCCACTTGTAGTTTCTGCACCGGCTCTCCCCGGAGTTCAGCATCCCAGGACTCACAGAGAGGCCAACGGGCAGCTGTTGGCATGGAGGTTACGGACAGAGCCCGGATGTGAGGTCTCAGTGTCCCCCTGTGCACATCCAAGGCCCCTTGGGGCATGGGATGGACCCAGCATTGGGAAGAAAAGGGTCAGGCTGGCGGTCAGAGACTGGGAATCGGCTCTCCCCGCACTGTCGCTTTCTTCGCAGGACTCCCCTGAGTCTGGGAATTCTAAAGTTGAGCCTGGACGTTTGTGGCACGTGACAGTGACTTTGCGTGTGTGTGCGCGCGCCTGAGGACGTGTGTGGTTGTGTGTATGTTGTGGGGGTGTGTGTGGTCCATGACTCCGTGTGTGTGCGCGTGGGGATGTAGGCGGAGCAGAGTCAGTGTGTGTGCACGTGTGTTTGTGTGTACGTGCATGCATTAGTTTTAAGAATACTAGAAGCTGTCCTTCAGAAGTCTGCAGTAGTAAAAATTGTATGGTGTCCCTCACTGTATAATTCAAACTGAAAATAATCTTCAATCACCAGAAATGTAGTCCCCCCCAGATTCTGATCCCCCCCCCATACTGATTATGCCCTCATTGTACTGATGAGGAAACTAGCTTAGAGATGTTAAGTGACTCAGCCCAGGGCATGGAGCTCGCGAGCCCAGGGCCAGGACGCAGTCCAAGCGGCCGCGGCTCCAGAGGCCTGGAGCCCTGCTCACGACCGCGCGTGGCCTCTTGGCCGGGGTGGTGGGGGTGGGGTGGGGTGGGGGTGGGGGGAAGAGATTCTGACGGGCCGGGGCCAGCGTGCAGGCTGCCCAAGCCGCAGACTCTGCAAGTCGGGTGGAGAGTACCTGACGGCAGACGAGGGTAAAGGGCTGCTCAGAAATCAGATAGGTTCCTAGATCTTCGATGAGTAAGGAGGCTCAGTGCTCATCCTCGATCCCTTTGCTGGTGGCTAAAAGGGAGCAAGGCCCACGAGCGCGCTTCTGGGAGCGGCCTGCCAAAACCTGGAGCAGGGCTGCTCAGGACTGGCTCTGCAGCAGGAGCAGAGGGGGGCAATGTCGCCACCTGGTGGACATCCTTGGTAGTGGCAGTAGGAGGCCTAGCAGCCTGGGTATGGAGGCGGCAGGACGAGGTCCTAGTGGATGATCGTTTTCACATGGCTTAAAAAGCATTGCTTCATAGATTTTATCCACATTGGGGTCTATCCTACGATGGTAAATACGGTCTCCGTTACTCCATCTTAGCTGCATTGATTAATTTTTGTGAGGTTAGTTTTCTCTTCAATGATTTGGAAGCTATATGGTCTTCCAATTAAAATTCCCTCTAAGTTTTAATAAGTCATCTCTAAGTTCATAACTTTATGTATAACTGGAACAGTATTGCTATAACAGTCTCAAAAACGGAATAATCTATTAGATCTTGTTTCTCAATCATGATACATTTAGCATATTTTACCTCTCTGCTGTTCCCCATTGTGTGCGTGTGTGCGCGTGCGCGGGCTACAGTTACTGCTTTTTAGACAGTTGCTTTCAGTTTGTTGCATTCGCAATGAAAATATAGGTATAAACATCTTGGATTTAATTGCTCGCTACCGCTATTTAATCCCATGTCTTTCCCATTTTTGAGTTATTTACTTCTTTCCCAATCAAATGGACTCATGATTGGCTAATTTTTTTCCAGCGGTAGACTTGGAACCCATACCAGTCTATACGCAGCTTTATGTTCTCCTCAGCAACACCTCTCAGCCTCAACACCCAACAACACTCTCCGTATCTAGGGCCCCAAGGCTTGTTTTAAAATGCGGCATTGTTTCTCATGTCCCCCCGCCCCCCTCCCGCCCCAAAAAGGAAGCAAGAATCTTCCTTGATTTAACGTGATGCCTTTTTAGGACTGGCTAGTCTTGTCTGCTGAATGGATATTAAGAGAGATTTCCTTAAACTTCCTCCTGCTTCGTGCCATAACTCGACTTCATTGAGAAGCATGTTTTTCCCGTTTCTAAGACGGGCTTCCGCTTTGAACTGCTAAACCATCACGGCACACTTTTTCTCCATACTTATTCCTGGAAAACTGAGCTCTCTGCCGGAGTAAAGACGGTTCCCGTCAGAGAAGTGTGGCTCCCTGTCCCAAGGTCAAAATGTAGAAGAAAGGGAAGATTCCTGTTTCCGAGGGTTCCATTTTGTCAGGTTAGAGATCTAGTCATCCGTGTGGCTGCGGTGGAATCTGCAGTATCTTGCCTCACAGTTTCCTTTTTCTGGCTTAGCAGGGGAGCCGCATTAGCTGAGGTCGCGGCGCTATGGCCCTTGTCAGGATCCCGGTGCTGAGGCAGCCCCTTCCCCCCACCCCCTCTCCTTGTCATTTTGATCGTGCAAACTGGGTGCCAGCTGTGTGAACCCTGCTCCTGGCCGCCACGATTGCCCCCCCCCCCTCCCCACGCGACGTGTCCCCAGTTCCTCGGCGTCCCTCACTGCAACCAGCTAGCTCCAGGAAGGGTGCGAGCTGGCTTCCGCTGTCGTCCTTCCTCCTTCCTGTCCAGGCGGGCCCTCCTTTTGCGCTAGTCGGCCCGAAACCTTCTCTCCCGCGCTGCATAGGCTGAAGGAATGCCTCAGCGTTTGCAGCCGCTAGAGGGCGCTCTTCTCCTCTCTTTGGGCCCCTTCAGCGCTTCCAGTGGAAATGTCCAAGGTGGGAAGGGCTTGGGGGTTCTCTGTATCTAGGGGCTCCCGATCCAGCCGATTCAACTAACTGTGGGTTGAAAATATTCGGGAAAAAACGGAAAGTTTCGAAAAGCGACAATTGAACTTGCCACACACCGGCAACCGCTTACATAGCATTCACGTTGCCTTGCATGCCGCGCGTCACCTAGAGATGATTTAAAGTACACAGGAGGACACAGCGAAAGAGAATGTGACAATGACTGTATGGGTATGTTTATGCATAAGTGGAAAATTGTGCTCTAGACTGGAATTCGACACAACATTGTAAAAACGACAGCAACGTGGAAGAAAAGTATGTTTGTATGTAAAAAATAAAGTCCTATGTCATTTTGTATAAGAGGCATCAGCATCCATGGATTTTGGCATCTGTGGGGAGTCCTGGAACCAGTGCCCCATGCTTACCAAGGCATGACTGGAAGCCCAGGCTCCTTATCCCAGCCTGTCATGTCCCCACGTGGTGTGAATCCTGCCTGTCCCACACTCCCCTGGTCACTCTCCTCCAGCCCTGCCAGACTGCCCTCTTCTTCTGGAACAGGCCAAGCTGAATGCACGTCATGTCTGGCCTCTAGGAATATCCGTTACTTTGTGAGCATGGCTCTGCTTCAGTAAGACGGGCTGCATTGTCACTAGAGAAGACGGGATGGAGGTTCCTTAAAAACCTACAGATGGACTTACCTGATGATCCAGCCTTCCCACGCCTGGGGATATGTCAAGAGAAAACTCTAACTCAAAAAGTCCCATGCACCTCAATGCTCACAGCAGCCCTATTTGTATTAGCCAGGACGTGGAACTAACCCCAACATCTAACGACTGGTGACTGGATAAAGAAGTCGTTGTCTTTTTATGCCGCGGAATACTACACAGCCGCGAAAAAGGATGGAACCATGCCATTTGCGGCAACATGGTTGGACACAGAGACAGTCCTTCTGAGTGAAGTAAGCCAGAAGAGAGAAAAATGCCGCATGACACAACTTCCATGTGAAATCTAAGAAAAAAAGACAGAAATGATCTTAACTGCAAAAGACAAATAGAGCCACAGACATAGAGAAACAAACTTATGGTTACCAGGGAGGGACGGCGGTGGGAAGGGGTAAATATGGGAATCGGAAAATTGCCCGTCTTGGGGAGTGGTGGACATGTTAGCTCTCTTGATTGTGGCGATGGCTTTCTGGGTGTAGACACGTATGAAAATTGATCGAATACTACACGTGAGATGTGTCTAATTGACGGAACAGAAATCGTAGCCCTGTAAAGGTGTTTTAAAACAAAGAGATGGGCTGCATTGTGTGTCCTATGTTTCTATGTGTCTTCAGGGAGGTCTCAGGGGGGCGGTGCTGGCCTTCCTGCCAACACGATGACATGAAGCCCGAACAATCCCCCAATCGATGGGAAGAAGAGACGAGCCATGGTCACATCTGGACCCCAAGCTTACCCGTGGTGCATGGGTGCCATTTATCGCCAATCCAGCGAGGTTCCGGCCAGAGCTAGAGGCCGGGGCAGCGAACCGGGAGCGGCACTAAGGAGCATCGTGGCGCAGAGGCTGGACTGGGGGCCCGCAGGCTCCTCCCAGGAGGAGCCTCAGGGTTTGGGAGGTGGCTAACGTGCCTGCTTCGTGTCACCAGCAAGTGATGCCACCCGTGGAAAATCAGCTGGAATCCTGAGCCGGGTCAGCCGTGGGTGATGCGGTAAAGGCTGCTTGCTAGCAGAGGGGAGGCCAGACGGACGGTGAAGCAAGCAACAGGCTGCTGAGCTTCCGGCCTGTGTTTACCGTGCTTTCCGTGTCTCCCTGCATCTCAGGGTCACCCGGAGGAATTCGCGTGGAGTTTAGAGGCCGACGGCCTCTCGGTTCCTCATCAGCCTGGCAAGCCCCCCAGCCCTCTGCGGCCAGACCTCTGCGAGCGTCTTTCCCTTGTTCTAGCAAAACCCTCCCCACCCTCGCCTGCGGCGGGCTTTTGTTTTTTTAATGGATGGCAGTGAGGATACCTTACAGCCTCCTCCGGCCCTTCCTTAGGGCTTCTGCCCTTAGAGCACGGCAAGGGGCGGCCCCCCAACCCCCACCCCCGACACCCCCGCGCTGTCCTGGGTCCTGAACTACAGAGGGTCCCTCTGGCCCTGACACGCCCTCTGGCCACGCCCTCTACGGGGTGGAGTCAGCAGGGCCAAGGGGACACGCCCATTGGCTCCACCCCGTGCTCTGGAATCCCAGGACCCCGAATGCCCTGCCCCAGCAGCCCCTGACCCACTTGTAGTTTCTGCACCGGCTCTCCCCGGAGTTCAGCATCCCAGGACTCACAGAGAGGCCAACGGGCAGCTGTTGGCATGGAGGTTACGGACAGAGCCCGGATGTGAGGTCTCAGTGTCCCCCTGTGCACATCCAAGGCCCCTTGGGGCATGGGATGGACCCAGCATTGGGAAGAAAAGGGTCAGGCTGGCGGTCAGAGACTGGGAATCGGCTCTCCCCGCACTGTCGCTTTCTTCGCAGGACTCCCCTGAGTCTGGGAATTCTAAAGTTGAGCCTGGACGTTTGTGGCACGTGACAGTGACTTTGCGTGTGTGTGCGCGCGCCTGAGGACGTGTGTGGTTGTGTGTATGTTGTGGGGGTGTGTGTGGTCCATGACTCCGTGTGTGTGCGCGTGGGGATGTAGGCGGAGCAGAGTCAGTGTGTGTGCACGTGTGTTTGTGTGTACGTGCATGCATTAGTTTTAAGAATACTAGAAGCTGTCCTTCAGAAGTCTGCAGTAGTAAAAATTGTATGGTGTCCCTCACTGTATAATTCAAACTGAAAATAATCTTCAATCACCAGAAATGTAGTCCCCCCCAGATTCTGATCCCCCCCCCATACTGATTATGCCCTCATTGTACTGATGAGGAAACTAGCTTAGAGATGTTAAGTGACTCAGCCCAGGGCATGGAGCTCGCGAGCCCAGGGCCAGGACGCAGTCCAAGCGGCCGCGGCTCCAGAGGCCTGGAGCCCTGCTCACGACCGCGCGTGGCCTCTTGGCCGGGGTGGTGGGGGTGGGGTGGGGTGGGGGTGGGGGGAAGAGATTCTGACGGGCCGGGGCCAGCGTGCAGGCTGCCCAAGCCGCAGACTCTGCAAGTCGGGTGGAGAGTACCTGACGGCAGACGAGGGTAAAGGGCTGCTCAGAAATCAGATAGGTTCCTAGATCTTCGATGAGTAAGGAGGCTCAGTGCTCATCCTCGATCCCTTTGCTGGTGGCTAAAAGGGAGCAAGGCCCACGAGCGCGCTTCTGGGAGCGGCCTGCCAAAACCTGGAGCAGGGCTGCTCAGGACTGGCTCTGCAGCAGGAGCAGAGGGGGGCAATGTCGCCACCTGGTGGACATCCTTGGTAGTGGCAGTAGGAGGCCTAGCAGCCTGGGTATGGAGGCGGCAGGACGAGGTCCTAGTGGATGATCGTTTTCACATGGCTTAAAAAGCATTGCTTCATAGATTTTATCCACATTGGGGTCTATCCTACGATGGTAAATACGGTCTCCGTTACTCCATCTTAGCTGCATTGATTAATTTTTGTGAGGTTAGTTTTCTCTTCAATGATTTGGAAGCTATATGGTCTTCCAATTAAAATTCCCTCTAAGTTTTAATAAGTCATCTCTAAGTTCATAACTTTATGTATAACTGGAACAGTATTGCTATAACAGTCTCAAAAACGGAATAATCTATTAGATCTTGTTTCTCAATCATGATACATTTAGCATATTTTACCTCTCTGCTGTTCCCCATTGTGTGCGTGTGTGCGCGTGCGCGGGCTACAGTTACTGCTTTTTAGACAGTTGCTTTCAGTTTGTTGCATTCGCAATGAAAATATAGGTATAAACATCTTGGATTTAATTGCTCGCTACCGCTATTTAATCCCATGTCTTTCCCATTTTTGAGTTATTTACTTCTTTCCCAATCAAATGGACTCATGATTGGCTAATTTTTTTCCAGCGGTAGACTTGGAACCCATACCAGTCTATACGCAGCTTTATGTTCTCCTCAGCAACACCTCTCAGCCTCAACACCCAACAACACTCTCCGTATCTAGGGCCCCAAGGCTTGTTTTAAAATGCGGCATTGTTTCTCATGTCCCCCCGCCCCCCTCCCGCCCCAAAAAGGAAGCAAGAATCTTCCTTGATTTAACGTGATGCCTTTTTAGGACTGGCTAGTCTTGTCTGCTGAATGGATATTAAGAGAGATTTCCTTAAACTTCCTCCTGCTTCGTGCCATAACTCGACTTCATTGAGAAGCATGTTTTTCCCGTTTCTAAGACGGGCTTCCGCTTTGAACTGCTAAACCATCACGGCACACTTTTTCTCCATACTTATTCCTGGAAAACTGAGCTCTCTGCCGGAGTAAAGACGGTTCCCGTCAGAGAAGTGTGGCTCCCTGTCCCAAGGTCAAAATGTAGAAGAAAGGGAAGATTCCTGTTTCCGAGGGTTCCATTTTGTCAGGTTAGAGATCTAGTCATCCGTGTGGCTGCGGTGGAATCTGCAGTATCTTGCCTCACAGTTTCCTTTTTCTGGCTTAGCAGGGGAGCCGCATTAGCTGAGGTCGCGGCGCTATGGCCCTTGTCAGGATCCCGGTGCTGAGGCAGCCCCTTCCCCCCACCCCCTCTCCTTGTCATTTTGATCGTGCAAACTGGGTGCCAGCTGTGTGAACCCTGCTCCTGGCCGCCACGATTGCCCCCCCCCCTCCCCACGCGACGTGTCCCCAGTTCCTCGGCGTCCCTCACTGCAACCAGCTAGCTCCAGGAAGGGTGCGAGCTGGCTTCCGCTGTCGTCCTTCCTCCTTCCTGTCCAGGCGGGCCCTCCTTTTGCGCTAGTCGGCCCGAAACCTTCTCTCCCGCGCTGCATAGGCTGAAGGAATGCCTCAGCGTTTGCAGCCGCTAGAGGGCGCTCTTCTCCTCTCTTTGGGCCCCTTCAGCGCTTCCAGTGGAAATGTCCAAGGTGGGAAGGGCTTGGGGGTTCTCTGTATCTAGGGGCTCCCGATCCAGCCGATTCAACTAACTGTGGGTTGAAAATATTCGGGAAAAAACGGAAAGTTTCGAAAAGCGACAATTGAACTTGCCACACACCGGCAACCGCTTACATAGCATTCACGTTGCCTTGCATGCCGCGCGTCACCTAGAGATGATTTAAAGTACACAGGAGGACACAGCGAAAGAGAATGTGACAATGACTGTATGGGTATGTTTATGCATAAGTGGAAAATTGTGCTCTAGACTGGAATTCGACACAACATTGTAAAAACGACAGCAACGTGGAAGAAAAGTATGTTTGTATGTAAAAAATAAAGTCCTATGTCATTTTGTATAAGAGGCATCAGCATCCATGGATGTTGGCATCTGTGGGGAGTCCTGGAACCAGTGCCCCATGCTTACCAAGGCATGACTGGAAGCCCAGGCTCCTTATCCCAGCCTGTCATGTCCCCACGTGGTGTGAATCCTGCCTGTCCCACACTCCCCTGGTCACTCTCCTCCAGCCCTGCCAGACTGCCCTCTTCTTCTGGAACAGGCCAAGCTGAATGCACGTCATGTCTGGCCTCTAGGAATATCCGTTACTTTGTGAGCATGGCTCTGCTTCAGTAAGACGGGCTGCATTGTCACTAGAGAAGACGGGATGGAGGTTCCTTAAAAACCTACAGATGGACTTACCTGATGATCCAGCCTTCCCACGCCTGGGGATATGTCAAGAGAAAACTCTAACTCAAAAAGTCCCATGCACCTCAATGCTCACAGCAGCCCTATTTGTATTAGCCAGGACGTGGAACTAACCCCAACATCTAACGACTGGTGACTGGATAAAGAAGTCGTTGTCTTTTTATGCCGCGGAATACTACACAGCCGCGAAAAAGGATGGAACCATGCCATTTGCGGCAACATGGTTGGACACAGAGACAGTCCTTCTGAGTGAAGTAAGCCAGAAGAGAGAAAAATGCCGCATGACACAACTTCCATGTGAAATCTAAGAAAAAAAGACAGAAATGATCTTAACTGCAAAAGACAAATAGAGCCACAGACATAGAGAAACAAACTTATGGTTACCAGGGAGGGACGGCGGTGGGAAGGGGTAAATATGGGAATCGGAAAATTGCCCGTCTTGGGGAGTGGTGGACATGTTAGCTCTCTTGATTGTGGCGATGGCTTTCTGGGTGTAGACACGTATGAAAATTGATCGAATACTACACGTGAGATGTGTCTAATTGACGGAACAGAAATCGTAGCCCTGTAAAGGTGTTTTAAAACAAAGAGATGGGCTGCATTGTGTGTCCTATGTTTCTATGTGTCTTCAGGGAGGTCTCAGGGGGGCGGTGCTGGCCTTCCTGCCAACACGATGACATGAAGCCCGAACAATCCCCCAATCGATGGGAAGAAGAGACGAGCCATGGTCACATCTGGACCCCAAGCTTACCCGTGGTGCATGGGTGCCATTTATCGCCAATCCAGCGAGGTTCCGGCCAGAGCTAGAGGCCGGGGCAGCGAACCGGGAGCGGCACTAAGGAGCATCGTGGCGCAGAGGCTGGACTGGGGGCCCGCAGGCTCCTCCCAGGAGGAGCCTCAGGGTTTGGGAGGTGGCTAACGTGCCTGCTTCGTGTCACCAGCAAGTGATGCCACCCGTGGAAAATCAGCTGGAATCCTGAGCCGGGTCAGCCGTGGGTGATGCGGTAAAGGCTGCTTGCTAGCAGAGGGGAGGCCAGACGGACGGTGAAGCAAGCAACAGGCTGCTGAGCTTCCGGCCTGTGTTTACCGTGCTTTCCGTGTCTCCCTGCATCTCAGGGTCACCCGGAGGAATTCGTGTGGAGTTTAGAGGCCGACGGCCTCTCGGTTCCTCATCAGCCTGGCAAGCCCCCCAGCCCTCTGCGGCCAGACCTCTGCGAGCGTCTTTCCCTTGTTCTAGCAAAACCCTCCCCACCCTCGCCTGCGGCGGGCTTTTGTTTTTTTAATGGATGGCAGTGAGGATACCTTACAGCCTCCTCCGGCCCTTCCTTAGGGCTTCTGCCCTTAGACCACGGCAAGGGGCGGCCCCCCAACCCCCACCCCCGACACCCCCGCGCTGTCCTGGGTCCTGAACTACAGAGGGTCCCTCTGGCCCTGACACGCCCTCTGGCCACGCCCTCTACGGGGTGGAGTCAGCAGGGCCAAGGGGACACGCCCATTGGCTCCACCCCGTGCTCTGGAATCCCAGGACCCCGAATGCCCTGCCCCAGCAGCCCCTGACCCACTTGTAGTTTCTGCACCGGCTCTCCCCGGAGTTCAGCATCCCAGGACTCACAGAGAGGCCAACGGGCAGCTGTTGGCATGGAGGTTACGGACAGAGCCCGGATGTGAGGTCTCAGTGTCCCCCTGTGCACATCCAAGGCCCCTTGGGGCATGGGATGGACCCAGCATTGGGAAGAAAAGGGTCAGGCTGGCGGTCAGAGACTGGGAATCGGCTCTCCCCGCACTGTCGCTTTCTTCGCAGGACTCCCCTGAGTCTGGGAATTCTAAAGTTGAGCCTGGACGTTTGTGGCACGTGACAGTGACTTTGCGTGTGTGTGCGCGCGCCTGAGGACGTGTGTGGTTGTGTGTATGTTGTGGGGGTGTGTGTGGTCCATGACTCCGTGTGTGTGCGCGTGGGGATGTAGGCGGAGCAGAGTCAGTGTGTGTGCACGTGTGTTTGTGTGTACGTGCATGCATTAGTTTTAAGAATACTAGAAGCTGTCCTTCAGAAGTCTGCAGTAGTAAAAATTGTATGGTGTCCCTCACTGTATAATTCAAACTGAAAATAATCTTCAATCACCAGAAATGTAGTCCCCCCCAGATTCTGATCCCCCCCCCCATACTGATTATGCCCTCATTGTACTGATGAGGAAACTAGCTTAGAGATGTTAAGTGACTCAGCCCAGGGCATGGAGCTCGCGAGCCCAGGGCCAGGACGCAGTCCAAGCGGCCGCGGCTCCAGAGGCCTGGAGCCCTGCTCACGACCGCGCGTGGCCTCTTGGCCGGGGTGGTGGGGGTGGGGTGGGGTGGGGGTGGGGGGAAGAGATTCTGACGGGCCGGGGCCAGCGTGCAGGCTGCCCAAGCCGCGGACTCTGCAAGTCGGGTGGAGAGTACCTGACGGCAGACGAGGGTAAAGGGCTGCTCAGAAATCAGATAGGTTCCTAGATCTTCGATGAGTAAGGAGGCTCAGTGCTCATCCTCGATCCCTTTGCTGGTGGCTAAAAGGGAGCAAGGCCCACGAGCGCGCTTCTGGGAGCGGCCTGCCAAAACCTGGAGCAGGGCTGCTCAGGACTGGCTCTGCAGCAGGAGCAGAGGGGGGCAATGTCGCCACCTGGTGGACATCCTTGGTAGTGGCAGTAGGAGGCCTAGCAGCCTGGGTATGGAGGCGGCAGGACGAGGTCCTAGTGGATGATCGTTTTCACATGGCTTAAAAAGCATTGCTTCATAGATTTTATCCACATTGGGGTCTATCCTACGATGGTAAATACGGTCTCCGTTACTCCATCTTAGCTGCATTGATTAATTTTTGTGAGGTTAGTTTTCTCTTCAATGATTTGGAAGCTATATGGTCTTCCAATTAAAATTCCCTCTAAGTTTTAATAAGTCATCTCTAAGTTCATAACTTTATGTATATTTGGACCAGTATTGCTATAACAGTCTCAAAAACGGAATAATCTATTAGATCTTGTTTCTCAATCATGATACATTTAGCATATTTTACCTCTCTGCTGTTCCCCATTGTGTGCGTGTGTGCGCGTGCGCGGGCTACAGTTACTGCTTTTTAGACAGTTGCTTTCAGTTTGTTGCATTCGCAATGAAAATATAGGTATAAACATCTTGGATTTAATTGCTCGCTACCGCTATTTAATCCCATGTCTTTCCCATTTTTGAGTTATTTACTTCTTTCCCAATCAAATGGACTCATGATTGGCTAATTTTTTTCCAGCGGTAGACTTGGAACCCATACCAGTCTATACGCAGCTTTATGTTCTCCTCAGCAACACCTCTCAGCCTCAACACCCAACAACACTCTCCGTATCTAGGGCCCCAAGGCTTGTTTTAAAATGCGGCATTGTTTCTCATGTCCCCCCGCCCCCCTCCCGCCCCAAAAAGGAAGCAAGAATCTTCCTTGATTTAACGTGATGCCTTTTTAGGACTGGCTAGTCTTGTCTGCTGAATGGATATTAAGAGAGATTTCCTTAAACTTCCTCCTGCTTCGTGCCATAACTCGACTTCATTGAGAAGCATGTTTTTCCCGTTTCTAAGACGGGCTTCCGCTTTGAACTGCTAAACCATCACGGCACACTTTTTCTCCATACTTATTCCTGGAAAACTGAGCTCTCTGCCGGAGTAAAGACGGTTCCCGTCAGAGAAGTGTGGCTCCCTGTCCCAAGGTCAAAATGTAGAAGAAAGGGAAGATTCCTGTTTCCGAGGGTTCCATTTTGTCAGGTTAGAGATCTAGTCATCCGTGTGGCTGCGGTGGAATCTGCAGTATCTTGCCTCACAGTTTCCTTTTTCTGGCTTAGCAGGGGAGCCGCATTAGCTGAGGTCGCGGCGCTATGGCCCTTGTCAGGATCCCGGTGCTGAGGCAGCCCCTTCCCCCCACCCCCTCTCCTTGTCATTTTGATCGTGCAAACTGGGTGCCAGCTGTGTGAACCCTGCTCCTGGCCGCCACGATTGCCCCCCCCCCTCCCCACGCGACGTGTCCCCAGTTCCTCGGCGTCCCTCACTGCAACCAGCTAGCTCCAGGAAGGGTGCGAGCTGGCTTCCGCTGTCGTCCTTCCTCCTTCCTGTCCAGGCGGGCCCTCCTTTTGCGCTAGTCGGCCCGAAACCTTCTCTCCCGCGCTGCATAGGCTGAAGGAATGCCTCAGCGTTTGCAGCCGCTAGAGGGCGCTCTTCTCCTCTCTTTGGGCCCCTTCAGCGCTTCCAGTGGAAATGTCCGAGGTGGGAAGGGCTTGGGGGTTCTCTGTATCTAGGGGCTCCCGATCCAGCCGATTCAACTAACTGTGGGTTGAAAATATTCGGGAAAAAACGGAAAGTTTCGAAAAGCGACAATTGAACTTGCCACACACCGGCAACCGCTTACATAGCATTCACGTTGCCTTGCATGCCGCGCGTCACCTAGAGATGATTTAAAGTACACAGGAGGACACAGCGAAAGAGAATGTGACAATGACTGTATGGGTATGTTTATGCATAAGTGGAAAATTGTGCTCTAGACTGGAATTCGACACAACATTGTAAAAACGACAGCAACGTGGAAGAAAAGTATGTTTGTATGTAAAAAATAAAGTCCTATGTCATTTTGTATAAGAGGCATCAGCATCCATGGATTTTGGCATCTGTGGGGAGTCCTGGAACCAGTGCCCCATGCTTACCAAGGCATGACTGGAAGCCCAGGCTCCTTATCCCAGCCTGTCATGTCCCCACGTGGTGTGAATCCTGCCTGTCCCACACTCCCCTGGTCACTCTCCTCCAGCCCTGCCAGACTGCCCTCTTCTTCTGGAACAGGCCAAGCTGAATGCACGTCATGTCTGGCCTCTAGGAATATCCGTGACTTTGTGAGCATGGCTCTGCTTCAGTAAGACGGGCTGCATTGTCACTAGAGAAGACGGGATGGAGGTTCCTTAAAAACCTACAGATGGACTTACCTGATGATCCAGCCTTCCCACGCCTGGGGATATGTCAAGAGAAAACTCTAACTCAAAAAGTCCCATGCACCTCAATGCTCACAGCAGCCCTATTTGTATTAGCCAGGACGTGGAACTAACCCCAACATCTAACGACTGGTGACTGGATAAAGAAGTCGTTGTCTTTTTATGCCGCGGAATACTACACAGCCGCGAAAAAGGATGGAACCATGCCATTTGCGGCAACATGGTTGGACACAGAGACAGTCCTTCTGAGTGAAGTAAGCCAGAAGAGAGAAAAATGCCGCATGACACAACTTCCATGTGAAATCTAAGAAAAAAAGACAGAAATGATCTTAACTGCAAAAGACAAATAGAGCCACAGACATAGAGAAACAAACTTATGGTTACCAGGGAGGGACGGCGGTGGGAAGGGGTAAATATGGGAATCGGAAAATTGCCCGTCTTGGGGAGTGGTGGACATGTTAGCTCTCTTGATTGTGGCGATGGCTTTCTGGGTGTAGACACGTATGAAAATTGATCAAATACTACACGTGAGATGTGTCTAATTGACGGAACAGAAATCGTAGCCCTGTAAAGGTGTTTTAAAACAAAGAGATGGGCTGCATTGTGTGTCCTATGTTTCTATGTGTCTTCAGGGAGGTCTCAGGGGGGCGGTGCTGGCCTTCCTGCCAACACGATGACATGAAGCCCGAACAATCCCCCAATCGATGGGAAGAAGAGACGAGCCATGGTCACATCTGGACCCCAAGCTTACCCGTGGTGCATGGGTGCCATTTATCGCCAATCCAGCGAGGTTCCGGCCAGAGCTAGAGGCCGGGGCAGCGAACCGGGAGCGGCACTAAGGAGCATCGTGGCGCAGAGGCTGGACTGGGGGCCCGCAGGCTCCTCCCAGGAGGAGCCTCAGGGTTTGGGAGGTGGCTAACGTGCCTGCTTCGTGTCACCAGCAAGTGATGCCACCCGTGGAAAATCAGCTGGAATCCTGAGCCGGGTCAGCCGTGGGTGATGCGGTAAAGGCTGCTTGCTAGCAGAGGGGAGGCCAGACGGACGGTGAAGCAAGCAACAGGCTGCTGAGCTTCCGGCCTGTGTTTACCGTGCTTTCCGTGTCTCCCTGCATCTCAGGGTCACCCGGAGGAATTCGTGTGGAGTTTAGAGGCCGACGGCCTCTCGGTTCCTCATCAGCCTGGCAAGCCCCCCAGCCCTCTGCGGCCAGACCTCTGCGAGCGTCTTTCCCTTGTTCTAGCAAAACCCTCCCCACCCTCGCCTGCGGCGGGCTTTTGTTTTTTTAATGGATGGCAGTGAGGATACCTTACAGCCTCCTCCGGCCCTTCCTTAGGGCTTCTGCCCTTAGACCACGGCAAGGGGCGGCCCCCCAACCCCCACCCCCGACACCCCCGCGCTGTCCTGGGTCCTGAACTACAGAGGGTCCCTCTGGCCCTGACACGCCCTCTGGCCACGCCCTCTACGGGGTGGAGTCAGCAGGGCCAAGGGGACACGCCCATTGGCTCCACCCCGTGCTCTGGAATCCCAGGACCCCGAATGCCCTGCCCCAGCAGCCCCTGACCCACTTGTAGTTTCTGCACCGGCTCTCCCCGGAGTTCAGCATCCCAGGACTCACAGAGAGGCCAACGGGCAGCTGTTGGCATGGAGGTTACGGACAGAGCCCGGATGTGAGGTCTGAGTGTCCCCCTGTGCACATCCAAGGCCCCTTGGGGCATGGGATGGACCCAGCATTGGGAAGAAAAGGGTCAGGCTGGCGGTCAGAGACTGGGAATCGGCTCTCCCCGCACTGTCGCTTTCTTCGCAGGACTCCCCTGAGTCTGGGAATTCTAAAGTTGAGCCTGGACGTTTGTGGCACGTGACAGTGACTTTGCGTGTGTGTGCGCGCGCCTGAGGACGTGTGTGGTTGTGTGTATGTTGTGGGGGTGTGTGTGGTCCATGACTCCGTGTGTGTGCGCGTGGGGATGTAGGCGGAGCAGAGTCAGTGTGTGTGCACGTGTGTTTGTGTGTACGTGCATGCATTAGTTTTAAGAATACTAGAAGCTGTCCTTCAGAAGTCTGCAGTAGTAAAAATTGTATGGTGTCCCTCACTGTATAATTCAAACTGAAAATAATCTTCAATCACCAGAAATGTAGTCCCCCCCAGATTCTGATCCCCCCCCCATACTGATTATGCCCTCATTGTACTGATGAGGAAACTAGCTTAGAGATGTTAAGTGACTCAGCCCAGGGCATGGAGCTCGCGAGCCCAGGGCCAGGACGCAGTCCAAGCGGCCGCGGCTCCAGAGGCCTGGAGCCCTGCTCACGACCGCGCGTGGCCTCTTGGCCGGGGTGGTGGGGGTGGGGTGGGGTGGGGGTGGGGGGAAGAGATTCTGACGGGCCGGGGCCAGCGTGCAGGCTGCCCAAGCCGCGGACTCTGCAAGTCGGGTGGAGAGTACCTGACGGCAGACGAGGGTAAAGGGCTGCTCAGAAATCAGATAGGTTCCTAGATCTTCGATGAGTAAGGAGGCTCAGTGCTCATCCTCGATCCCTTTGCTGGTGGCTAAAAGGGAGCAAGGCCCACGAGCGCGCTTCTGGGAGCGGCCTGCCAAAACCTGGAGCAGGGCTGCTCAGGACTGGCTCTGCAGCAGGAGCAGAGGGGGGCAATGTCGCCACCTGGTGGACATCCTTGGTAGTGGCAGTAGGAGGCCTAGCAGCCTGGGTATGGAGGCGGCAGGACGAGGTCCTAGTGGATGATCGTTTTCACATGGCTTAAAAAGCATTGCTTCATAGATTTTATCCACATTGGGGTCTATCCTACGATGGTAAATACGGTCTCCGTTACTCCATCTTAGCTGCATTGATTAATTTTTGTGAGGTTAGTTTTCTCTTCAATGATTTGGAAGCTATATGGTCTTCCAATTAAAATTCCCTCTAAGTTTTAATAAGTCATCTCTAAGTTCATAACTTTATGTATAATTGGACCAGTATTGCTATAACAGTCTCAAAAACGGAATAATCTATTAGATCTTGTTTCTCAATCATGATACATTTAGCATATTTTACCTCTCTGCTGTTCCCCATTGTGTGCGTGTGTGCGCGTGCGCGGGCTACAGTTACTGCTTTTTAGACAGTTGCTTTCAGTTTGTTGCATTCGCAATGAAAATATAGGTATAAACATCTTGGATTTAATTGCTCGCTACCGCTATTTAATCCCATGTCTTTCCCATTTTTGAGTTATTTACTTCTTTCCCAATCAAATGGACTCATGATTGGCTAATTTTTTTCCAGCGGTAGACTTGGAACCCATACCAGTCTATACGCAGCTTTATGTTCTCCTCAGCAACACCTCTCAGCCTCAACACCCAACAACACTCTCCGTATCTAGGGCCCCAAGGCTTGTTTTAAAATGCGGCATTGTTTCTCATGTCCCCCCGCCCCCCTCCCGCCCCAAAAAGGAAGCAAGAATCTTCCTTGATTTAACGTGCTGCCTTTTTAGGACTGGCTAGTCTTGTCTGCTGAATGGATATTAAGAGAGATTTCCTTAAACTTCCTCCTGCTTCGTGCCATAACTCGACTTCATTGAGAAGCATGTTTTTCCCGTTTCTAAGACGGGCTTCCGCTTTGAACTGCTAAACCATCACGGCACACTTTTTCTCCATACTTATTCCTGGAAAACTGAGCTCTCTGCCGGAGTAAAGACGGTTCCCGTCAGAGAAGTGTGGCTCCCTGTGCCAAGGTCAAAATGTAGAAGAAAGGGAAGATTCCTGTTTCCGAGGGTTCCATTTTGTCAGGTTAGAGATCTAGTCATCCGTGTGGCTGCGGTGGAATCTGCAGTATCTTGCCTCACAGTTTCCTTTTTCTGGCTTAGCAGGGGAGCCGCATTAGCTGAGGTCGCGGCGCTATGGCCCTTGTCAGGATCCCGGTGCTGAGGCAGCCCCTTCCCCCCACCCCCTCTCCTTGTCATTTTGATCGTGCAAACTGGGTGCCAGCTGTGTGAACCCTGCTCCTGGCCGCCACGATTGCCCCCCCCCTCCCCACGCGACGTGTCCCCAGTTCCTCGGCGTCCCTCACTGCAACCAGCTAGCTCCAGGAAGGGTGCGAGCTGGCTTCCGCTGTCGTCCTTCCTCCTTCCTGTCCAGGCGGGCCCTCCTTTTGCGCTAGTCGGCCCGAAACCTTCTCTCCCGCGCTGCATAGGCTGAAGGAATGCCTCAGCGTTTGCAGCCGCTAGAGGGCGCTCTTCTCCTCTCTTTGGGCCCCTTCAGCGCTTCCAGTGGAAATGTCCGAGGTGGGAAGGGCTTGGGGGTTCTCTGTATCTAGGGGCTCCCGATCCAGCCGATTCAACTAACTGTGGGTTGAAAATATTCGGGAAAAAACGGAAAGTTTCGAAAAGCGACAATTGAACTTGCCACACACCGGCAACCGCTTACATAGCATTCACGTTGCCTTGCATGCCGCGCGTCACCTAGAGATGATTTAAAGTACACAGGAGGACACAGCGAAAGAGAATGTGACAATGACTGTATGGGTATGTTTATGCATAAGTGGAAAATTGTGCTCTAGACTGGAATTCGACACAACATTGTAAAAACGACAGCAACGTGGAAGAAAAGTATGTTTGTATGTAAAAAATAAAGTCCTATGTCATTTTGTATAAGAGGCATCAGCATCCATGGATTTTGGCATCTGTGGGGAGTCCTGGAACCAGTGCCCCATGCTTACCAAGGCATGACTGGAAGCCCAGGCTCCTTATCCCAGCCTGTCATGTCCCCACGTGGTGTGAATCCTGCCTGTCCCACACTCCCCTGGTCACTCTCCTCCAGCCCTGCCAGACTGCCCTCTTCTTCTGGAACAGGCCAAGCTGAATGCACGTCATGTCTGGCCTCTAGGAATATCCGTTACTTTGTGAGCATGGCTCTGCTTCAGTAAGACGGGCTGCATTGTCACTAGAGAAGACGGGATGGAGGTTCCTTAAAAACCTACAGATGGACTTACCTGATGATCCAGCCTTCCCACGCCTGGGGATATGTCAAGAGAAAACTCTAACTCAAAAAGTCCCATGCACCTCAATGCTCACAGCAGCCCTATTTGTATTAGCCAGGACGTGGAACTAACCCCAACATCTAACGACTGGTGACTGGATAAAGAAGTCGTTGTCTTTTTATGCCGCGGAATACTACACAGCCGCGAAAAAGGATGGAACCATGCCATTTGCGGCAACATGGTTGGACACAGAGACAGTCCTTCTGAGTGAAGTAAGCCAGAAGAGAGAAAAATGCCGCATGACACAACTTCCATGTGAAATCTAAGAAAAAAAGACAGAAATGATCTTAACTGCAAAAGACAAATAGAGCCACAGACATAGAGAAACAAACTTATGGTTACCAGGGAGGGACGGCGGTGGGAAGGGGTAAATATGGGAATCGGAAAATTGCCCGTCTTGGGGAGTGGTGGACATGTTAGCTCTCTTGATTGTGGCGATGGCTTTCTGGGTGTAGACACGTATGAAAATTGATCAAATACTACACGTGAGATGTGTCTAATTGACGGAACAGAAATCGTAGCCCTGTAAAGGTGTTTTAAAACAAAGAGATGGGCTGCATTGTGTGTCCTATGTTTCTATGTGTCTTCAGGGAGGTCTCAGGGGGGCGGTGCTGGCCTTCCTGCCAACACGATGACATGAAGCCCGAACAATCCCCCAATCGATGGGAAGAAGAGACGAGCCATGGTCACATCTGGACCCCAAGCTTACCCGTGGTGCATGGGTGCCATTTATCGCCAATCCAGCGAGGTTCCGGCCAGAGCTAGAGGCCGGGGCAGCGAACCGGGAGCGGCACTAAGGAGCATCGTGGCGCAGAGGCTGGACTGGGGGCCCGCAGGCTCCTCCCAGGAGGAGCCTCAGGGTTTGGGAGGTGGCTAACGTGCCTGCTTCGTGTCACCAGCAAGTGATGCCACCCGTGGAAAATCAGCTGGAATCCTGAGCCGGGTCAGCCGTGGGTGATGCGGTAAAGGCTGCTTGCTAGCAGAGGGGAGGCCAGACGGACGGTGAAGCAAGCAACAGGCTGCTGAGCTTCCGGCCTGTGTTTACCGTGCTTTCCGTGTCTCCCTGCATCTCAGGGTCACCCGGAGGAATTCGTGTGGAGTTTAGAGGCCGACGGCCTCTCGGTTCCTCATCAGCCTGGCAAGCCCCCCAGCCCTCTGCGGCCAGACCTCTGCGAGCGTCTTTCCCTTGTTCTAGCAAAACCCTCCCCACCCTCGCCTGCGGCGGGCTTTTGTTTTTTTAATGGATGGCAGTGAGGATACCTTACAGCCTCCTCCGGCCCTTCCTTAGGGCTTCTGCCCTTAGACCACGGCAAGGGGCGGCCCCCCAACCCCCACCCCCGACACCCCCGCGCTGTCCTGGGTCCTGAACTACAGAGGGTCCCTCTGGCCCTGACACGCCCTCTGGCCACGCCCTCTACGGGGTGGAGTCAGCAGGGCCAAGGGGACACGCCCATTGGCTCCACCCCGTGCTCTGGAATCCCAGGACCCCGAATGCCCTGCCCCAGCAGCCCCTGACCCACTTGTAGTTTCTGCACCGGCTCTCCCCGGAGTTCAGCATCCCAGGACTCACAGAGAGGCCAACGGGCAGCTGTTGGCATGGAGGTTACGGACAGAGCCCGGATGTGAGGTCTCAGTGTCCCCCTGTGCACATCCAAGGCCCCTTGGGGCATGGGATGGACCCAGCATTGGGAAGAAAAGGGTCAGGCTGGCGGTCAGAGACTGGGAATCGGCTCTCCCCGCACTGTCGCTTTCTTCGCAGGACTCCCCTGAGTCTGGGAATTCTAAAGTTGAGCCTGGACGTTTGTGGCACGTGACAGTGACTTTGCGTGTGTGTGCGCGCGCCTGAGGACGTGTGTGGTTGTGTGTATGTTGTGGGGGTGTGTGTGGTCCATGACTCCGTGTGTGTGCGCGTGGGGATGTAGGCGGAGCAGAGTCAGTGTGTGTGCACGTGTGTTTGTGTGTACGTGCATGCATTAGTTTTAAGAATACTAGAAGCTGTCCTTCAGAAGTCTGCAGTAGTAAAAATTGTATGGTGTCCCTCACTGTATAATTCAAACTGAAAATAATCTTCAATCACCAGAAATGTAGTCCCCCCCAGATTCTGATCCCCCCCCCCATACTGATTATGCCCTCATTGTACTGATGAGGAAACTAGCTTAGAGATGTTAAGTGACTCAGCCCAGGGCATGGAGCTCGCGAGCCCAGGGCCAGGACGCAGTCCAAGCGGCCGCGGCTCCAGAGGCCTGGAGCCCTGCTCACGACCGCGCGTGGCCTCTTGGCCGGGGTGGTGGGGGTGGGGTGGGGTGGGGGTGGGGGGAAGAGATTCTGACGGGCCGGGGCCAGCGTGCAGGCTGCCCAAGCCGCGGACTCTGCAAGTCGGGTGGAGAGTACCTGACGGCAGACGAGGGTAAAGGGCTGCTCAGAAATCAGATAGGTTCCTAGATCTTCGATGAGTAAGGAGGCTCAGTGCTCATCCTCGATCCCTTTGCTGGTGGCTAAAAGGGAGCAAGGCCCACGAGCGCGCTTCTGGGAGCGGCCTGCCAAAACCTGGAGCAGGGCTGCTCAGGACTGGCTCTGCAGCAGGAGCAGAGGGGGGCAATGTCGCCACCTGGTGGACATCCTTGGTAGTGGCAGTAGGAGGCCTAGCAGCCTGGGTATGGAGGCGGCAGGACGAGGTCCTAGTGGATGATCGTTTTCACATGGCTTAAAAAGCATTGCTTCATAGATTTTATCCACATTGGGGTCTATCCTACGATGGTAAATACGGTCTCCGTTACTCCATCTTAGCTGCATTGATTAATTTTTGTGAGGTTAGTTTTCTCTTCAATGATTTGGAAGCTATATGGTCTTCCAATTAAAATTCCCTCTAAGTTTTAATAAGTCATCTCTAAGTTCATAACTTTATGTATAATTGGACCAGTATTGCTATAACAGTCTCAAAAACGGAATAATCTATTAGATCTTGTTTCTCAATCATGATACATTTAGCATATTTTACCTCTCTGCTGTTCCCCATTGTGTGCGTGTGTGCGCGTGCGCGGGCTACAGTTACTGCTTTTTAGACAGTTGCTTTCAGTTTGTTGCATTCGCAATGAAAATATAGGTATAAACATCTTGGATTTAATTGCTCGCTACCGCTATTTAATCCCATGTCTTTCCCATTTTTGAGTTATTTACTTCTTTCCCAATCAAATGGACTCATGATTGGCTAATTTTTTTCCAGCGGTAGACTTGGAACCCATACCAGTCTATACGCAGCTTTATGTTCTCCTCAGCAACACCTCTCAGCCTCAACACCCAACAACACTCTCCGTATCTAGGGCCCCAAGGCTTGTTTTAAAATGCGGCATTGTTTCTCATGTCCCCCCGCCCCCCTCCCGCCCCAAAAAGGAAGCAAGAATCTTCCTTGATTTAACGTGATGCCTTTTTAGGACTGGCTAGTCTTGTCTGCTGAATGGATATTAAGAGAGATTTCCTTAAACTTCCTCCTGCTTCGTGCCATAACTCGACTTCATTGAGAAGCATGTTTTTCCCGTTTCTAAGACGGGCTTCCGCTTTGAACTGCTAAACCATCACGGCACACTTTTTCTCCATACTTATTCCTGGAAAACTGAGCTCTCTGCCGGAGTAAAGACGGTTCCCGTCAGAGAAGTGTGGCTCCCTGTGCCAAGGTCAAAATGTAGAAGAAAGGGAAGATTCCTGTTTCCGAGGGTTCCATTTTGTCAGGTTAGAGATCTAGTCATCCGTGTGGCTGCGGTGGAATCTGCAGTATCTTGCCTCACAGTTTCCTTTTTCTGGCTTAGCAGGGGAGCCGCATTAGCTGAGGTCGCGGCGCTATGGCCCTTGTCAGGATCCCGGTGCTGAGGCAGCCCCTTCCCCCCACCCCCTCTCCTTGTCATTTTGATCGTGCAAACTGGGTGCCAGCTGTGTGAACCCTGCTCCTGGCCGCCACGATTGCCCCCCCCTCCCCACGCGACGTGTCCCCAGTTCCTCGGCGTCCCTCACTGCAACCAGCTAGCTCCAGGAAGGGTGCGAGCTGGCTTCCGCTGTCGTCCTTCCTCCTTCCTGTCCAGGCGGGCCCTCCTTTTGCGCTAGTCGGCCCGAAACCTTCTCTCCCGCGCTGCATAGGCTGAAGGAATGCCTCAGCGTTTGCAGCCGCTAGAGGGCGCTCTTCTCCTCTCTTTGGGCCCCTTCAGCGCTTCCAGTGGAAATGTCCGAGGTGGGAAGGGCTTGGGGGTTCTCTGTATCTAGGGGCTCCCGATCCAGCCGATTCAACTAACTGTGGGTTGAAAATATTCGGGAAAAAACGGAAAGTTTCGAAAAGCGACAATTGAACTTGCCACACACCGGCAACCGCTTACATAGCATTCACGTTGCCTTGCATGCCGCGCGTCACCTAGAGATGATTTAAAGTACACAGGAGGACACAGCGAAAGAGAATGTGACAATGACTGTATGGGTATGTTTATGCATAAGTGGAAAATTGTGCTCTAGACTGGAATTCGACACAACATTGTAAAAACGACAGCAACGTGGAAGAAAAGTATGTTTGTATGTAAAAAATAAAGTCCTATGTCATTTTGTATAAGAGGCATCAGCATCCATGGATTTTGGCATCTGTGGGGAGTCCTGGAACCAGTGCCCCATGCTTACCAAGGCATGACTGGAAGCCCAGGCTCCTTATCCCAGCCTGTCATGTCCCCACGTGGTGTGAATCCTGCCTGTCCCACACTCCCCTGGTCACTCTCCTCCAGCCCTGCCAGACTGCCCTCTTCTTCTGGAACAGGCCAAGCTGAATGCACGTCATGTCTGGCCTCTAGGAATATCCGTTACTTTGTGAGCATGGCTCTGCTTCAGTAAGACGGGCTGCATTGTCACTAGAGAAGACGGGATGGAGGTTCCTTAAAAACCTACAGATGGACTTACCTGATGATCCAGCCTTCCCACGCCTGGGGATATGTCAAGAGAAAACTCTAACTCAAAAAGTCCCATGCACCTCAATGCTCACAGCAGCCCTATTTGTATTAGCCAGGACGTGGAACTAACCCCAACATCTAACGACTGGTGACTGGATAAAGAAGTCGTTGTCTTTTTATGCCGCGGAATACTACACAGCCGCGAAAAAGGATGGAACCATGCCATTTGCGGCAACATGGTTGGACACAGAGACAGTCCTTCTGAGTGAAGTAAGCCAGAAGAGAGAAAAATGCCGCATGACACAACTTCCATGTGAAATCTAAGAAAAAAAGACAGAAATGATCTTAACTGCAAAAGACAAATAGAGCCACAGACATAGAGAAACAAACTTATGGTTACCAGGGAGGGACGGCGGTGGGAAGGGGTAAATATGGGAATCGGAAAATTGCCCGTCTTGGGGAGTGGTGGACATGTTAGCTCTCTTGATTGTGGCGATGGCTTTCTGGGTGTAGACACGTATGAAAATTGATCGAATACTACACGTGAGATGTGTCTAATTGACGGAACAGAAATCGTAGCCCTGTAAAGGTGTTTTAAAACAAAGAGATGGGCTGCATTGTGTGTCCTATGTTTCTATGTGTCTTCAGGGAGGTCTCAGGGGGGCGGTGCTGGCCTTCCTGCCAACACGATGACATGAAGCCCGAACAATCCCCCAATCGATGGGAAGAAGAGACGAGCCATGGTCACATCTGGACCCCAAGCTTACCCGTGGTGCATGGGTGCCATTTATCGCCAATCCAGCGAGGTTCCGGCCAGAGCTAGAGGCCGGGGCAGCGAACCGGGAGCGGCACTAAGGAGCATCGTGGCGCAGAGGCTGGACTGGGGGCCCGCAGGCTCCTCCCAGGAGGAGCCTCAGGGTTTGGGAGGTGGCTAACGTGCCTGCTTCGTGTCACCAGCAAGTGATGCCACCCGTGGAAAATCAGCTGGAATCCTGAGCCGGGTCAGCCGTGGGTGATGCGGTAAAGGCTGCTTGCTAGCAGAGGGGAGGCCAGACGGACGGTGAAGCAAGCAACAGGCTGCTGAGCTTCCGGCCTGTGTTTACCGTGCTTTCCGTGTCTCCCTGCATCTCAGGGTCACCCGGAGGAATTCGTGTGGAGTTTAGAGGCCGACGGCCTCTCGGTTCCTCATCAGCCTGGCAAGCCCCCCAGCCCTCTGCGGCCAGACCTCTGCGAGCGTCTTTCCCTTGTTCTAGCAAAACCCTCCCCACCCTCGCCTGCGGCGGGCTTTTGTTTTTTTAATGGATGGCAGTGAGGATACCTTACAGCCTCCTCCGGCCCTTCCTTAGGGCTTCTGCCCTTAGACCACGGCAAGGGGCGGCCCCCCAACCCCCACCCCCGACACCCCCGCGCTGTCCTGGGTCCTGAACTACAGAGGGTCCCTCTGGCCCTGACACGCCCTCTGGCCACGCCCTCTACGGGGTGGAGTCAGCAGGGCCAAGGGGACACGCCCATTGGCTCCACCCCGTGCTCTGGAATCCCAGGACCCCGAATGCCCTGCCCCAGCAGCCCCTGACCCACTTGTAGTTTCTGCACCGGCTCTCCCCGGAGTTCAGCATCCCAGGACTCACAGAGAGGCCAACGGGCAGCTGTTGGCATGGAGGTTACGGACAGAGCCCGGATGTGAGGTCTCAGTGTCCCCCTGTGCACATCCAAGGCCCCTTGGGGCATGGGATGGACCCAGCATTGGGAAGAAAAGGGTCAGGCTGGCGGTCAGAGACTGGGAATCGGCTCTCCCCGCACTGTCGCTTTCTTCGCAGGACTCCCCTGAGTCTGGGAATTCTAAAGTTGAGCCTGGACGTTTGTGGCACGTGACAGTGACTTTGCGTGTGTGTGCGCGCGCCTGAGGACGTGTGTGGTTGTGTGTATGTTGTGGGGGTGTGTGTGGTCCATGACTCCGTGTGTGTGCGCGTGGGGATGTAGGCGGAGCAGAGTCAGTGTGTGTGCACGTGTGTTTGTGTGTACGTGCATGCATTAGTTTTAAGAATACTAGAAGCTGTCCTTCAGAAGTCTGCAGTAGTAAAAATTGTATGGTGTCCCTCACTGTATAATTCAAACTGAAAATAATCTTCAATCACCAGAAATGTAGTCCCCCCCAGATTCTGATCCCCCCCCCATACTGATTATGCCCTCATTGTACTGATGAGGAAACTAGCTTAGAGATGTTAAGTGACTCAGCCCAGGGCATGGAGCTCGCGAGCCCAGGGCCAGGACGCAGTCCAAGCGGCCGCGGCTCCAGAGGCCTGGAGCCCTGCTCACGACCGCGCGTGGCCTCTTGGCCGGGGTGGTGGGGGTGGGGTGGGGTGGGGGTGGGGGGAAGAGATTCTGACGGGCCGGGGCCAGCGTGCAGGCTGCCCAAGCCGCGGACTCTGCAAGTCGGGTGGAGAGTACCTGACGGCAGACGAGGGTAAAGGGCTGCTCAGAAATCAGATAGGTTCCTAGATCTTCGATGAGTAAGGAGGCTCAGTGCTCATCCTCGATCCCTTTGCTGGTGGCTAAAAGGGAGCAAGGCCCACGAGCGCGCTTCTGGGAGCGGCCTGCCAAAACCTGGAGCAGGGCTGCTCAGGACTGGCTCTGCAGCAGGAGCAGAGGGGGGCAATGTCGCCACCTGGTGGACATCCTTGGTAGTGGCAGTAGGAGGCCTAGCAGCCTGGGTATGGAGGCGGCAGGACGAGGTCCTAGTGGATGATCGTTTTCACATGGCTTAAAAAGCATTGCTTCATAGATTTTATCCACATTGGGGTCTATCCTACGATGGTAAATACGGTCTCCGTTACTCCATCTTAGCTGCATTGATTAATTTTTGTGAGGTTAGTTTTCTCTTCAATGATTTGGAAGCTATATGGTCTTCCAATTAAAATTCCCTCTAAGTTTTAATAAGTCATCTCTAAGTTCATAACTTTATGTATAATTGGACCAGTATTGCTATAACAGTCTCAAAAACGGAATAATCTATTAGATCTTGTTTCTCAATCATGATACATTTAGCATATTTTACCTCTCTGCTGTTCCCCATTGTGTGCGTGTGTGCGCGTGCGCGGGCTACAGTTACTGCTTTTTAGACAGTTGCTTTCAGTTTGTTGCATTCGCAATGAAAATATAGGTATAAACATCTTGGATTTAATTGCTCGCTACCGCTATTTAATCCCATGTCTTTCCCATTTTTGAGTTATTTACTTCTTTCCCAATCAAATGGACTCATGATTGGCTAATTTTTTTCCAGCGGTAGACTTGGAACCCATACCAGTCTATACGCAGCTTTATGTTCTCCTCAGCAACACCTCTCAGCCTCAACACCCAACAACACTCTCCGTATCTAGGGCCCCAAGGCTTGTTTTAAAATGCGGCATTGTTTCTCATGTCCCCCCGCCCCCCTCCCGCCCCAAAAAGGAAGCAAGAATCTTCCTTGATTTAACGTGCTGCCTTTTTAGGACTGGCTAGTCTTGTCTGCTGAATGGATATTAAGAGAGATTTCCTTAAACTTCCTCCTGCTTCGTGCCATAACTCGACTTCATTGAGAAGCATGTTTTTCCCGTTTCTAAGACGGGCTTCCGCTTTGAACTGCTAAACCATCACGGCACACTTTTTCTCCATACTTATTCCTGGAAAACTGAGCTCTCTGCCGGAGTAAAGACGGTTCCCGTCAGAGAAGTGTGGCTCCCTGTCCCAAGGTCAAAATGTAGAAGAAAGGGAAGATTCCTGTTTCCGAGGGTTCCATTTTGTCAGGTTAGAGATCTAGTCATCCGTGTGGCTGCGGTGGAATCTGCAGTATCTTGCCTCACAGTTTCCTTTTTCTGGCTTAGCAGGGGAGCCGCATTAGCTGAGGTCGCGGCGCTATGGCCCTTGTCAGGATCCCGGTGCTGAGGCAGCCCCTTCCCCCCACCCCCTCTCCTTGTCATTTTGATCGTGCAAACTGGGTGCCAGCTGTGTGAACCCTGCTCCTGGCCGCCACGATTGCCCCCCCCCCTCCCCACGCGACGTGTCCCCAGTTCCTCGGCGTCCCTCACTGCAACCAGCTAGCTCCAGGAAGGGTGCGAGCTGGCTTCCGCTGTCGTCCTTCCTCCTTCCTGTCCAGGCGGGCCCTCCTTTTGCGCTAGTCGGCCCGAAACCTTCTCTCCCGCGCTGCATAGGCTGAAGGAATGCCTCAGCGTTTGCAGCCGCTAGAGGGCGCTCTTCTCCTCTCTTTGGGCCCCTTCAGCGCTTCCAGTGGAAATGTCCGAGGTGGGAAGGGCTTGGGGGTTCTCTGTATCTAGGGGCTCCCGATCCAGCCGATTCAACTAACTGTGGGTTGAAAATATTCGGGAAAAAACGGAAAGTTTCGAAAAGCGACAATTGAACTTGCCACACACCGGCAACCGCTTACATAGCATTCACGTTGCCTTGCATGCCGCGCGTCACCTAGAGATGATTTAAAGTACACAGGAGGACACAGCGAAAGAGAATGTGACAATGACTGTATGGGTATGTTTATGCATAAGTGGAAAATTGTGCTCTAGACTAGAATTCGACACAACATTGTAAAAACGACAGCAACGTGGAAGAAAAGTATGTTTGTATGTAAAAAATAAAGTCCTATGTCATTTTGTATAAGAGGCATCAGCATCCATGGATTTTGGCATCTGTGGGGAGTCCTGGAACCAGTGCCCCATGCTTACCAAGGCATGACTGGAAGCCCAGGCTCCTTATCCCAGCCTGTCATGTCCCCACGTGGTGTGAATCCTGCCTGTCCCACACTCCCCTGGTCACTCTCCTCCAGCCCTGCCAGACTGCCCTCTTCTTCTGGAACAGGCCAAGCTGAATGCACGTCATGTCTGGCCTCTAGGAATATCCGTTACTTTGTGAGCATGGCTCTGCTTCAGTAAGACGGGCTGCATTGTCACTAGAGAAGACGGGATGGAGGTTCCTTAAAAACCTACAGATGGACTTACCTGATGATCCAGCCTTCCCACGCCTGGGGATATGTCAAGAGAAAACTCTAACTCAAAAAGTCCCATGCACCTCAATGCTCACAGCAGCCCTATTTGTATTAGCCAGGACGTGGAACTAACCCCAACATCTAACGACTGGTGACTGGATAAAGAAGTCGTTGTCTTTTTATGCCGCGGAATACTACACAGCCGCGAAAAAGGATGGAACCATGCCATTTGCGGCAACATGGTTGGACACAGAGACAGTCCTTCTGAGTGAAGTAAGCCAGAAGAGAGAAAAATGCCGCATGACACAACTTCCATGTGAAATCTAAGAAAAAAAGACAGAAATGATCTTAACTGCAAAAGACAAATAGAGCCACAGACATAGAGAAACAAACTTATGGTTACCAGGGAGGGACGGCGGTGGGAAGGGGTAAATATGGGAATCGGAAAATTGCCCGTCTTGGGGAGTGGTGGACATGTTAGCTCTCTTGATTGTGGCGATGGCTTTCTGGGTGTAGACACGTATGAAAATTGATCAAATACTACACGTGAGATGTGTCTAATTGACGGAACAGAAATCGTAGCCCTGTAAAGGTGTTTTAAAACAAAGAGATGGGCTGCATTGTGTGTCCTATGTTTCTATGTGTCTTCAGGGAGGTCTCAGGGGGGCGGTGCTGGCCTTCCTGCCAACACGATGACATGAAGCCCGAACAATCCCCCAATCGATGGGAAGAAGAGACGAGCCATGGTCACATCTGGACCCCAAGCTTACCCGTGGTGCATGGGTGCCATTTATCGCCAATCCAGCGAGGTTCCGGCCAGAGCTAGAGGCCGGGGCAGCGAACCGGGAGCGGCACTAAGGAGCATCGTGGCGCAGAGGCTGGACTGGGGGCCCGCAGGCTCCTCCCAGGAGGAGCCTCAGGGTTTGGGAGGTGGCTAACGTGCCTGCTTCGTGTCACCAGCAAGTGATGCCACCCGTGGAAAATCAGCTGGAATCCTGAGCCGGGTCAGCCGTGGGTGATGCGGTAAAGGCTGCTTGCTAGCAGAGGGGAGGCCAGACGGACGGTGAAGCAAGCAACAGGCTGCTGAGCTTCCGGCCTGTGTTTACCGTGCTTTCCGTGTCTCCCTGCATCTCAGGGTCACCCGGAGGAATTCGTGTGGAGTTTAGAGGCCGACGGCCTCTCGGTTCCTCATCAGCCTGGCAAGCCCCCCAGCCCTCTGCGGCCAGACCTCTGCGAGCGTCTTTCCCTTGTTCTAGCAAAACCCTCCCCACCCTCGCCTGCGGCGGGCTTTTGTTTTTTTAATGGATGGCAGTGAGGATACCTTACAGCCTCCTCCGGCCCTTCCTTAGGGCTTCTGCCCTTAGACCACGGCAAGGGGCGGCCCCCCAACCCCCACCCCCGACACCCCCGCGCTGTCCTGGGTCCTGAACTACAGAGGGTCCCTCTGGCCCTGACACGCCCTCTGGCCACGCCCTCTACGGGGTGGAGTCAGCAGGGCCAAGGGGACACGCCCATTGGCTCCACCCCGTGCTCTGGAATCCCAGGACCCCGAATGCCCTGCCCCAGCAGCCCCTGACCCACTTGTAGTTTCTGCACCGGCTCTCCCCGGAGTTCAGCATCCCAGGACTCACAGAGAGGCCAACGGGCAGCTGTTGGCATGGAGGTTACGGACAGAGCCCGGATGTGAGGTCTCAGTGTCCCCCTGTGCACATCCAAGGCCCCTTGGGGCATGGGATGGACCCAGCATTGGGAAGAAAAGGGTCAGGCTGGCGGTCAGAGACTGGGAATCGGCTCTCCCCGCACTGTCGCTTTCTTCGCAGGACTCCCCTGAGTCTGGGAATTCTAAAGTTGAGCCTGGACGTTTGTGGCACGTGACAGTGACTTTGCGTGTGTGTGCGCGCGCCTGAGGACGTGTGTGGTTGTGTGTATGTTGTGGGGGTGTGTGTGGTCCATGACTCCGTGTGTGTGCGCGTGGGGATGTAGGCGGAGCAGAGTCAGTGTGTGTGCACGTGTGTTTGTGTGTACGTGCATGCATTAGTTTTAAGAATACTAGAAGCTGTCCTTCAGAAGTCTGCAGTAGTAAAAATTGTATGGTGTCCCTCACTGTATAATTCAAACTGAAAATAATCTTCAATCACCAGAAATGTAGTCCCCCCCAGATTCTGATCCCCCCCCCCATACTGATTATGCCCTCATTGTACTGATGAGGAAACTAGCTTAGAGATGTTAAGTGACTCAGCCCAGGGCATGGAGCTCGCGAGCCCAGGGCCAGGACGCAGTCCAAGCGGCCGCGGCTCCAGAGGCCTGGAGCCCTGCTCACGACCGCGCGTGGCCTCTTGGCCGGGGTGGTGGGGGTGGGGTGGGGTGGGGGTGGGGGGAAGAGATTCTGACGGGCCGGGGCCAGCGTGCAGGCTGCCCAAGCCGCGGACTCTGCAAGTCGGGTGGAGAGTACCTGACGGCAGACGAGGGTAAAGGGCTGCTCAGAAATCAGATAGGTTCCTAGATCTTCGATGAGTAAGGAGGCTCAGTGCTCATCCTCGATCCCTTTGCTGGTGGCTAAAAGGGAGCAAGGCCCACGAGCGCGCTTCTGGGAGCGGCCTGCCAAAACCTGGAGCAGGGCTGCTCAGGACTGGCTCTGCAGCAGGAGCAGAGGGGGGCAATGTCGCCACCTGGTGGACATCCTTGGTAGTGGCAGTAGGAGGCCTAGCAGCCTGGGTATGGAGGCGGCAGGACGAGGTCCTAGTGGATGATCGTTTTCACATGGCTTAAAAAGCATTGCTTCATAGATTTTATCCACATTGGGGTCTATCCTACGATGGTAAATACGGTCTCCGTTACTCCATCTTAGCTGCATTGATTAATTTTTGTGAGGTTAGTTTTCTCTTCAATGATTTGGAAGCTATATGGTCTTCCAATTAAAATTCCCTCTAAGTTTTAATAAGTCATCTCTAAGTTCATAACTTTATGTATAATTGGACCAGTATTGCTATAACAGTCTCAAAAACGGAATAATCTATTAGATCTTGTTTCTCAATCATGATACATTTAGCATATTTTACCTCTCTGCTGTTCCCCATTGTGTGCGTGTGTGCGCGTGCGCGGGCTACAGTTACTGCTTTTTAGACAGTTGCTTTCAGTTTGTTGCATTCGCAATGAAAATATAGGTATAAACATCTTGGATTTAATTGCTCGCTACCGCTATTTAATCCCATGTCTTTCCCATTTTTGAGTTATTTACTTCTTTCCCAATCAAATGGACTCATGATTGGCTAATTTTTTTCCAGCGGTAGACTTGGAACCCATACCAGTCTATACGCAGCTTTATGTTCTCCTCAGCAACACCTCTCAGCCTCAACACCCAACAACACTCTCCGTATCTAGGGCCCCAAGGCTTGTTTTAAAATGCGGCATTGTTTCTCATGTCCCCCCGCCCCCCTCCCGCCCCAAAAAGGAAGCAAGAATCTTCCTTGATTTAACGTGATGCCTTTTTAGGACTGGCTAGTCTTGTCTGCTGAATGGATATTAAGAGAGATTTCCTTAAACTTCCTCCTGCTTCGTGCCATAACTCGACTTCATTGAGAAGCATGTTTTTCCCGTTTCTAAGACGGGCTTCCGCTTTGAACTGCTAAACCATCACGGCACACTTTTTCTCCATACTTATTCCTGGAAAACTGAGCTCTCTGCCGGAGTAAAGACGGTTCCCGTCAGAGAAGTGTGGCTCCCTGTGCCAAGGTCAAAATGTAGAAGAAAGGGAAGATTCCTGTTTCCGAGGGTTCCATTTTGTCAGGTTAGAGATCTAGTCATCCGTGTGGCTGCGGTGGAATCTGCAGTATCTTGCCTCACAGTTTCCTTTTTCTGGCTTAGCAGGGGAGCCGCATTAGCTGAGGTCGCGGCGCTATGGCCCTTGTCAGGATCCCGGTGCTGAGGCAGCCCCTTCCCCCCACCCCCTCTCCTTGTCATTTTGATCGTGCAAACTGGGTGCCAGCTGTGTGAACCCTGCTCCTGGCCGCCACGATTGCCCCCCCCTCCCCACGCGACGTGTCCCCAGTTCCTCGGCGTCCCTCACTGCAACCAGCTAGCTCCAGGAAGGGTGCGAGCTGGCTTCCGCTGTCGTCCTTCCTCCTTCCTGTCCAGGCGGGCCCTCCTTTTGCGCTAGTCGGCCCGAAACCTTCTCTCCCGCGCTGCATAGGCTGAAGGAATGCCTCAGCGTTTGCAGCCGCTAGAGGGCGCTCTTCTCCTCTCTTTGGGCCCCTTCAGCGCTTCCAGTGGAAATGTCCGAGGTGGGAAGGGCTTGGGGGTTCTCTGTATCTAGGGGCTCCCGATCCAGCCGATTCAACTAACTGTGGGTTGAAAATATTCGGGAAAAAACGGAAAGTTTCGAAAAGCGACAATTGAACTTGCCACACACCGGCAACCGCTTACATAGCATTCACGTTGCCTTGCATGCCGCGCGTCACCTAGAGATGATTTAAAGTACACAGGAGGACACAGCGAAAGAGAATGTGACAATGACTGTATGGGTATGTTTATGCATAAGTGGAAAATTGTGCTCTAGACTGGAATTCGACACAACATTGTAAAAACGACAGCAACGTGGAAGAAAAGTATGTTTGTATGTAAAAAATAAAGTCCTATGTCATTTTGTATAAGAGGCATCAGCATCCATGGATTTTGGCATCTGTGGGGAGTCCTGGAACCAGTGCCCCATGCTTACCAAGGCATGACTGGAAGCCCAGGCTCCTTATCCCAGCCTGTCATGTCCCCACGTGGTGTGAATCCTGCCTGTCCCACACTCCCCTGGTCACTCTCCTCCAGCCCTGCCAGACTGCCCTCTTCTTCTGGAACAGGCCAAGCTGAATGCACGTCATGTCTGGCCTCTAGGAATATCCGTTACTTTGTGAGCATGGCTCTGCTTCAGTAAGACGGGCTGCATTGTCACTAGAGAAGACGGGATGGAGGTTCCTTAAAAACCTACAGATGGACTTACCTGATGATCCAGCCTTCCCACGCCTGGGGATATGTCAAGAGAAAACTCTAACTCAAAAAGTCCCATGCACCTCAATGCTCACAGCAGCCCTATTTGTATTAGCCAGGACGTGGAACTAACCCCAACATCTAACGACTGGTGACTGGATAAAGAAGTCGTTGTCTTTTTATGCCGCGGAATACTACACAGCCGCGAAAAAGGATGGAACCATGCCATTTGCGGCAACATGGTTGGACACAGAGACAGTCCTTCTGAGTGAAGTAAGCCAGAAGAGAGAAAAATGCCGCATGACACAACTTCCATGTGAAATCTAAGAAAAAAAGACAGAAATGATCTTAACTGCAAAAGACAAATAGAGCCACAGACATAGAGAAACAAACTTATGGTTACCAGGGAGGGACGGCGGTGGGAAGGGGTAAATATGGGAATCGGAAAATTGCCCGTCTTGGGGAGTGGTGGACATGTTAGCTCTCTTGATTGTGGCGATGGCTTTCTGGGTGTAGACACGTATGAAAATTGATCAAATACTACACGTGAGATGTGTCTAATTGACGGAACAGAAATCGTAGCCCTGTAAAGGTGTTTTAAAACAAAGAGATGGGCTGCATTGTGTGTCCTATGTTTCTATGTGTCTTCAGGGAGGTCTCAGGGGGGCGGTGCTGGCCTTCCTGCCAACACGATGACATGAAGCCCGAACAATCCCCCAATCGATGGGAAGAAGAGACGAGCCATGGTCACATCTGGACCCCAAGCTTACCCGTGGTGCATGGGTGCCATTTATCGCCAATCCAGCGAGGTTCCGGCCAGAGCTAGAGGCCGGGGCAGCGAACCGGGAGCGGCACTAAGGAGCATCGTGGCGCAGAGGCTGGACTGGGGGCCCGCAGGCTCCTCCCAGGAGGAGCCTCAGGGTTTGGGAGGTGGCTAACGTGCCTGCTTCGTGTCACCAGCAAGTGATGCCACCCGTGGAAAATCAGCTGGAATCCTGAGCCGGGTCAGCCGTGGGTGATGCGGTAAAGGCTGCTTGCTAGCAGAGGGGAGGCCAGACGGACGGTGAAGCAAGCAACAGGCTGCTGAGCTTCCGGCCTGTGTTTACCGTGCTTTCCGTGTCTCCCTGCATCTCAGGGTCACCCGGAGGAATTCGTGTGGAGTTTAGAGGCCGACGGCCTCTCGGTTCCTCATCAGCCTGGCAAGCCCCCCAGCCCTCTGCGGCCAGACCTCTGCGAGCGTCTTTCCCTTGTTCTAGCAAAACCCTCCCCACCCTCGCCTGCGGCGGGCTTTTGTTTTTTTAATGGATGGCAGTGAGGATACCTTACAGCCTCCTCCGGCCCTTCCTTAGGGCTTCTGCCCTTAGACCACGGCAAGGGGCGGCCCCCCAACCCCCACCCCCGACACCCCCGCGCTGTCCTGGGTCCTGAACTACAGAGGGTCCCTCTGGCCCTGACACGCCCTCTGGCCACGCCCTCTACGGGGTGGAGTCAGCAGGGCCAAGGGGACACGCCCATTGGCTCCACCCCGTGCTCTGGAATCCCAGGACCCCGAATGCCCTGCCCCAGCAGCCCCTGACCCACTTGTAGTTTCTGCACCGGCTCTCCCCGGAGTTCAGCATCCCAGGACTCACAGAGAGGCCAACGGGCAGCTGTTGGCATGGAGGTTACGGACAGAGCCCGGATGTGAGGTCTCAGTGTCCCCCTGTGCACATCCAAGGCCCCTTGGGGCATGGGATGGACCCAGCATTGGGAAGAAAAGGGTCAGGCTGGCGGTCAGAGACTGGGAATCGGCTCTCCCCGCACTGTCGCTTTCTTCGCAGGACTCCCCTGAGTCTGGGAATTCTAAAGTTGAGCCTGGACGTTTGTGGCACGTGACAGTGACTTTGCGTGTGTGTGCGCGCGCCTGAGGACGTGTGTGGTTGTGTGTATGTTGTGGGGGTGTGTGTGGTCCATGACTCCGTGTGTGTGCGCGTGGGGATGTAGGCGGAGCAGAGTCAGTGTGTGTGCACGTGTGTTTGTGTGTACGTGCATGCATTAGTTTTAAGAATACTAGAAGCTGTCCTTCAGAAGTCTGCAGTAGTAAAAATTGTATGGTGTCCCTCACTGTATAATTCAAACTGAAAATAATCTTCAATCACCAGAAATGTAGTCCCCCCCAGATTCTGATCCCCCCCCCATACTGATTATGCCCTCATTGTACTGATGAGGAAACTAGCTTAGAGATGTTAAGTGACTCAGCCCAGGGCATGGAGCTCGCGAGCCCAGGGCCAGGACGCAGTCCAAGCGGCCGCGGCTCCAGAGGCCTGGAGCCCTGCTCACGACCGCGCGTGGCCTCTTGGCCGGGGTGGTGGGGGTGGGGTGGGGTGGGGGTGGGGGGAAGAGATTCTGACGGGCCGGGGCCAGCGTGCAGGCTGCCCAAGCCGCGGACTCTGCAAGTCGGGTGGAGAGTACCTGACGGCAGACGAGGGTAAAGGGCTGCTCAGAAATCAGATAGGTTCCTAGATCTTCGATGAGTAAGGAGGCTCAGTGCTCATCCTCGATCCCTTTGCTGGTGGCTAAAAGGGAGCAAGGCCCACGAGCGCGCTTCTGGGAGCGGCCTGCCAAAACCTGGAGCAGGGCTGCTCAGGACTGGCTCTGCAGCAGGAGCAGAGGGGGGCAATGTCGCCACCTGGTGGACATCCTTGGTAGTGGCAGTAGGAGGCCTAGCAGCCTGGGTATGGAGGCGGCAGGACGAGGTCCTAGTGGATGATCGTTTTCACATGGCTTAAAAAGCATTGCTTCATAGATTTTATCCACATTGGGGTCTATCCTACGATGGTAAATACGGTCTCCGTTACTCCATCTTAGCTGCATTGATTAATTTTTGTGAGGTTAGTTTTCTCTTCAATGATTTGGAAGCTATATGGTCTTCCAATTAAAATTCCCTCTAAGTTTTAATAAGTCATCTCTAAGTTCATAACTTTATGTATAATTGGACCAGTATTGCTATAACAGTCTCAAAAACGGAATAATCTATTAGATCTTGTTTCTCAATCATGATACATTTAGCATATTTTACCTCTCTGCTGTTCCCCATTGTGTGCGTGTGTGCGCGTGCGCGGGCTACAGTTACTGCTTTTTAGACAGTTGCTTTCAGTTTGTTGCATTCGCAATGAAAATATAGGTATAAACATCTTGGATTTAATTGCTCGCTACCGCTATTTAATCCCATGTCTTTCCCATTTTTGAGTTATTTACTTCTTTCCCAATCAAATGGACTCATGATTGGCTAATTTTTTTCCAGCGGTAGACTTGGAACCCATACCAGTCTATACGCAGCTTTATGTTCTCCTCAGCAACACCTCTCAGCCTCAACACCCAACAACACTCTCCGTATCTAGGGCCCCAAGGCTTGTTTTAAAATGCGGCATTGTTTCTCATGTCCCCCCGCCCCCCTCCCGCCCCAAAAAGGAAGCAAGAATCTTCCTTGATTTAACGTGCTGCCTTTTTAGGACTGGCTAGTCTTGTCTGCTGAATGGATATTAAGAGAGATTTCCTTAAACTTCCTCCTGCTTCGTGCCATAACTCGACTTCATTGAGAAGCATGTTTTTCCCGTTTCTAAGACGGGCTTCCGCTTTGAACTGCTAAACCATCACGGCACACTTTTTCTCCATACTTATTCCTGGAAAACTGAGCTCTCTGCCGGAGTAAAGACGGTTCCCGTCAGAGAAGTGTGGCTCCCTGTGCCAAGGTCAAAATGTAGAAGAAAGGGAAGATTCCTGTTTCCGAGGGTTCCATTTTGTCAGGTTAGAGATCTAGTCATCCGTGTGGCTGCGGTGGAATCTGCAGTATCTTGCCTCACAGTTTCCTTTTTCTGGCTTAGCAGGGGAGCCGCATTAGCTGAGGTCGCGGCGCTATGGCCCTTGTCAGGATCCCGGTGCTGAGGCAGCCCCTTCCCCCCACCCCCTCTCCTTGTCATTTTGATCGTGCAAACTGGGTGCCAGCTGTGTGAACCCTGCTCCTGGCCGCCACGATTGCCCCCCCCTCCCCACGCGACGTGTCCCCAGTTCCTCGGCGTCCCTCACTGCAACCAGCTAGCTCCAGGAAGGGTGCGAGCTGGCTTCCGCTGTCGTCCTTCCTCCTTCCTGTCCAGGCGGGCCCTCCTTTTGCGCTAGTCGGCCCGAAACCTTCTCTCCCGCGCTGCATAGGCTGAAGGAATGCCTCAGCGTTTGCAGCCGCTAGAGGGCGCTCTTCTCCTCTCTTTGGGCCCCTTCAGCGCTTCCAGTGGAAATGTCCGAGGTGGGAAGGGCTTGGGGGTTCTCTGTATCTAGGGGCTCCCGATCCAGCCGATTCAACTAACTGTGGGTTGAAAATATTCGGGAAAAAACGGAAAGTTTCGAAAAGCGACAATTGAACTTGCCACACACCGGCAACCGCTTACATAGCATTCACGTTGCCTTGCATGCCGCGCGTCACCTAGAGATGATTTAAAGTACACAGGAGGACACAGCGAAAGAGAATGTGACAATGACTGTATGGGTATGTTTATGCATAAGTGGAAAATTGTGCTCTAGACTGGAATTCGACACAACATTGTAAAAACGACAGCAACGTGGAAGAAAAGTATGTTTGTATGTAAAAAATAAAGTCCTATGTCATTTTGTATAAGAGGCATCAGCATCCATGGATTTTGGCATCTGTGGGGAGTCCTGGAACCAGTGCCCCATGCTTACCAAGGCATGACTGGAAGCCCAGGCTCCTTATCCCAGCCTGTCATGTCCCCACGTGGTGTGAATCCTGCCTGTCCCACACTCCCCTGGTCACTCTCCTCCAGCCCTGCCAGACTGCCCTCTTCTTCTGGAACAGGCCAAGCTGAATGCACGTCATGTCTGGCCTCTAGGAATATCCGTTACTTTGTGAGCATGGCTCTGCTTCAGTAAGACGGGCTGCATTGTCACTAGAGAAGACGGGATGGAGGTTCCTTAAAAACCTACAGATGGACTTACCTGATGATCCAGCCTTCCCACGCCTGGGGATATGTCAAGAGAAAACTCTAACTCAAAAAGTCCCATGCACCTCAATGCTCACAGCAGCCCTATTTGTATTAGCCAGGACGTGGAACTAACCCCAACATCTAACGACTGGTGACTGGATAAAGAAGTCGTTGTCTTTTTATGCCGCGGAATACTACACAGCCGCGAAAAAGGATGGAACCATGCCATTTGCGGCAACATGGTTGGACACAGAGACAGTCCTTCTGAGTGAAGTAAGCCAGAAGAGAGAAAAATGCTGCATGACACAACTTCCATGTGAAATCTAAGAAAAAAAGACAGAAATGATCTTAACTGCAAAAGACAAATAGAGCCACAGACATAGAGAAACAAACTTATGGTTACCAGGGAGGGACGGCGGTGGGAAGGGGTAAATATGGGAATCGGAAAATTGCCCGTCTTGGGGAGTGGTGGACATGTTAGCTCTCTTGATTGTGGCGATGGCTTTCTGGGTGTAGACACGTATGAAAATTGATCGAATACTACACGTGAGATGTGTCTAATTGACGGAACAGAAATCGTAGCCCTGTAAAGGTGTTTTAAAACAAAGAGATGGGCTGCATTGTGTGTCCTATGTTTCTATGTGTCTTCAGGGAGGTCTCAGGGGGGCGGTGCTGGCCTTCCTGCCAACACGATGACATGAAGCCCGAACAATCCCCCAATCGATGGGAAGAAGAGACGAGCCATGGTCACATCTGGACCCCAAGCTTACCCGTGGTGCATGGGTGCCATTTATCGCCAATCCAGCGAGGTTCCGGCCAGAGCTAGAGGCCGGGGCAGCGAACCGGGAGCGGCACTAAGGAGCATCGTGGCGCAGAGGCTGGACTGGGGGCCCGCAGGCTCCTCCCAGGAGGAGCCTCAGGGTTTGGGAGGTGGCTAACGTGCCTGCTTCGTGTCACCAGCAAGTGATGCCACCCGTGGAAAATCAGCTGGAATCCTGAGCCGGGTCAGCCGTGGGTGATGCGGTAAAGGCTGCTTGCTAGCAGAGGGGAGGCCAGACGGACGGTGAAGCAAGCAACAGGCTGCTGAGCTTCCGGCCTGTGTTTACCGTGCTTTCCGTGTCTCCCTGCATCTCAGGGTCACCCGGAGGAATTCGTGTGGAGTTTAGAGGCCGACGGCCTCTCGGTTCCTCATCAGCCTGGCAAGCCCCCCAGCCCTCTGCGGCCAGACCTCTGCGAGCGTCTTTCCCTTGTTCTAGCAAAACCCTCCCCACCCTCGCCTGCGGCGGGCTTTTGTTTTTTTAATGGATGGCAGTGAGGATACCTTACAGCCTCCTCCGGCCCTTCCTTAGGGCTTCTGCCCTTAGACCACGGCAAGGGGCGGCCCCCCAACCCCCACCCCCGACACCCCCGCGCTGTCCTGGGTCCTGAACTACAGAGGGTCCCTCTGGCCCTGACACGCCCTCTGGCCACGCCCTCTACGGGGTGGAGTCAGCAGGGCCAAGGGGACACGCCCATTGGCTCCACCCCGTGCTCTGGAATCCCAGGACCCCGAATGCCCTGCCCCAGCAGCCCCTGACCCACTTGTAGTTTCTGCACCGGCTCTCCCCAGAGTTCAGCATCCCAGGACTCACAGAGAGGCCAACGGGCAGCTGTTGGCATGGAGGTTACGGACAGAGCCCGGATGTGAGGTCTCAGTGTCCCCCTGTGCACATCCAAGGCCCCTTGGGGCATGGGATGGACCCAGCATTGGGAAGAAAAGGGTCAGGCTGGCGGTCAGAGACTGGGAATCGGCTCTCCCCGCACTGTCGCTTTCTTCGCAGGACTCCCCTGAGTCTGGGAATTCTAAAGTTGAGCCTGGACGTTTGTGGCACGTGACAGTGACTTTGCGTGTGTGTGCGCGCGCCTGAGGACGTGTGTGGTTGTGTGTATGTTGTGGGGGTGTGTGTGGTCCATGACTCCGTGTGTGTGCGCGTGGGGATGTAGGCGGAGCAGAGTCAGTGTGTGTGCACGTGTGTTTGTGTGTACGTGCATGCATTAGTTTTAAGAATACTAGAAGCTGTCCTTCAGAAGTCTGCAGTAGTAAAAATTGTATGGTGTCCCTCACTGTATAATTCAAACTGAAAATAATCTTCAATCACCAGAAATGTAGTCCCCCCCAGATTCTGATCCCCCCCCCATACTGATTATGCCCTCATTGTACTGATGAGGAAACTAGCTTAGAGATGTTAAGTGACTCAGCCCAGGGCATGGAGCTCGCGAGCCCAGGGCCAGGACGCAGTCCAAGCGGCCGCGGCTCCAGAGGCCTGGAGCCCTGCTCACGACCGCGCGTGGCCTCTTGGCCGGGGTGGTGGGGGTGGGGTGGGGTGGGGGTGGGGGGAAGAGATTCTGACGGGCCGGGGCCAGCGTGCAGGCTGCCCAAGCCGCGGACTCTGCAAGTCGGGTGGAGAGTACCTGACGGCAGACGAGGGTAAAGGGCTGCTCAGAAATCAGATAGGTTCCTAGATCTTCGATGAGTAAGGAGGCTCAGTGCTCATCCTCGATCCCTTTGCTGGTGGCTAAAAGGGAGCAAGGCCCACGAGCGCGCTTCTGGGAGCGGCCTGCCAAAACCTGGAGCAGGGCTGCTCAGGACTGGCTCTGCAGCAGGAGCAGAGGGGGGCAATGTCGCCACCTGGTGGACATCCTTGGTAGTGGCAGTAGGAGGCCTAGCAGCCTGGGTATGGAGGCGGCAGGACGAGGTCCTAGTGGATGATCGTTTTCACATGGCTTAAAAAGCATTGCTTCATAGATTTTATCCACATTGGGGTCTATCCTACGATGGTAAATACGGTCTCCGTTACTCCATCTTAGCTGCATTGATTAATTTTTGTGAGGTTAGTTTTCTCTTCAATGATTTGGAAGCTATATGGTCTTCCAATTAAAATTCCCTCTAAGTTTTAATAAGTCATCTCTAAGTTCATAACTTTATGTATAATTGGACCAGTATTGCTATAACAGTCTCAAAAACGGAATAATCTATTAGATCTTGTTTCTCAATCATGATACATTTAGCATATTTTACCTCTCTGCTGTTCCCCATTGTGTGCGTGTGTGCGCGTGCGCGGGCTACAGTTACTGCTTTTTAGACAGTTGCTTTCAGTTTGTTGCATTCGCAATGAAAATATAGGTATAAACATCTTGGATTTAATTGCTCGCTACCGCTATTTAATCCCATGTCTTTCCCATTTTTGAGTTATTTACTTCTTTCCCAATCAAATGGACTCATGATTGGCTAATTTTTTTCCAGCGGTAGACTTGGAACCCATACCAGTCTATACGCAGCTTTATGTTCTCCTCAGCAACACCTCTCAGCCTCAACACCCAACAACACTCTCCGTATCTAGGGCCCCAAGGCTTGTTTTAAAATGCGGCATTGTTTCTCATGTCCCCCCGCCCCCCTCCCGCCCCAAAAAGGAAGCAAGAATCTTCCTTGATTTAACGTGCTGCCTTTTTAGGACTGGCTAGTCTTGTCTGCTGAATGGATATTAAGAGAGATTTCCTTAAACTTCCTCCTGCTTCGTGCCATAACTCGACTTCATTGAGAAGCATGTTTTTCCCGTTTCTAAGACGGGCTTCCACTTTGAACTGCTAAACCATCACGGCACACTTTTTCTCCATACTTATTCCTGGAAAACTGAGCTCTCTGCCGGAGTAAAGACGGTTCCCGTCAGAGAAGTGTGGCTCCCTGTGCCAAGGTCAAAATGTAGAAGAAAGGGAAGATTCCTGTTTCCGAGGGTTCCATTTTGTCAGGTTAGAGATCTAGTCATCCGTGTGGCTGCGGTGGAATCTGCAGTATCTTGCCTCACAGTTTCCTTTTTCTGGCTTAGCAGGGGAGCCGCATTAGCTGAGGTCGCGGCGCTATGGCCCTTGTCAGGATCCCGGTGCTGAGGCAGCCCCTTCCCCCCACCCCCTCTCCTTGTCATTTTGATCGTGCAAACTGGGTGCCAGCTGTGTGAACCCTGCTCCTGGCCGCCACGATTGCCCCCCCCCTCCCCACGCGACGTGTCCCCAGTTCCTCGGCGTCCCTCACTGCAACCAGCTAGCTCCAGGAAGGGTGCGAGCTGGCTTCCGCTGTCGTCCTTCCTCCTTCCTGTCCAGGCGGGCCCTCCTTTTGCGCTAGTCGGCCCGAAACCTTCTCTCCCGCGCTGCATAGGCTGAAGGAATGCCTCAGCGTTTGCAGCCGCTAGAGGGCGCTCTTCTCCTCTCTTTGGGCCCCTTCAGCGCTTCCAGTGGAAATGTCCGAGGTGGGAAGGGCTTGGGGGTTCTCTGTATCTAGGGGCTCCCGATCCAGCCGATTCAACTAACTGTGGGTTGAAAATATTCGGGAAAAAACGGAAAGTTTCGAAAAGCGACAATTGAACTTGCCACACACCGGCAACCGCTTACATAGCATTCACGTTGCCTTGCATGCCGCGCGTCACCTAGAGATGATTTAAAGTACACAGGAGGACACAGCGAAAGAGAATGTGACAATGACTGTATGGGTATGTTTATGCATAAGTGGAAAATTGTGCTCTAGACTGGAATTCGACACAACATTGTAAAAACGACAGCAACGTGGAAGAAAAGTATGTTTGTATGTAAAAAATAAAGTCCTATGTCATTTTGTATAAGAGGCATCAGCATCCATGGATTTTGGCATCTGTGGGGAGTCCTGGAACCAGTGCCCCATGCTTACCAAGGCATGACTGGAAGCCCAGGCTCCTTATCCCAGCCTGTCATGTCCCCACGTGGTGTGAATCCTGCCTGTCCCACACTCCCCTGGTCACTCTCCTCCAGCCCTGCCAGACTGCCCTCTTCTTCTGGAACAGGCCAAGCTGAATGCACGTCATGTCTGGCCTCTAGGAATATCCGTTACTTTGTGAGCATGGCTCTGCTTCAGTAAGACGGGCTGCATTGTCACTAGAGAAGACGGGATGGAGGTTCCTTAAAAACCTACAGATGGACTTACCTGATGATCCAGCCTTCCCACGCCTGGGGATATGTCAAGAGAAAACTCTAACTCAAAAAGTCCCATGCACCTCAATGCTCACAGCAGCCCTATTTGTATTAGCCAGGACGTGGAACTAACCCCAACATCTAACGACTGGTGACTGGATAAAGAAGTCGTTGTCTTTTTATGCCGCGGAATACTACACAGCCGCGAAAAAGGATGGAACCATGCCATTTGCGGCAACATGGTTGGACACAGAGACAGTCCTTCTGAGTGAAGTAAGCCAGAAGAGAGAAAAATGCCGCATGACACAACTTCCATGTGAAATCTAAGAAAAAAAGACAGAAATGATCTTAACTGCAAAAGACAAATAGAGCCACAGACATAGAGAAACAAACTTATGGTTACCAGGGAGGGACGGCGGTGGGAAGGGGTAAATATGGGAATCGGAAAATTGCCCGTCTTGGGGAGTGGTGGACATGTTAGCTCTCTTGATTGTGGCGATGGCTTTCTGGGTGTAGACACGTATGAAAATTGATCGAATACTACACGTGAGATGTGTCTAATTGACGGAACAGAAATCGTAGCCCTGTAAAGGTGTTTTAAAACAAAGAGATGGGCTGCATTGTGTGTCCTATGTTTCTATGTGTCTTCAGGGAGGTCTCAGGGGGGCGGTGCTGGCCTTCCTGCCAACACGATGACATGAAGCCCGAACAATCCCCCAATCGATGGGAAGAAGAGACGAGCCATGGTCACATCTGGACCCCAAGCTTACCCGTGGTGCATGGGTGCCATTTATCGCCAATCCAGCGAGGTTCCGGCCAGAGCTAGAGGCCGGGGCAGCGAACCGGGAGCGGCACTAAGGAGCATCGTGGCGCAGAGGCTGGACTGGGGGCCCGCAGGCTCCTCCCAGGAGGAGCCTCAGGGTTTGGGAGGTGGCTAACGTGCCTGCTTCGTGTCACCAGCAAGTGATGCCACCCGTGGAAAATCAGCTGGAATCCTGAGCCGGGTCAGCCGTGGGTGATGCGGTAAAGGCTGCTTGCTAGCAGAGGGGAGGCCAGACGGACGGTGAAGCAAGCAACAGGCTGCTGAGCTTCCGGCCTGTGTTTACCGTGCTTTCCGTGTCTCCCTGCATCTCAGGGTCACCCGGAGGAATTCGTGTGGAGTTTAGAGGCCGACGGCCTCTCGGTTCCTCATCAGCCTGGCAAGCCCCCCAGCCCTCTGCGGCCAGACCTCTGCGAGCGTCTTTCCCTTGTTCTAGCAAAACCCTCCCCACCCTCGCCTGCGGCGGGCTTTTGTTTTTTTAATGGATGGCAGTGAGGATACCTTACAGCCTCCTCCGGCCCTTCCTTAGGGCTTCTGCCCTTAGACCACGGCAAGGGGCGGCCCCCCAACCCCCACCCCCGACACCCCCGCGCTGTCCTGGGTCCTGAACTACAGAGGGTCCCTCTGGCCCTGACACGCCCTCTGGCCACGCCCTCTACGGGGTGGAGTCAGCAGGGCCAAGGGGACACGCCCATTGGCTCCACCCCGTGCTCTGGAATCCCAGGACCCCGAATGCCCTGCCCCAGCAGCCCCTGACCCACTTGTAGTTTCTGCACCGGCTCTCCCCGGAGTTCAGCATCCCAGGACTCACAGAGAGGCCAACGGGCAGCTGTTGGCATGGAGGTTACGGACAGAGCCCGGATGTGAGGTCTCAGTGTCCCCCTGTGCACATCCAAGGCCCCTTGGGGCATGGGATGGACCCAGCATTGGGAAGAAAAGGGTCAGGCTGGCGGTCAGAGACTGGGAATCGGCTCTCCCCGCACTGTCGCTTTCTTCGCAGGACTCCCCTGAGTCTGGGAATTCTAAAGTTGAGCCTGGACGTTTGTGGCACGTGACAGTGACTTTGCGTGTGTGTGCGCGCGCCTGAGGACGTGTGTGGTTGTGTGTATGTTGTGGGGGTGTGTGTGGTCCATGACTCCGTGTGTGTGCGCGTGGGGATGTAGGCGGAGCAGAGTCAGTGTGTGTGCACGTGTGTTTGTGTGTACGTGCATGCATTAGTTTTAAGAATACTAGAAGCTGTCCTTCAGAAGTCTGCAGTAGTAAAAATTGTATGGTGTCCCTCACTGTATAATTCAAACTGAAAATAATCTTCAATCACCAGAAATGTAGTCCCCCCCAGATTCTGATCCCCCCCCCATACTGATTATGCCCTCATTGTACTGATGAGGAAACTAGCTTAGAGATGTTAAGTGACTCAGCCCAGGGCATGGAGCTCGCGAGCCCAGGGCCAGGACGCAGTCCAAGCGGCCGCGGCTCCAGAGGCCTGGAGCCCTGCTCACGACCGCGCGTGGCCTCTTGGCCGGGGTGGTGGGGGTGGGGTGGGGTGGGGGTGGGGGGAAGAGATTCTGACGGGCCGGGGCCAGCGTGCAGGCTGCCCAAGCCGCGGACTCTGCAAGTCGGGTGGAGAGTACCTGACGGCAGACGAGGGTAAAGGGCTGCTCAGAAATCAGATAGGTTCCTAGATCTTCGATGAGTAAGGAGGCTCAGTGCTCATCCTCGATCCCTTTGCTGGTGGCTAAAAGGGAGCAAGGCCCACGAGCGCGCTTCTGGGAGCGGCCTGCCAAAACCTGGAGCAGGGCTGCTCAGGACTGGCTCTGCAGCAGGAGCAGAGGGGGGCAATGTCGCCACCTGGTGGACATCCTTGGTAGTGGCAGTAGGAGGCCTAGCAGCCTGGGTATGGAGGCGGCAGGACGAGGTCCTAGTGGATGATCGTTTTCACATGGCTTAAAAAGCATTGCTTCATAGATTTTATCCACATTGGGGTCTATCCTACGATGGTAAATACGGTCTCCGTTACTCCATCTCAGCTGCATTGATTAATTTTTGTGAGGTTAGTTTTCTCTTCAATGATTTGGAAGCTATATGGTCTTCCAATTAAAATTCCCTTTAAGTTTTAATAAGTCATCTCTAAGTTCATAACTTTATGTATAATTGGACCAGTATTGCTATAACAGTCTCAAAAACGGAATAATCTATTAGATCTTGTTTCTCAATCATGATACATTTAGCATATTTTACCTCTCTGCTGTTCCCCATTGTGTGCGTGTGTGCGCGTGCGCGGGCTACAGTTACTGCTTTTTAGACAGTTGCTTTCAGTTTGTTGCATTCGCAATGAAAATATAGGTATAAACATCTTGGATTTAATTGCTCGCTACCGCTATTTAATCCCATGTCTTTCCCATTTTTGAGTTATTTACTTCTTTCCCAATCAAATGGACTCATGATTGGCTAATTTTTTTCCAGCGGTAGACTTGGAACCCATACCAGTCTATACGCAGCTTTATGTTCTCCTCAGCAACACCTCTCAGCCTCAACACCCAACAACACTCTCCGTATCTAGGGCCCCAAGGCTTGTTTTAAAATGCGGCATTGTTTCTCATGTCCCCCCGCCCCCCTCCCGCCCCAAAAAGGAAGCAAGAATCTTCCTTGATTTAACGTGCTGCCTTTTTAGGACTGGCTAGTCTTGTCTGCTGAATGGATATTAAGAGAGATTTCCTTAAACTTCCTCCTGCTTCGTGCCATAACTCGACTTCATTGAGAAGCATGTTTTTCCCGTTTCTAAGACGGGCTTCCGCTTTGAACTGCTAAACCATCACGGCACACTTTTTCTCCATACTTATTCCTGGAAAACTGAGCTCTCTGCCGGAGTAAAGACGGTTCCCGTCAGAGAAGTGTGGCTCCCTGTGCCAAGGTCAAAATGTAGAAGAAAGGGAAGATTCCTGTTTCCGAGGGTTCCATTTTGTCAGGTTAGAGATCTAGTCATCCGTGTGGCTGCGGTGGAATCTGCAGTATCTTGCCTCACAGTTTCCTTTTTCTGGCTTAGCAGGGGAGCCGCATTAGCTGAGGTCGCGGCGCTATGGCCCTTGTCAGGATCCCGGTGCTGAGGCAGCCCCTTCCCCCCACCCCCTCTCCTTGTCATTTTGATCGTGCAAACTGGGTGCCAGCTGTGTGAACCCTGCTCCTGGCCGCCACGATTGCCCCCCCCCTCCCCACGCGACGTGTCCCCAGTTCCTCGGCGTCCCTCACTGCAACCAGCTAGCTCCAGGAAGGGTGCGAGCTGGCTTCCGCTGTCGTCCTTCCTCCTTCCTGTCCAGGCGGGCCCTCCTTTTGCGCTAGTCGGCCCGAAACCTTCTCTCCCGCGCTGCATAGGCTGAAGGAATGCCTCAGCGTTTGCAGCCGCTAGAGGGCGCTCTTCTCCTCTCTTTGGGCCCCTTCAGCGCTTCCAGTGGAAATGTCCGAGGTGGGAAGGGCTTGGGGGTTCTCTGTATCTAGGGGCTCCCGATCCAGCCGATTCAACTAACTGTGGGTTGAAAATATTCGGGAAAAAACGGAAAGTTTCGAAAAGCGACAATTGAACTTGCCACACACCGGCAACCGCTTACATAGCATTCACGTTGCCTTGCATGCCGCGCGTCACCTAGAGATGATTTAAAGTACACAGGAGGACACAGCGAAAGAGAATGTGACAATGACTGTATGGGTATGTTTATGCATAAGTGGAAAATTGTGCTCTAGACTGGAATTCGACACAACATTGTAAAAACGACAGCAACGTGGAAGAAAAGTATGTTTGTATGTAAAAAATAAAGTCCTATGTCATTTTGTATAAGAGGCATCAGCATCCATGGATTTTGGCATCTGTGGGGAGTCCTGGAACCAGTGCCCCATGCTTACCAAGGCATGACTGGAAGCCCAGGCTCCTTATCCCAGCCTGTCATGTCCCCACGTGGTGTGAATCCTGCCTGTCCCACACTCCCCTGGTCACTCTCCTCCAGCCCTGCCAGACTGCCCTCTTCTTCTGGAACAGGCCAAGCTGAATGCACGTCATGTCTGGCCTCTAGGAATATCCGTTACTTTGTGAGCATGGCTCTGCTTCAGTAAGACGGGCTGCATTGTCACTAGAGAAGACGGGATGGAGGTTCCTTAAAAACCTACAGATGGACTTACCTGATGATCCAGCCTTCCCACGCCTGGGGATATGTCAAGAGAAAACTCTAACTCAAAAAGTCCCATGCACCTCAATGCTCACAGCAGCCCTATTTGTATTAGCCAGGACGTGGAACTAACCCCAACATCTAACGACTGGTGACTGGATAAAGAAGTCGTTGTCTTTTTATGCCGCGGAATACTACACAGCCGCGAAAAAGGATGGAACCATGCCATTTGCGGCAACATGGTTGGACACAGAGACAGTCCTTCTGAGTGAAGTAAGCCAGAAGAGAGAAAAATGCCGCATGACACAACTTCCATGTGAAATCTAAGAAAAAAAGACAGAAATGATCTTAACTGCAAAAGACAAATAGAGCCACAGACATAGAGAAACAAACTTATGGTTACCAGGGAGGGACGGCGGTGGGAAGGGGTAAATATGGGAATCGGAAAATTGCCCGTCTTGGGGAGTGGTGGACATGTTAGCTCTCTTGATTGTGGCGATGGCTTTCTGGGTGTAGACACGTATGAAAATTGATCAAATACTACACGTGAGATGTGTCTAATTGACGGAACAGAAATCGTAGCCCTGTAAAGGTGTTTTAAAACAAAGAGATGGGCTGCATTGTGTGTCCTATGTTTCTATGTGTCTTCAGGGAGGTCTCAGGGGGGCGGTGCTGGCCTTCCTGCCAACACGATGACATGAAGCCCGAACAATCCCCCAATCGATGGGAAGAAGAGACGAGCCATGGTCACATCTGGACCCCAAGCTTACCCGTGGTGCATGGGTGCCATTTATCGCCAATCCAGCGAGGTTCCGGCCAGAGCTAGAGGCCGGGGCAGCGAACCGGGAGCGGCACTAAGGAGCATCGTGGCGCAGAGGCTGGACTGGGGGCCCGCAGGCTCCTCCCAGGAGGAGCCTCAGGGTTTGGGAGGTGGCTAACGTGCCTGCTTCGTGTCACCAGCAAGTGATGCCACCCGTGGAAAATCAGCTGGAATCCTGAGCCGGGTCAGCCGTGGGTGATGCGGTAAAGGCTGCTTGCTAGCAGAGGGGAGGCCAGACGGACGGTGAAGCAAGCAACAGGCTGCTGAGCTTCCGGCCTGTGTTTACCGTGCTTTCCGTGTCTCCCTGCATCTCAGGGTCACCCGGAGGAATTCGTGTGGAGTTTAGAGGCCGACGGCCTCTCGGTTCCTCATCAGCCTGGCAAGCCCCCCAGCCCTCTGCGGCCAGACCTCTGCGAGCGTCTTTCCCTTGTTCTAGCAAAACCCTCCCCACCCTCGCCTGCGGCGGGCTTTTGTTTTTTTAATGGATGGCAGTGAGGATACCTTACAGCCTCCTCCGGCCCTTCCTTAGGGCTTCTGCCCTTAGACCACGGCAAGGGGCGGCCCCCCAACCCCCACCCCCGACACCCCCGCGCTGTCCTGGGTCCTGAACTACAGAGGGTCCCTCTGGCCCTGACACGCCCTCTGGCCACGCCCTCTACGGGGTGGAGTCAGCAGGGCCAAGGGGACACGCCCATTGGCTCCACCCCGTGCTCTGGAATCCCAGGACCCCGAATGCCCTGCCCCAGCAGCCCCTGACCCACTTGTAGTTTCTGCACCGGCTCTCCCCGGAGTTCAGCATCCCAGGACTCACAGAGAGGCCAACGGGCAGCTGTTGGCATGGAGGTTACGGACAGAGCCCGGATGTGAGGTCTGAGTGTCCCCCTGTGCACATCCAAGGCCCCTTGGGGCATGGGATGGACCCAGCATTGGGAAGAAAAGGGTCAGGCTGGCGGTCAGAGACTGGGAATCGGCTCTCCCCGCACTGTCGCTTTCTTCGCAGGACTCCCCTGAGTCTGGGAATTCTAAAGTTGAGCCTGGACGTTTGTGGCACGTGACAGTGACTTTGCGTGTGTGTGCGCGCGCCTGAGGACGTGTGTGGTTGTGTGTATGTTGTGGGGGTGTGTGTGGTCCATGACTCCGTGTGTGTGCGCGTGGGGATGTAGGCGGAGCAGAGTCAGTGTGTGTGCACGTGTGTTTGTGTGTACGTGCATGCATTAGTTTTAAGAATACTAGAAGCTGTCCTTCAGAAGTCTGCAGTAGTAAAAATTGTATGGTGTCCCTCACTGTATAATTCAAACTGAAAATAATCTTCAATCACCAGAAATGTAGTCCCCCCCAGATTCTGATCCCCCCCCCCATACTGATTATGCCCTCATTGTACTGATGAGGAAACTAGCTTAGAGATGTTAAGTGACTCAGCCCAGGGCATGGAGCTCGCGAGCCCAGGGCCAGGACGCAGTCCAAGCGGCCGCGGCTCCAGAGGCCTGGAGCCCTGCTCACGACCGCGCGTGGCCTCTTGGCCGGGGTGGTGGGGGTGGGGTGGGGTGGGGGTGGGGGGAAGAGATTCTGACGGGCCGGGGCCAGCGTGCAGGCTGCCCAAGCCGCGGACTCTGCAAGTCGGGTGGAGAGTACCTGACGGCAGACGAGGGTAAAGGGCTGCTCAGAAATCAGATAGGTTCCTAGATCTTCGATGAGTAAGGAGGCTCAGTGCTCATCCTCGATCCCTTTGCTGGTGGCTAAAAGGGAGCAAGGCCCACGAGCGCGCTTCTGGGAGCGGCCTGCCAAAACCTGGAGCAGGGCTGCTCAGGACTGGCTCTGCAGCAGGAGCAGAGGGGGGCAATGTCGCCACCTGGTGGACATCCTTGGTAGTGGCAGTAGGAGGCCTAGCAGCCTGGGTATGGAGGCGGCAGGACGAGGTCCTAGTGGATGATCGTTTTCACATGGCTTAAAAAGCATTGCTTCATAGATTTTATCCACATTGGGGTCTATCCTACGATGGTAAATACGGTCTCCGTTACTCCATCTTAGCTGCATTGATTAATTTTTGTGAGGTTAGTTTTCTCTTCAATGATTTGGAAGCTATATGGTCTTCCAATTAAAATTCCCTCTAAGTTTTAATAAGTCATCTCTAAGTTCATAACTTTATGTATAATTGGACCAGTATTGCTATAACAGTCTCAAAAACGGAATAATCTATTAGATCTTGTTTCTCAATCATGATACATTTAGCATATTTTACCTCTCTGCTGTTCCCCATTGTGTGCGTGTGTGCGCGTGCGCGGGCTACAGTTACTGCTTTTTAGACAGTTGCTTTCAGTTTGTTGCATTCGCAATGAAAATATAGGTATAAACTTCTTGGATTTAATTGCTCGCTACCGCTATTTAATCCCATGTCTTTCCCATTTTTGAGTTATTTACTTCTTTCCCAATCAAATGGACTCATGATTGGCTAATTTTTTTCCAGCGGTAGACTTGGAACCCATACCAGTCTATACGCAGCTTTATGTTCTCCTCAGCAACACCTCTCAGCCTCAACACCCAACAACACTCTCCGTATCTAGGGCCCCAAGGCTTGTTTTAAAATGCGGCATTGTTTCTCATGTCCCCCCGCCCCCCTCCCGCCCCAAAAAGGAAGCAAGAATCTTCCTTGATTTAACGTGCTGCCTTTTTAGGACTGGCTAGTCTTGTCTGCTGAATGGATATTAAGAGAGATTTCCTTAAACTTCCTCCTGCTTCGTGCCATAACTCGACTTCATTGAGAAGCATGTTTTTCCCGTTTCTAAGACGGGCTTCCACTTTGAACTGCTAAACCATCACGGCACACTTTTTCTCCATACTTATTCCTGGAAAACTGAGCTCTCTGCCGGAGTAAAGACGGTTCCCGTCAGAGAAGTGTGGCTCCCTGTGCCAAGGTCAAAATGTAGAAGAAAGGGAAGATTCCTGTTTCCGAGGGTTCCATTTTGTCAGGTTAGAGATCTAGTCATCCGTGTGGCTGCGGTGGAATCTGCAGTATCTTGCCTCACAGTTTCCTTTTTCTGGCTTAGCAGGGGAGCCGCATTAGCTGAGGTCGCGGCGCTATGGCCCTTGTCAGGATCCCGGTGCTGAGGCAGCCCCTTCCCCCCACCCCCTCTCCTTGTCATTTTGATCGTGCAAACTGGGTGCCAGCTGTGTGAACCCTGCTCCTGGCCGCCACGATTGCCCCCCCCCTCCCCACGCGACGTGTCCCCAGTTCCTCGGCGTCCCTCACTGCAACCAGCTAGCTCCAGGAAGGGTGCGAGCTGGCTTCCGCTGTCGTCCTTCCTCCTTCCTGTCCAGGCGGGCCCTCCTTTTGCGCTAGTCGGCCCGAAACCTTCTCTCCCGCGCTGCATAGGCTGAAGGAATGCCTCAGCGTTTGCAGCCGCTAGAGGGCGCTCTTCTCCTCTCTTTGGGCCCCTTCAGCGCTTCCAGTGGAAATGTCCGAGGTGGGAAGGGCTTGGGGGTTCTCTGTATCTAGGGGCTCCCGATCCAGCCGATTCAACTAACTGTGGGTTGAAAATATTCGGGAAAAAACGGAAAGTTTCGAAAAGCGACAATTGAACTTGCCACACACCGGCAACCGCTTACATAGCATTCACGTTGCCTTGCATGCCGCGCGTCACCTAGAGATGATTTAAAGTACACAGGAGGACACAGCGAAAGAGAATGTGACAATGACTGTATGGGTATGTTTATGCATAAGTGGAAAATTGTGCTCTAGACTGGAATTCGACACAACATTGTAAAAACGACAGCAACGTGGAAGAAAAGTATGTTTGTATGTAAAAAATAAAGTCCTATGTCATTTTGTATAAGAGGCATCAGCATCCATGGATTTTGGCATCTGTGGGGAGTCCTGGAACCAGTGCCCCATGCTTACCAAGGCATGACTGGAAGCCCAGGCTCCTTATCCCAGCCTGTCATGTCCCCACGTGGTGTGAATCCTGCCTGTCCCACACTCCCCTGGTCACTCTCCTCCAGCCCTGCCAGACTGCCCTCTTCTTCTGGAACAGGCCAAGCTGAATGCACGTCATGTCTGGCCTCTAGGAATATCCGTTACTTTGTGAGCATGGCTCTGCTTCAGTAAGACGGGCTGCATTGTCACTAGAGAAGACGGGATGGAGGTTCCTTAAAAACCTACAGATGGACTTACCTGATGATCCAGCCTTCCCACGCCTGGGGATATGTCAAGAGAAAACTCTAACTCAAAAAGTCCCATGCACCTCAATGCTCACAGCAGCCCTATTTGTATTAGCCAGGACGTGGAACTAACCCCAACATCTAACGACTGGTGACTGGATAAAGAAGTCGTTGTCTTTTTATGCCGCGGAATACTACACAGCCGCGAAAAAGGATGGAACCATGCCATTTGCGGCAACATGGTTGGACACAGAGACAGTCCTTCTGAGTGAAGTAAGCCAGAAGAGAGAAAAATGCCGCATGACACAACTTCCATGTGAAATCTAAGAAAAAAAGACAGAAATGATCTTAACTGCAAAAGACAAATAGAGCCACAGACATAGAGAAACAAACTTATGGTTACCAGGGAGGGACGGCGGTGGGAAGGGGTAAATATGGGAATCGGAAAATTGCCCGTCTTGGGGAGTGGTGGACATGTTAGCTCTCTTGATTGTGGCGATGGCTTTCTGGGTGTAGACACGTATGAAAATTGATCGAATACTACACGTGAGATGTGTCTAATTGACGGAACAGAAATCGTAGCCCTGTAAAGGTGTTTTAAAACAAAGAGATGGGCTGCATTGTGTGTCCTATGTTTCTATGTGTCTTCAGGGAGGTCTCAGGGGGGCGGTGCTGGCCTTCCTGCCAACACGATGACATGAAGCCCGAACAATCCCCCAATCGATGGGAAGAAGAGACGAGCCATGGTCACATCTGGACCCCAAGCTTACCCGTGGTGCATGGGTGCCATTTATCGCCAATCCAGCGAGGTTCCGGCCAGAGCTAGAGGCCGGGGCAGCGAACCGGGAGCGGCACTAAGGAGCATCGTGGCGCAGAGGCTGGACTGGGGGCCCGCAGGCTCCTCCCAGGAGGAGCCTCAGGGTTTGGGAGGTGGCTAACGTGCCTGCTTCGTGTCACCAGCAAGTGATGCCACCCGTGGAAAATCAGCTGGAATCCTGAGCCGGGTCAGCCGTGGGTGATGCGGTAAAGGCTGCTTGCTAGCAGAGGGGAGGCCAGACGGACGGTGAAGCAAGCAACAGGCTGCTGAGCTTCCGGCCTGTGTTTACCGTGCTTTCCGTGTCTCCCTGCATCTCAGGGTCACCCGGAGGAATTCGTGTGGAGTTTAGAGGCCGACGGCCTCTCGGTTCCTCATCAGCCTGGCAAGCCCCCCAGCCCTCTGCGGCCAGACCTCTGCGAGCGTCTTTCCCTTGTTCTAGCAAAATCCTCCCCACCCTCGCCTGCGGCGGGCTTTTGTTTTTTTAATGGATGGCAGTGAGGATACCTTACAGCCTCCTCCGGCCCTTCCTTAGGGCTTCTGCCCTTAGACCACGGCAAGGGGCGGCCCCCCAACCCCCACCCCCGACACCCCCGCGCTGTCCTGGGTCCTGAACTACAGAGGGTCCCTCTGGCCCTGACACGCCCTCTGGCCACGCCCTCTACGGGGTGGAGTCAGCAGGGCCAAGGGGACACGCCCATTGGCTCCACCCCGTGCTCTGGAATCCCAGGACCCCAAATGCCCTGCCCCAGCAGCCCCTGACCCACTTGTAGTTTCTGCACCGGCTCTCCCCGGAGTTCAGCATCCCAGGACTCACAGAGAGGCCAACGGGCAGCTGTTGGCATGGAGGTTACGGACAGAGCCCGGATGTGAGGTCTGAGTGTCCCCCTGTGCACATCCAAGGCCCCTTGGGGCATGGGATGGACCCAGCATTGGGAAGAAAAGGGTCAGGCTGGCGGTCAGAGACTGGGAATCGGCTCTCCCCGCACTGTCGCTTTCTTCGCAGGACTCCCCTGAGTCTGGGAATTCTAAAGTTGAGCCTGGACGTTTGTGGCACGTGACAGTGACTTTGCGTGTGTGTGCGCGCGCCTGAGGACGTGTGTGGTTGTGTGTATGTTGTGGGGGTGTGTGTGGTCCATGACTCCGTGTGTGTGCGCGTGGGGATGTAGGCGGAGCAGAGTCAGTGTGTGTGCACGTGTGTTTGTGTGTACGTGCATGCATTAGTTTTAAGAATACTAGAAGCTGTCCTTCAGAAGTCTGCAGTAGTAAAAATTGTATGGTGTCCCTCACTGTATAATTCAAACTGAAAATAATCTTCAATCACCAGAAATGTAGTCCCCCCCAGATTCTGATCCCCCCCCCATACTGATTATGCCCTCATTGTACTGATGAGGAAACTAGCTTAGAGATGTTAAGTGACTCAGCCCAGGGCATGGAGCTCGCGAGCCCAGGGCCAGGACGCAGTCCAAGCGGCCGCGGCTCCAGAGGCCTGGAGCCCTGCTCACGACCGCGCGTGGCCTCTTGGCCGGGGTGGTGGGGGTGGGGTGGGGTGGGGGTGGGGGGAAGAGATTCTGACGGGCCGGGGCCAGCGTGCAGGCTGCCCAAGCCGCGGACTCTGCAAGTCGGGTGGAGAGTACCTGACGGCAGACGAGGGTAAAGGGCTGCTCAGAAATCAGATAGGTTCCTAGATCTTCGATGAGTAAGGAGGCTCAGTGCTCATCCTCGATCCCTTTGCTGGTGGCTAAAAGGGAGCAAGGCCCACGAGCGCGCTTCTGGGAGCGGCCTGCCAAAACCTGGAGCAGGGCTGCTCAGGACTGGCTCTGCAGCAGGAGCAGAGGGGGGCAATGTCGCCACCTGGTGGACATCCTTGGTAGTGGCAGTAGGAGGCCTAGCAGCCTGGGTATGGAGGCGGCAGGACGAGGTCCTAGTGGATGATCGTTTTCACATGGCTTAAAAAGCATTGCTTCATAGATTTTATCCACATTGGGGTCTATCCTACGATGGTAAATACGGTCTCCGTTACTCCATCTTAGCTGCATTGATTAATTTTTGTGAGGTTAGTTTTCTCTTCAATGATTTGGAAGCTATATGGTCTTCCAATTAAAATTCCCTCTAAGTTTTAATAAGTCATCTCTAAGTTCATAACTTTATGTATAATTGGACCAGTATTGCTATAACAGTCTCAAAAACGGAATAATCTATTAGATCTTGTTTCTCAATCATGATACATTTAGCATATTTTACCTCTCTGCTGTTCCCCATTGTGTGCGTGTGTGCGCGTGCGCGGGCTACAGTTACTGCTTTTTAGACAGTTGCTTTCAGTTTGTTGCATTCGCAATGAAAATATAGGTATAAACATCTTGGATTTAATTGCTCGCTACCGCTATTTAATCCCATGTCTTTCCCATTTTTGAGTTATTTACTTCTTTCCCAATCAAATGGACTCATGATTGGCTAATTTTTTTCCAGCGGTAGACTTGGAACCCATACCAGTCTATACGCAGCTTTATGTTCTCCTCAGCAACACCTCTCAGCCTCAACACCCAACAACACTCTCCGTATCTAGGGCCCCAAGGCTTGTTTTAAAATGCGGCATTGTTTCTCATGTCCCCCCGCCCCCCTCCCGCCCCAAAAAGGAAGCAAGAATCTTCCTTGATTTAACGTGCTGCCTTTTTAGGACTGGCTAGTCTTGTCTGCTGAATGGATATTAAGAGAGATTTCCTTAAACTTCCTCCTGCTTCGTGCCATAACTCGACTTCATTGAGAAGCATGTTTTTCCCGTTTCTAAGACGGGCTTCCGCTTTGAACTGCTAAACCATCACGGCACACTTTTTCTCCATACTTATTCCTGGAAAACTGAGCTCTCTGCCGGAGTAAAGACGGTTCCCGTCAGAGAAGTGTGGCTCCCTGTGCCAAGGTCAAAATGTAGAAGAAAGGGAAGATTCCTGTTTCCGAGGGTTCCATTTTGTCAGGTTAGAGATCTAGTCATCCGTGTGGCTGCGGTGGAATCTGCAGTATCTTGCCTCACAGTTTCCTTTTTCTGGCTTAGCAGGGGAGCCGCATTAGCTGAGGTCGCGGCGCTATGGCCCTTGTCAGGATCCCGGTGCTGAGGCAGCCCCTTCCCCCCACCCCCTCTCCTTGTCATTTTGATCGTGCAAACTGGGTGCCAGCTGTGTGAACCCTGCTCCTGGCCGCCACGATTGCCCCCCCCCTCCCCACGCGACGTGTCCCCAGTTCCTCGGCGTCCCTCACTGCAACCAGCTAGCTCCAGGAAGGGTGCGAGCTGGCTTCCGCTGTCGTCCTTCCTCCTTCCTGTCCAGGCGGGCCCTCCTTTTGCGCTAGTCGGCCCGAAACCTTCTCTCCCGCGCTGCATAGGCTGAAGGAATGCCTCAGCGTTTGCAGCCGCTAGAGGGCGCTCTTCTCCTCTCTTTGGGCCCCTTCAGCGCTTCCAGTGGAAATGTCCGAGGTGGGAAGGGCTTGGGGGTTCTCTGTATCTAGGGGCTCCCGATCCAGCCGATTCAACTAACTGTGGGTTGAAAATATTCGGGAAAAAACGGAAAGTTTCGAAAAGCGACAATTGAACTTGCCACACACCGGCAACCGCTTACATAGCATTCACGTTGCCTTGCATGCCGCGCGTCACCTAGAGATGATTTAAAGTACACAGGAGGACACAGCGAAAGAGAATGTGACAATGACTGTATGGGTATGTTTATGCATAAGTGGAAAATTGTGCTCTAGACTGGAATTCGACACAACATTGTAAAAACGACAGCAACGTGGAAGAAAAGTATGTTTGTATGTAAAAAATAAAGTCCTATGTCATTTTGTATAAGAGGCATCAGCATCCATGGATTTTGGCATCTGTGGGGAGTCCTGGAACCAGTGCCCCATGCTTACCAAGGCATGACTGGAAGCCCAGGCTCCTTATCCCAGCCTGTCATGTCCCCACGTGGTGTGAATCCTGCCTGTCCCACACTCCCCTGGTCACTCTCCTCCAGCCCTGCCAGACTGCCCTCTTCTTCTGGAACAGGCCAAGCTGAATGCACGTCATGTCTGGCCTCTAGGAATATCCGTTACTTTGTGAGCATGGCTCTGCTTCAGTAAGACGGGCTGCATTGTCACTAGAGAAGACGGGATGGAGGTTCCTTAAAAACCTACAGATGGACTTACCTGATGATCCAGCCTTCCCACGCCTGGGGATATGTCAAGAGAAAACTCTAACTCAAAAAGTCCCATGCACCTCAATGCTCACAGCAGCCCTATTTGTATTAGCCAGGACGTGGAACTAACCCCAACATCTAACGACTGGTGACTGGATAAAGAAGTCGTTGTCTTTTTATGCCGCGGAATACTACACAGCCGCGAAAAAGGATGGAACCATGCCATTTGCGGCAACATGGTTGGACACAGAGACAGTCCTTCTGAGTGAAGTAAGCCAGAAGAGAGAAAAATGCCGCATGACACAACTTCCATGTGAAATCTAAGAAAAAAAGACAGAAATGATCTTAACTGCAAAAGACAAATAGAGCCACAGACATAGAGAAACAAACTTATGGTTACCAGGGAGGGACGGCGGTGGGAAGGGGTAAATATGGGAATCGGAAAATTGCCCGTCTTGGGGAGTGGTGGACATGTTAGCTCTCTTGATTGTGGCGATGGCTTTCTGGGTGTAGACACGTATGAAAATTGATCGAATACTACACGTGAGATGTGTCTAATTGACGGAACAGAAATCGTAGCCCTGTAAAGGTGTTTTAAAACAAAGAGATGGGCTGCATTGTGTGTCCTATGTTTCTATGTGTCTTCAGGGAGGTCTCAGGGGGGCGGTGCTGGCCTTCCTGCCAACACGATGACATGAAGCCCGAACAATCCCCCAATCGATGGGAAGAAGAGACGAGCCATGGTCACATCTGGACCCCAAGCTTACCCGTGGTGCATGGGTGCCATTTATCGCCAATCCAGCGAGGTTCCGGCCAGAGCTAGAGGCCGGGGCAGCGAACCGGGAGCGGCACTAAGGAGCATCGTGGCGCAGAGGCTGGACTGGGGGCCCGCAGGCTCCTCCCAGGAGGAGCCTCAGGGTTTGGGAGGTGGCTAACGTGCCTGCTTCGTGTCACCAGCAAGTGATGCCACCCGTGGAAAATCAGCTGGAATCCTGAGCCGGGTCAGCCGTGGGTGATGCGGTAAAGGCTGCTTGCTAGCAGAGGGGAGGCCAGACGGACGGTGAAGCAAGCAACAGGCTGCTGAGCTTCCGGCCTGTGTTTACCGTGCTTTCCGTGTCTCCCTGCATCTCAGGGTCACCCGGAGGAATTCGTGTGGAGTTTAGAGGCCGACGGCCTCTCGGTTCCTCATCAGCCTGGCAAGCCCCCCAGCCCTCTGCGGCCAGACCTCTGCGAGCGTCTTTCCCTTGTTCTAGCAAAACCCTCCCCACCCTCGCCTGCGGCGGGCTTTTGTTTTTTTAATGGATGGCAGTGAGGATACCTTACAGCCTCCTCCGGCCCTTCCTTAGGGCTTCTGCCCTTAGACCACGGCAAGGGGCGGCCCCCCAACCCCCACCCCCGACACCCCCGCGCTGTCCTGGGTCCTGAACTACAGAGGGTCCCTCTGGCCCTGACACGCCCTCTGGCCACGCCCTCTACGGGGTGGAGTCAGCAGGGCCAAGGGGACACGCCCATTGGCTCCACCCCGTGCTCTGGAATCCCAGGACCCCAAATGCCCTGCCCCAGCAGCCCCTGACCCACTTGTAGTTTCTGCACCGGCTCTCCCCGGAGTTCAGCATCCCAGGACTCACAGAGAGGCCAACGGGCAGCTGTTGGCATGGAGGTTACGGACAGAGCCCGGATGTGAGGTCTGAGTGTCCCCCTGTGCACATCCAAGGCCCCTTGGGGCATGGGATGGACCCAGCATTGGGAAGAAAAGGGTCAGGCTGGCGGTCAGAGACTGGGAATCGGCTCTCCCCGCACTGTCGCTTTCTTCGCAGGACTCCCCTGAGTCTGGGAATTCTAAAGTTGAGCCTGGACGTTTGTGGCACGTGACAGTGACTTTGCGTGTGTGTGCGCGCGCCTGAGGACGTGTGTGGTTGTGTGTATGTTGTGGGGGTGTGTGTGGTCCATGACTCCGTGTGTGTGCGCGTGGGGATGTAGGCGGAGCAGAGTCAGTGTGTGTGCACGTGTGTTTGTGTGTACGTGCATGCATTAGTTTTAAGAATACTAGAAGCTGTCCTTCAGAAGTCTGCAGTAGTAAAAATTGTATGGTGTCCCTCACTGTATAATTCAAACTGAAAATAATCTTCAATCACCAGAAATGTAGTCCCCCCCAGATTCTGATCCCCCCCCCATACTGATTATGCCCTCATTGTACTGATGAGGAAACTAGCTTAGAGATGTTAAGTGACTCAGCCCAGGGCATGGAGCTCGCGAGCCCAGGGCCAGGACGCAGTCCAAGCGGCCGCGGCTCCAGAGGCCTGGAGCCCTGCTCACGACCGCGCGTGGCCTCTTGGCCGGGGTGGTGGGGGTGGGGTGGGGTGGGGGTGGGGGGAAGAGATTCTGACGGGCCGGGGCCAGCGTGCAGGCTGCCCAAGCCGCGGACTCTGCAAGTCGGGTGGAGAGTACCTGACGGCAGACGAGGGTAAAGGGCTGCTCAGAAATCAGATAGGTTCCTAGATCTTCGATGAGTAAGGAGGCTCAGTGCTCATCCTCGATCCCTTTGCTGGTGGCTAAAAGGGAGCAAGGCCCACGAGCGCGCTTCTGGGAGCGGCCTGCCAAAACCTGGAGCAGGGCTGCTCAGGACTGGCTCTGCAGCAGGAGCAGAGGGGGGCAATGTCGCCACCTGGTGGACATCCTTGGTAGTGGCAGTAGGAGGCCTAGCAGCCTGGGTATGGAGGCGGCAGGACGAGGTCCTAGTGGATGATCGTTTTCACATGGCTTAAAAAGCATTGCTTCATAGATTTTATCCACATTGGGGTCTATCCTACGATGGTAAATACGGTCTCCGTTACTCCATCTTAGCTGCATTGATTAATTTTTGTGAGGTTAGTTTTCTCTTCAATGATTTGGAAGCTATATGGTCTTCCAATTAAAATTCCCTCTAAGTTTTAATAAGTCATCTCTAAGTTCATAACTTTATGTATAATTGGACCAGTATTGCTATAACAGTCTCAAAAACGGAATAATCTATTAGATCTTGTTTCTCAATCATGATACATTTAGCATATTTTACCTCTCTGCTGTTCCCCATTGTGTGCGTGTGTGCGCGTGCGCGGGCTACAGTTACTGCTTTTTAGACAGTTGCTTTCAGTTTGTTGCATTCGCAATGAAAATATAGGTATAAACATCTTGGATTTAATTGCTCGCTACCGCTATTTAATCCCATGTCTTTCCCATTTTTGAGTTATTTACTTCTTTCCCAATCAAATGGACTCATGATTGGCTAATTTTTTTCCAGCGGTAGACTTGGAACCCATACCAGTCTATACGCAGCTTTATGTTCTCCTCAGCAACACCTCTCAGCCTCAACACCCAACAACACTCTCCGTATCTAGGGCCCCAAGGCTTGTTTTAAAATGCGGCATTGTTTCTCATGTCCCCCCGCCCCCCTCCCGCCCCAAAAAGGAAGCAAGAATCTTCCTTGATTTAACGTGCTGCCTTTTTAGGACTGGCTAGTCTTGTCTGCTGAATGGATATTAAGAGAGATTTCCTTAAACTTCCTCCTGCTTCGTGCCATAACTCGACTTCATTGAGAAGCATGTTTTTCCCGTTTCTAAGACGGGCTTCCGCTTTGAACTGCTAAACCATCACGGCACACTTTTTCTCCATACTTATTCCTGGAAAACTGAGCTCTCTGCCGGAGTAAAGACGGTTCCCGTCAGAGAAGTGTGGCTCCCTGTGCCAAGGTCAAAATGTAGAAGAAAGGGAAGATTCCTGTTTCCGAGGGTTCCATTTTGTCAGGTTAGAGATCTAGTCATCCGTGTGGCTGCGGTGGAATCTGCAGTATCTTGCCTCACAGTTTCCTTTTTCTGGCTTAGCAGGGGAGCCGCATTAGCTGAGGTCGCGGCGCTATGGCCCTTGTCAGGATCCCGGTGCTGAGGCAGCCCCTTCCCCCCACCCCCTCTCCTTGTCATTTTGATCGTGCAAACTGGGTGCCAGCTGTGTGAACCCTGCTCCTGGCCGCCACGATTGCCCCCCCCCTCCCCACGCGACGTGTCCCCAGTTCCTCGGCGTCCCTCACTGCAACCAGCTAGCTCCAGGAAGGGTGCGAGCTGGCTTCCGCTGTCGTCCTTCCTCCTTCCTGTCCAGGCGGGCCCTCCTTTTGCGCTAGTCGGCCCGAAACCTTCTCTCCCGCGCTGCATAGGCTGAAGGAATGCCTCAGCGTTTGCAGCCGCTAGAGGGCGCTCTTCTCCTCTCTTTGGGCCCCTTCAGCGCTTCCAGTGGAAATGTCCGAGGTGGGAAGGGCTTGGGGGTTCTCTGTATCTAGGGGCTCCCGATCCAGCCGATTCAACTAACTGTGGGTTGAAAATATTCGGGAAAAAACGGAAAGTTTCGAAAAGCGACAATTGAACTTGCCACACACCGGCAACCGCTTACATAGCATTCACGTTGCCTTGCATGCCGCGCGTCACCTAGAGATGATTTAAAGTACACAGGAGGACACAGCGAAAGAGAATGTGACAATGACTGTATGGGTATGTTTATGCATAAGTGGAAAATTGTGCTCTAGACTGGAATTCGACACAACATTGTAAAAACGACAGCAACGTGGAAGAAAAGTATGTTTGTATGTAAAAAATAAAGTCCTATGTCATTTTGTATAAGAGGCATCAGCATCCATGGATTTTGGCATCTGTGGGGAGTCCTGGAACCAGTGCCCCATGCTTACCAAGGCATGACTGGAAGCCCAGGCTCCTTATCCCAGCCTGTCATGTCCCCACGTGGTGTGAATCCTGCCTGTCCCACACTCCCCTGGTCACTCTCCTCCAGCCCTGCCAGACTGCCCTCTTCTTCTGGAACAGGCCAAGCTGAATGCACGTCATGTCTGGCCTCTAGGAATATCCGTTACTTTGTGAGCATGGCTCTGCTTCAGTAAGACGGGCTGCATTGTCACTAGAGAAGACGGGATGGAGGTTCCTTAAAAACCTACAGATGGACTTACCTGATGATCCAGCCTTCCCACGCCTGGGGATATGTCAAGAGAAAACTCTAACTCAAAAAGTCCCATGCACCTCAATGCTCACAGCAGCCCTATTTGTATTAGCCAGGACGTGGAACTAACCCCAACATCTAACGACTGGTGACTGGATAAAGAAGTCGTTGTCTTTTTATGCCGCGGAATACTACACAGCCGCGAAAAAGGATGGAACCATGCCATTTGCGGCAACATGGTTGGACACAGAGACAGTCCTTCTGAGTGAAGTAAGCCAGAAGAGAGAAAAATGCCGCATGACACAACTTCCATGTGAAATCTAAGAAAAAAAGACAGAAATGATCTTAACTGCAAAAGACAAATAGAGCCACAGACATAGAGAAACAAACTTATGGTTACCAGGGAGGGACGGCGGTGGGAAGGGGTAAATATGGGAATCGGAAAATTGCCCGTCTTGGGGAGTGGTGGACATGTTAGCTCTCTTGATTGTGGCGATGGCTTTCTGGGTGTAGACACGTATGAAAATTGATCAAATACTACACGTGAGATGTGTCTAATTGACGGAACAGAAATCGTAGCCCTGTAAAGGTGTTTTAAAACAAAGAGATGGGCTGCATTGTGTGTCCTATGTTTCTATGTGTCTTCAGGGAGGTCTCAGGGGGGCGGTGCTGGCCTTCCTGCCAACACGATGACATGAAGCCCGAACAATCCCCCAATCGATGGGAAGAAGAGACGAGCCATGGTCACATCTGGACCCCAAGCTTACCCGTGGTGCATGGGTGCCATTTATCGCCAATCCAGCGAGGTTCCGGCCAGAGCTAGAGGCCGGGGCAGCGAACCGGGAGCGGCACTAAGGAGCATCGTGGCGCAGAGGCTGGACTGGGGGCCCGCAGGCTCCTCCCAGGAGGAGCCTCAGGGTTTGGGAGGTGGCTAACGTGCCTGCTTCGTGTCACCAGCAAGTGATGCCACCCGTGGAAAATCAGCTGGAATCCTGAGCCGGGTCAGCCGTGGGTGATGCGGTAAAGGCTGCTTGCTAGCAGAGGGGAGGCCAGACGGACGGTGAAGCAAGCAACAGGCTGCTGAGCTTCCGGCCTGTGTTTACCGTGCTTTCCGTGTCTCCCTGCATCTCAGGGTCACCCGGAGGAATTCGTGTGGAGTTTAGAGGCCGACGGCCTCTCGGTTCCTCATCAGCCTGGCAAGCCCCCCAGCCCTCTGCGGCCAGACCTCTGCGAGCGTCTTTCCCTTGTTCTAGCAAAACCCTCCCCACCCTCGCCTGCGGCGGGCTTTTGTTTTTTTAATGGATGGCAGTGAGGATACCTTACAGCCTCCTCCGGCCCTTCCTTAGGGCTTCTGCCCTTAGACCACGGCAAGGGGCGGCCCCCCAACCCCCACCCCCGACACCCCCGCGCTGTCCTGGGTCCTGAACTACAGAGGGTCCCTCTGGCCCTGACACGCCCTCTGGCCACGCCCTCTACGGGGTGGAGTCAGCAGGGCCAAGGGGACACGCCCATTGGCTCCACCCCGTGCTCTGGAATCCCAGGACCCCGAATGCCCTGCCCCAGCAGCCCCTGACCCACTTGTAGTTTCTGCACCGGCTCTCCCCGGAGTTCAGCATCCCAGGACTCACAGAGAGGCCAACGGGCAGCTGTTGGCATGGAGGTTACGGACAGAGCCCGGATGTGAGGTCTGAGTGTCCCCCTGTGCACATCCAAGGCCCCTTGGGGCATGGGATGGACCCAGCATTGGGAAGAAAAGGGTCAGGCTGGCGGTCAGAGACTGGGAATCGGCTCTCCCCGCACTGTCGCTTTCTTCGCAGGACTCCCCTGAGTCTGGGAATTCTAAAGTTGAGCCTGGACGTTTGTGGCACGTGACAGTGACTTTGCGTGTGTGTGCGCGCGCCTGAGGACGTGTGTGGTTGTGTGTATGTTGTGGGGGTGTGTGTGGTCCATGACTCCGTGTGTGTGCGCGTGGGGATGTAGGCGGAGCAGAGTCAGTGTGTGTGCACGTGTGTTTGTGTGTACGTGCATGCATTAGTTTTAAGAATACTAGAAGCTGTCCTTCAGAAGTCTGCAGTAGTAAAAATTGTATGGTGTCCCTCACTGTATAATTCAAACTGAAAATAATCTTCAATCACCAGAAATGTAGTCCCCCCCAGATTCTGATCCCCCCCCATACTGATTATGCCCTCATTGTACTGATGAGGAAACTAGCTTAGAGATGTTAAGTGACTCAGCCCAGGGCATGGAGCTCGCGAGCCCAGGGCCAGGACGCAGTCCAAGCGGCCGCGGCTCCAGAGGCCTGGAGCCCTGCTCACGACCGCGCGTGGCCTCTTGGCCGGGGTGGTGGGGGTGGGGTGGGGTGGGGGTGGGGGGAAGAGATTCTGACGGGCCGGGGCCAGCGTGCAGGCTGCCCAAGCCGCGGACTCTGCAAGTCGGGTGGAGAGTACCTGACGGCAGACGAGGGTAAAGGGCTGCTCAGAAATCAGATAGGTTCCTAGATCTTCGATGAGTAAGGAGGCTCAGTGCTCATCCTCGATCCCTTTGCTGGTGGCTAAAAGGGAGCAAGGCCCACGAGCGCGCTTCTGGGAGCGGCCTGCCAAAACCTGGAGCAGGGCTGCTCAGGACTGGCTCTGCAGCAGGAGCAGAGGGGGGCAATGTCGCCACCTGGTGGACATCCTTGGTAGTGGCAGTAGGAGGCCTAGCAGCCTGGGTATGGAGGCGGCAGGACGAGGTCCTAGTGGATGATCGTTTTCACATGGCTTAAAAAGCATTGCTTCATAGATTTTATCCACATTGGGGTCTATCCTACGATGGTAAATACGGTCTCCGTTACTCCATCTTAGCTGCATTGATTAATTTTTGTGAGGTTAGTTTTCTCTTCAATGATTTGGAAGCTATATGGTCTTCCAATTAAAATTCCCTCTAAGTTTTAATAAGTCATCTCTAAGTTCATAACTTTATGTATAATTGGACCAGTATTGCTATAACAGTCTCAAAAACGGAATAATCTATTAGATCTTGTTTCTCAATCATGATACATTTAGCATATTTTACCTCTCTGCTGTTCCCCATTGTGTGCGTGTGTGCGCGTGCGCGGGCTACAGTTACTGCTTTTTAGACAGTTGCTTTCAGTTTGTTGCATTCGCAATGAAAATATAGGTATAAACATCTTGGATTTAATTGCTCGCTACCGCTATTTAATCCCATGTCTTTCCCATTTTTGAGTTATTTACTTCTTTCCCAATCAAATGGACTCATGATTGGCTAATTTTTTTCCAGCGGTAGACTTGGAACCCATACCAGTCTATACGCAGCTTTATGTTCTCCTCAGCAACACCTCTCAGCCTCAACACCCAACAACACTCTCCGTATCTAGGGCCCCAAGGCTTGTTTTAAAATGCGGCATTGTTTCTCATGTCCCCCCGCCCCCCTCCCGCCCCAAAAAGGAAGCAAGAATCTTCCTTGATTTAACGTGATGCCTTTTTAGGACTGGCTAGTCTTGTCTGGTGAATGGATATTAAGAGAGATTTCCTTAAACTTCCTCCTGCTTCGTGCCATAACTCGACTTCATTGAGAAGCATGTTTTTCCCGTTTCTAAGACGGGCTTCCGCTTTGAACTGCTAAACCATCACGGCACACTTTTTCTCCATACTTATTCCTGGAAAACTGAGCTCTCTGCCGGAGTAAAGACGGTTCCCGTCAGAGAAGTGTGGCTCCCTGTGCCAAGGTCAAAATGTAGAAGAAAGGGAAGATTCCTGTTTCCGAGGGTTCCATTTTGTCAGGTTAGAGATCTAGTCATCCGTGTGGCTGCGGTGGAATCTGCAGTATCTTGCCTCACAGTTTCCTTTTTCTGGCTTAGCAGGGGAGCCGCATTAGCTGAGGTCGCGGCGCTATGGCCCTTGTCAGGATCCCGGTGCTGAGGCAGCCCCTTCCCCCCACCCCCTCTCCTTGTCATTTTGATCGTGCAAACTGGGTGCCAGCTGTGTGAACCCTGCTCCTGGCCGCCACGATTGCCCCCCCCCTCCCCACGCGACGTGTCCCCAGTTCCTCGGCGTCCCTCACTGCAACCAGCTAGCTCCAGGAAGGGTGCGAGCTGGCTTCCGCTGTCGTCCTTCCTCCTTCCTGTCCAGGCGGGCCCTCCTTTTGCGCTAGTCGGCCCGAAACCTTCTCTCCCGCGCTGCATAGGCTGAAGGAATGCCTCAGCGTTTGCAGCCGCTAGAGGGCGCTCTTCTCCTCTCTTTGGGCCCCTTCAGCGCTTCCAGTGGAAATGTCCGAGGTGGGAAGGGCTTGGGGGTTCTCTGTATCTAGGGGCTCCCGATCCAGCCGATTCAACTAACTGTGGGTTGAAAATATTCGGGAAAAAACGGAAAGTTTCGAAAAGCGACAATTGAACTTGCCACACACCGGCAACCGCTTACATAGCATTCACGTTGCCTTGCATGCCGCGCGTCACCTAGAGATGATTTAAAGTACACAGGAGGACACAGCGAAAGAGAATGTGACAATGACTGTATGGGTATGTTTATGCATAAGTGGAAAATTGTGCTCTAGACTGGAATTCGACACAACATTGTAAAAACGACAGCAACGTGGAAGAAAAGTATGTTTGTATGTAAAAAATAAAGTCCTATGTCATTTTGTATAAGAGGCATCAGCATCCATGGATTTTGGCATCTGTGGGGAGTCCTGGAACCAGTGCCCCATGCTTACCAAGGCATGACTGGAAGCCCAGGCTCCTTATCCCAGCCTGTCATGTCCCCACGTGGTGTGAATCCTGCCTGTCCCACACTCCCCTGGTCACTCTCCTCCAGCCCTGCCAGACTGCCCTCTTCTTCTGGAACAGGCCAAGCTGAATGCACGTCATGTCTGGCCTCTAGGAATATCCGTTACTTTGTGAGCATGGCTCTGCTTCAGTAAGACGGGCTGCATTGTCACTAGAGAAGACGGGATGGAGGTTCCTTAAAAACCTACAGATGGACTTACCTGATGATCCAGCCTTCCCACGCCTGGGGATATGTCAAGAGAAAACTCTAACTCAAAAAGTCCCATGCACCTCAATGCTCACAGCAGCCCTATTTGTATTAGCCAGGACGTGGAACTAACCCCAACATCTAACGACTGGTGACTGGATAAAGAAGTCGTTGTCTTTTTATGCCGCGGAATACTACACAGCCGCGAAAAAGGATGGAACCATGCCATTTGCGGCAACATGGTTGGACACAGAGACAGTCCTTCTGAGTGAAGTAAGCCAGAAGAGAGAAAAATGCCGCATGACACAACTTCCATGTGAAATCTAAGAAAAAAAGACAGAAATGATCTTAACTGCAAAAGACAAATAGAGCCACAGACATAGAGAAACAAACTTATGGTTACCAGGGAGGGACGGCGGTGGGAAGGGGTAAATATGGGAATCGGAAAATTGCCCGTCTTGGGGAGTGGTGGACATGTTAGCTCTCTTGATTGTGGCGATGGCTTTCTGGGTGTAGACACGTATGAAAATTGATCAAATACTACACGTGAGATGTGTCTAATTGACGGAACAGAAATCGTAGCCCTGTAAAGGTGTTTTAAAACAAAGAGATGGGCTGCATTGTGTGTCCTATGTTTCTATGTGTCTTCAGGGAGGTCTCAGGGGGGCGGTGCTGGCCTTCCTGCCAACACGATGACATGAAGCCCGAACAATCCCCCAATCGATGGGAAGAAGAGACGAGCCATGGTCACATCTGGACCCCAAGCTTACCCGTGGTGCATGGGTGCCATTTATCGCCAATCCAGCGAGGTTCCGGCCAGAGCTAGAGGCCGGGGCAGCGAACCGGGAGCGGCACTAAGGAGCATCGTGGCGCAGAGGCTGGACTGGGGGCCCGCAGGCTCCTCCCAGGAGGAGCCTCAGGGTTTGGGAGGTGGCTAACGTGCCTGCTTCGTGTCACCAGCAAGTGATGCCACCCGTGGAAAATCAGCTGGAATCCTGAGCCGGGTCAGCCGTGGGTGATGCGGTAAAGGCTGCTTGCTAGCAGAGGGGAGGCCAGACGGACGGTGAAGCAAGCAACAGGCTGCTGAGCTTCCGGCCTGTGTTTACCGTGCTTTCCGTGTCTCCCTGCATCTCAGGGTCACCCGGAGGAATTCGTGTGGAGTTTAGAGGCCGACGGCCTCTCGGTTCCTCATCAGCCTGGCAAGCCCCCCAGCCCTCTGCGGCCAGACCTCTGCGAGCGTCTTTCCCTTGTTCTAGCAAAACCCTCCCCACCCTCGCCTGCGGCGGGCTTTTGTTTTTTTAATGGATGGCAGTGAGGATACCTTACAGCCTCCTCCGGCCCTTCCTTAGGGCTTCTGCCCTTAGAGCACGGCAAGGGGCGGCCCCCCAACCCCCACCCCCGACACCCCCGCGCTGTCCTGGGTCCTGAACTACAGAGGGTCCCTCTGGCCCTGACACGCCCTCTGGCCACGCCCTCTACGGGGTGGAGTCAGCAGGGCCAAGGGGACACGCCCATTGGCTCCACCCCGTGCTCTGGAATCCCAGGACCCCGAATGCCCTGCCCCAGCAGCCCCTGACCCACTTGTAGTTTCTGCACCGGCTCTCCCCGGAGTTCAGCATCCCAGGACTCACAGAGAGGCCAACGGGCAGCTGTTGGCATGGAGGTTACGGACAGAGCCCGGATGTGAGGTCTCAGTGTCCCCCTGTGCACATCCAAGGCCCCTTGGGGCATGGGATGGACCCAGCATTGGGAAGAAAAGGGTCAGGCTGGCGGTCAGAGACTGGGAATCGGCTCTCCCCGCACTGTCGCTTTCTTCGCAGGACTCCCCTGAGTCTGGGAATTCTAAAGTTGAGCCTGGACGTTTGTGGCACGAGACAGTGACTTTGCGTGTGTGTGCGCGCGCCTGAGGACGTGTGTGGTTGTGTGTATGTTGTGGGGGTGTGTGTGGTCCATGACTCCGTGTGTGTGCGCGTGGGGATGTAGGCGGAGCAGAGTCAGTGTGTGTGCACGTGTGTTTGTGTGTACGTGCATGCATTAGTTTTAAGAATACTAGAAGCTGTCCTTCAGAAGTCTGCAGTAGTAAAAATTGTATGGTGTCCCTCACTGTATAATTCAAACTGAAAATAATCTTCAATCACCAGAAATGTAGTCCCCCCCAGATTCTGATCCCCCCCCCATACTGATTATGCCCTCATTGTACTGATGAGGAAACTAGCTTAGAGATGTTAAGTGACTCAGCCCAGGGCATGGAGCTCACGAGCCCAGGGCCAGGACGCAGTCCAAGCAGCCGCGGCTCCAGAGGCCTGGAGCCCTGCTCACGACCGCGCGTGGCCTCTTGGCCGGGGTGGTGGGGGTGGGGTGGGGTGGGGGTGGGGGGAAGAGATTCTGACGGGCCGGGGCCAGCGTGCAGGCTGCCCAAGCCGCGGACTCTGCAAGTCGGGTGGAGAGTACCTGACGGCAGACGAGGGTAAAGGGCTGCTCAGAAATCAGATAGGTTCCTAGATCTTCGATGAGTAAGGAGGCTCAGTGCTCATCCTCGATCCCTTTGCTGGTGGCTAAAAGGGAGCAAGGCCCACGAGCGCGCTTCTGGGAGCGGCCTGCCAAAACCTGGAGCAGGGCTGCTCAGGACTGGCTCTGCAGCAGGAGCAGAGGGGGGCAATGTCGCCACCTGGTGGACATCCTTGGTAGTGGCAGTAGGAGGCCTAGCAGCCTGGGTATGGAGGCGGCAGGACGAGGTCCTAGTGGATGATCGTTTTCACATGGCTTAAAAAGCATTGCTTCATAGATTTTATCCACATTGGGGTCTATCCTACGATGGTAAATACGGTCTCCGTTACTCCATCTTAGCTGCATTGATTAATTTTTGTGAGGTTAGTTTTCTCTTCAATGATTTGGAAGCTATATGGTCTTCCAATTAAAATTCCCTCTAAGTTTTAATAAGTCATCTCTAAGTTCATAACTTTATGTATAATTGGACCAGTATTGCTATAACAGTCTCAAAAACGGAATAATCTATTAGATCTTGTTTCTCAATCATGATACATTTAGCATATTTTACCTCTCTGCTGTTCCCCATTGTGTGCGTGTGTGCGCGTGCGCGGGCTACAGTTACTGCTTTTTAGACAGTTGCTTTCAGTTTGTTGCATTCGCAATGAAAATATAGGTATAAACATCTTGGATTTAATTGCTCGCTACCGCTATTTAATCCCATGTCTTTCCCATTTTTGAGTTATTTACTTCTTTCCCAATCAAATGGACTCATGATTGGCTAATTTTTTTCCAGCGGTAGACTTGGAACCCATACCAGTCTATACGCAGCTTTATGTTCTCCTCAGCAACACCTCTCAGCCTCAACACCCAACAACACTCTCCGTATCTAGGGCCCCAAGGCTTGTTTTAAAATGCGGCATTGTTTCTCATGTCCCCCCGCCCCCCTCCCGCCCCAAAAAGGAAGCAAGAATCTTCCTTGATTTAACGTGATGCCTTTTTAGGACTGGCTAGTCTTGTCTGCTGAATGGATATTAAGAGAGATTTCCTTAAACTTCCTCCTGCTTCGTGCCATAACTCGACTTCATTGAGAAGCATGTTTTTCCCGTTTCTAAGACGGGCTTCCGCTTTGAACTGCTAAACCATCACGGCACACTTTTTCTCCATACTTATTCCTGGAAAACTGAGCTCTCTGCCGGAGTAAAGACGGTTCCCGTCAGAGAAGTGTGGCTCCCTGTCCCAAGGTCAAAATGTAGAAGAAAGGGAAGATTCCTGTTTCCGAGGGTTCCATTTTGTCAGGTTAGAGATCTAGTCATCCGTGTGGCTGCGGTGGAATCTGCAGTATCTTGCCTCACAGTTTCCTTTTTCTGGCTTAGCAGGGGAGCCGCATTAGCTGAGGTCGCGGCGCTATGGCCCTTGTCAGGATCCCGGTGCTGAGGCAGCCCCTTCCCCCCACCCCCTCTCCTTGTCATTTTGATCGTGCAAACTGGGTGCCAGCTGTGTGAACCCTGCTCCTGGCCGCCACGATTGCCCCCCCCCTCCCCACGCGACGTGTCCCCAGTTCCTCGGCGTCCCTCACTGCAACCAGCTAGCTCCAGGAAGGGTGCGAGCTGGCTTCCGCTGTCGTCCTTCCTCCTTCCTGTCCAGGCGGGCCCTCCTTTTGCGCTAGTCGGCCCGAAACCTTCTCTCCCGCGCTGCATAGGCTGAAGGAATGCCTCAGCGTTTGCAGCCGCTAGAGGGCGCTCTTCTCCTCTCTTTGGGCCCCTTCAGCGCTTCCAGTGGAAATGTCCGAGGTGGGAAGGGCTTGGGGGTTCTCTGTATCTAGGGGCTCCCGATCCAGCCGATTCAACTAACTGTGGGTTGAAAATATTCGGGAAAAAACGGAAAGTTTCGAAAAGCGACAATTGAACTTGCCACACACCGGCAACCGCTTACATAGCATTCACGTTGCCTTGCATGCCGCGCGTCACCTAGAGATGATTTAAAGTACACAGGAGGACACAGCGAAAGAGAATGTGACAATGACTGTATGGGTATGTTTATGCATAAGTGGAAAATTGTGCTCTAGACTGGAATTCGACACAACATTGTAAAAACGACAGCAACGTGGAAGAAAAGTATGTTTGTATGTAAAAAATAAAGTCCTATGTCATTTTGTATAAGAGGCATCAGCATCCATGGATTTTGGCATCTGTGGGGAGTCCTGGAACCAGTGCCCCATGCTTACCAAGGCATGACTGGAAGCCCAGGCTCCTTATCCCAGCCTGTCATGTCCCCACGTGGTGTGAATCCTGCCTGTCCCACACTCCCCTGGTCACTCTCCTCCAGCCCTGCCAGACTGCCCTCTTCTTCTGGAACAGGCCAAGCTGAATGCACGTCATGTCTGGCCTCTAGGAATATCCGTTACTTTGTGAGCATGGCTCTGCTTCAGTAAGACGGGCTGCATTGTCACTAGAGAAGACGGGATGGAGGTTCCTTAAAAACCTACAGATGGACTTACCTGATGATCCAGCCTTCCCACGCCTGGGGATATGTCAAGAGAAAACTCTAACTCAAAAAGTCCCATGCACCTCAATGCTCACAGCAGCCCTATTTGTATTAGCCAGGACGTGGAACTAACCCCAACATCTAACGACTGGTGACTGGATAAAGAAGTCGTTGTCTTTTTATGCCGCGGAATACTACACAGCCGCGAAAAAGGATGGAACCATGCCATTTGCGGCAACATGGTTGGACACAGAGACAGTCCTTCTGAGTGAAGTAAGCCAGAAGAGAGAAAAATGCCGCATGACACAACTTCCATGTGAAATCTAAGAAAAAAAGACAGAAATGATCTTAACTGCAAAAGACAAATAGAGCCACAGACATAGAGAAACAAACTTATGGTTACCAGGGAGGGACGGCGGTGGGAAGGGGTAAATATGGGAATCGGAAAATTGCCCGTCTTGGGGAGTGGTGGACATGTTAGCTCTCTTGATTGTGGCGATGGCTTTCTGGGTGTAGACACGTATGAAAATTGATCAAATACTACACGTGAGATGTGTCTAATTGACGGAACAGAAATCGTAGCCCTGTAAAGGTGTTTTAAAACAAAGAGATGGGCTGCATTGTGTGTCCTATGTTTCTATGTGTCTTCAGGGAGGTCTCAGGGGGGCGGTGCTGGCCTTCCTGCCAACACGATGACATGAAGCCCGAACAATCCCCCAATCGATGGGAAGAAGAGACGAGCCATGGTCACATCTGGACCCCAAGCTTACCCGTGGTGCATGGGTGCCATTTATCGCCAATCCAGCGAGGTTCCGGCCAGAGCTAGAGGCCGGGGCAGCGAACCGGGAGCGGCACTAAGGAGCATCGTGGCGCAGAGGCTGGACTGGGGGCCCGCAGGCTCCTCCCAGGAGGAGCCTCAGGGTTTGGGAGGTGGCTAACGTGCCTGCTTCGTGTCACCAGCAAGTGATGCCACCCGTGGAAAATCAGCTGGAATCCTGAGCCGGGTCAGCCGTGGGTGATGCGGTAAAGGCTGCTTGCTAGCAGAGGGGAGGCCAGACGGACGGTGAAGCAAGCAACAGGCTGCTGAGCTTCCGGCCTGTGTTTACCGTGCTTTCCGTGTCTCCCTGCATCTCAGGGTCACCCGGAGGAATTCGTGTGGAGTTTAGAGGCCGACGGCCTCTCGGTTCCTCATCAGCCTGGCAAGCCCCCCAGCCCTCTGCGGCCAGACCTCTGCGAGCGTCTTTCCCTTGTTCTAGCAAAACCCTCCCCACCCTCGCCTGCGGCGGGCTTTTGTTTTTTTAATGGATGGCAGTGAGGATACCTTACAGCCTCCTCCGGCCCTTCCTTAGGGCTTCTGCCCTTAGACCACGGCAAGGGGCGGCCCCCCAACCCCCACCCCCGACACCCCCGCGCTGTCCTGGGTCCTGAACTACAGAGGGTCCCTCTGGCCCTGACACGCCCTCTGGCCACGCCCTCTACGGGGTGGAGTCAGCAGGGCCAAGGGGACACGCCCATTGGCTCCACCCCGTGCTCTGGAATCCCAGGACCCCGAATGCCCTGCCCCAGCAGCCCCTGACCCACTTGTAGTTTCTGCACCGGCTCTCCCCGGAGTTCAGCATCCCAGGACTCACAGAGAGGCCAACGGGCAGCTGTTGGCATGGAGGTTACGGACAGAGCCCGGATGTGAGGTCTCAGTGTCCCCCTGTGCACATCCAAGGCCCCTTGGGGCATGGGATGGACCCAGCATTGGGAAGAAAAGGGTCAGGCTGGCGGTCAGAGACTGGGAATCGGCTCTCCCCGCACTGTCGCTTTCTTCGCAGGACTCCCCTGAGTCTGGGAATTCTAAAGTTGAGCCTGGACGTTTGTGGCACGTGACAGTGACTTTGCGTGTGTGTGCGCGCGCCTGAGGACGTGTGTGGTTGTGTGTATGTTGTGGGGGTGTGTGTGGTCCATGACTCCGTGTGTGTGCGCGTGGGGATGTAGGCGGAGCAGAGTCAGTGTGTGTGCACGTGTGTTTGTGTGTACGTGCATGCATTAGTTTTAAGAATACTAGAAGCTGTCCTTCAGAAGTCTGCAGTAGTAAAAATTGTATGGTGTCCCTCACTGTATAATTCAAACTGAAAATAATCTTCAATCACCAGAAATGTAGTCCCCCCCAGATTCTGATCCCCCCCCCATACTGATTATGCCCTCATTGTACTGATGAGGAAACTAGCTTAGAGATGTTAAGTGACTCAGCCCAGGGCATGGAGCTCGCGAGCCCAGGGCCAGGACGCAGTCCAAGCGGCCGCGGCTCCAGAGGCCTGGAGCCCTGCTCACGACCGCGCGTGGCCTCTTGGCCGGGGTGGTGGGGGTGGGGTGGGGTGGGGGTGGGGGGAAGAGATTCTGACGGGCCGGGGCCAGCGTGCAGGCTGCCCAAGCCGCGGACTCTGCAAGTCGGGTTTAGAGTACCTGACGGCAGACGAGGGTAAAGGGCTGCTCAGAAATCAGATAGGTTCCTAGATCTTCGATGAGTAAGGAGGCTCAGTGCTCATCCTCGATCCCTTTGCTGGTGGCTAAAAGGGAGCAAGGCCCACGAGCGCGCTTCTGGGAGCGGCCTGCCAAAACCTGGAGCAGGGCTGCTCAGGACTGGCTCTGCAGCAGGAGCAGAGGGGGGCAATGTCGCCACCTGGTGGACATCCTTGGTAGTGGCAGTAGGAGGCCTAGCAGCCTGGGTATGGAGGCGGCAGGACGAGGTCCTAGTGGATGATCGTTTTCACATGGCTTAAAAAGCATTGCTTCATAGATTTTATCCACATTGGGGTCTATCCTACGATGGTAAATACGGTCTCCGTTACTCCATCTCAGCTGCATTGATTAATTTTTGTGAGGTTAGTTTTCTCTTCAATGATTTGGAAGCTATATGGTCTTCCAATTAAAATTCCCTCTAAGTTTTAATAAGTCATCTCTAAGTTCATAACTTTATGTATAATTGGACCAGTATTGCTATAACAGTCTCAAAAACGGAATAATCTATTAGATCTTGTTTCTCAATCATGATACATTTAGCATATTTTACCTCTCTGCTGTTCCCCATTGTGTGCGTGTGTGCGCGTGCGCGGGCTACAGTTACTGCTTTTTAGACAGTTGCTTTCAGTTTGTTGCATTCGCAATGAAAATATAGGTATAAACATCTTGGATTTAATTGCTCGCTACCGCTATTTAATCCCATGTCTTTCCCATTTTTGAGTTATTTACTTCTTTCCCAATCAAATGGACTCATGATTGGCTAATTTTTTTCCAGCGGTAGACTTGGAACCCATACCAGTCTATACGCAGCTTTATGTTCTCCTCAGCAACACCTCTCAGCCTCAACACCCAACAACACTCTCCGTATCTAGGGCCCCAAGGCTTGTTTTAAAATGCGGCATTGTTTCTCATGTCCCCCCGCCCCTCTCCCGCCCCAAAAAGGAAGCAAGAATCTTCCTTGATTTAACGTGCTGCCTTTTTAGGACTGGCTAGTCTTGTCTGCTGAATGGATATTAAGAGAGATTTCCTTAAACTTCCTCCTGCTTCGTGCCATAACTCGACTTCATTGAGAAGCATGTTTTTCCCGTTTCTAAGACGGGCTTCCGCTTTGAACTGCTAAACCATCACGGCACACTTTTTCTCCATACTTATTCCTGGAAAACTGAGCTCTCTGCCGGAGTAAAGACGGTTCCCGTCAGAGAAGTGTGGCTCCCTGTCCCAAGGTCAAAATGTAGAAGAAAGGGAAGATTCCTGTTTCCGAGGGTTCCATTTTGTCAGGTTAGAGATCTAGTCATCCGTGTGGCTGCGGTGGAATCTGCAGTATCTTGCCTCACAGTTTCCTTTTTCTGGCTTAGCAGGGGAGCCGCATTAGCTGAGGTCGCGGCGCTATGGCCCTTGTCAGGATCCCGGTGCTGAGGCAGCCCCTTCCCCCCACCCCCTCTCCTTGTCATTTTGATCGTGCAAACTGGGTGCCAGCTGTGTGAACCCTGCTCCTGGCCGCCACGATTGCCCCCCCCCTCCCCACGCGACGTGTCCCCAGTTCCTCGGCGTCCCTCACTGCAACCAGCTAGCTCCAGGAAGGGTGCGAGCTGGCTTCCGCTGTCGTCCTTCCTCCTTCCTGTCCAGGCGGGCCCTCCTTTTGCGCTAGTCGGCCCGAAACCTTCTCTCCCGCGCTGCATAGGCTGAAGGAATGCCTCAGCGTTTGCAGCCGCTAGAGGGCGCTCTTCTCCTCTCTTTGGGCCCCTTCAGCGCTTCCAGTGGAAATGTCCGAGGTGGGAAGGGCTTGGGGGTTCTCTGTATCTAGGGGCTCCCGATCCAGCCGATTCAACTAACTGTGGGTTGAAAATATTCGGGAAAAAATGGAAAGTTTCGAAAAGCGACAATTGAACTTGCCACACACCAGCAACCGCTTACATAGCATTCACGTTGCCTTGCATGCCGCGCGTCACCTAGAGATGATTTAAAGTACACAGGAGGACACAGCGAAAGAGAATGTGACAATGACTGTATGGGTATGTTTATGCATAAGTGGAAAATTGTGCTCTAGACTGGAATTCGACACAACATTGTAAAAACGACAGCAACGTGGAAGAAAAGTATGTTTGTATGTAAAAAATAAAGTCCTATGTCATTTTGTATAAGAGGCATCAGCATCCATGGATTTTGGCATCTGTGGGGAGTCCTGGAACCAGTGCCCCATGCTTACCAAGGCATGACTGGAAGCCCAGGCTCCTTATCCCAGCCTGTCATGTCCCCACGTGGTGTGAATCCTGCCTGTCCCACACTCCCCTGGTCACTCTCCTCCAGCCCTGCCAGACTGCCCTCTTCTTCTGGAACAGGCCAAGCTGAATGCACGTCATGTCTGGCCTCTAGGAATATCCGTTACTTTGTGAGCATGGCTCTGCTTCAGTAAGATGGGCTGCATTGTCACTAGAGAAGACGGGATGGAGGTTCCTTAAAAACCTACAGATGGACTTACCTGATGATCCAGCCTTCCCACGCCTGGGGATATGTCAAGAGAAAACTCTAACTCAAAAAGTCCCATGCACCTCAATGCTCACAGCAGCCCTATTTGTATTAGCCAGGACGTGGAACTAACCCCAACATCTAACGACTGGTGACTGGATAAAGAAGTCGTTGTCTTTTTATGCCGCGGAATACTACACAGCCGCGAAAAAGGATGGAACCATGCCATTTGCGGCAACATGGTTGGACACAGAGACAGTCCTTCTGAGTGAAGTAAGCCAGAAGAGAGAAAAATGCCGCATGACACCACTTCCATGTGAAATCTAAGAAAAAAAGACAGAAATGATCTTAACTGCAAAAGACAAATAGAGCCACAGACATAGAGAAACAAACTTATGGTTACCAGGGAGGGACGGCGGTGGGAAGGGGTAAATATGGGAATCGGAAAATTGCCCGTCTTGGGGAGTGGTGGACATGTTAGCTCTCTTGATTGTGGCGATGGCTTTCTGGGTGTAGACACGTATGAAAATTGATCAAATACTACACGTGAGATGTGTCTAATTGACGGAACAGAAATCGTAGCCCTGTAAAGGTGTTTTAAAACAAAGAGATGGGCTGCATTGTGTGTCCTATGTTTCTATGTGTCTTCAGGGAGGTCTCAGGGGGGCGGTGCTGGCCTTCCTGCCAACACGATGACATGAAGCCCGAACAATCCCCCAATCGATGGGAAGAAGAGACGAGCCATGGTCACATCTGGACCCCAAGCTTACCCGTGGTGCATGGGTGCCATTTATCGCCAATCCAGCGAGGTTCCGGCCAGAGCTAGAGGCCGGGGCAGCGAACCGGGAGCGGCACTAAGGAGCATCGTGGCGCAGAGGCTGGACTGGGGGCCCGCAGGCTCCTCCCAGGAGGAGCCTCAGGGTTTGGGAGGTGGCTAACGTGCCTGCTTCGTGTCACCAGCAAGTGATGCCACCCGTGGAAAATCAGCTGGAATCCTGAGCCGGGTCAGCCGTGGGTGATGCGGTAAAGGCTGCTTGCTAGCAGAGGGGAGGCCAGACGGACGGTGAAGCAAGCAACAGGCTGCTGAGCTTCCGGCCTGTGTTTACCGTGCTTTCCGTGTCTCCCTGCATCTCAGGGTCACCCGGAGGAATTCGTGTGGAGTTTAGAGGCCGACGGCCTCTCGGTTCCTCATCAGCCTGGCAAGCCCCCCAGCCCTCTGCGGCCAGACCTCTGCGAGCGTCTTTCCCTTGTTCTAGCAAAACCCTCCCCACCCTCGCCTGCGGCGGGCTTTTGTTTTTTTAATGGATGGCAGTGAGGATACCTTACAGCCTCCTCCGGCCCTTCCTTAGGGCTTCTGCCCTTAGACCACGGCAAGGGGCGGCCCCCCAACCCCCACCCCCGACACCCCCGCGCTGTCCTGGGTCCTGAACTACAGAGGGTCCCTCTGGCCCTGACACGCCCTCTGGCCACGCCCTCTACGGGGTGGAGTCAGCAGGGCCAAGGGGACACGCCCATTGGCTCCACCCCGTGCTCTGGAATCCCAGGACCCCGAATGCCCTGCCCCAGCAGCCCCTGACCCACTTGTAGTTTCTGCACCGGCTCTCCCCAGAGTTCAGCATCCCAGGACTCACAGAGAGGCCAACGGGCAGCTGTTGGCATGGAGGTTACGGACAGAGCCCGGATGTGAGGTCTCAGTGTCCCCCTGTGCACATCCAAGGCCCCTTGGGGCATGGGATGGACCCAGCATTGGGAAGAAAAGGGTCAGGCTGGCGGTCAGAGACTGGGAATCGGCTCTCCCCGCACTGTCGCTTTCTTCGCAGGACTCCCCTGAGTCTGGGAATTCTAAAGTTGAGCCTGGACGTTTGTGGCACGTGACAGTGACTTTGCGTGTGTGTGCGCGCGCCTGAGGACGTGTGTGGTTGTGTGTATGTTGTGGGGGTGTGTGTGGTCCATGACTCCGTGTGTGTGCGCGTGGGGATGTAGGCGGAGCAGAGTCAGTGTGTGTGCACGTGTGTTTGTGTGTACGTGCATGCATTAGTTTTAAGAATACTAGAAGCTGTCCTTCAGAAGTCTGCAGTAGTAAAAATTGTATGGTGTCCCTCACTGTATAATTCAAACTGAAAATAATCTTCAATCACCAGAAATGTAGTCCCCCCCAGATTCTGATCCCCCCCCCATACTGATTATGCCCTCATTGTACTGATGAGGAAACTAGCTTAGAGATGTTAAGTGACTCAGCCCAGGGCATGGAGCTCGCGAGCCCAGGGCCAGGACGCAGTCCAAGCGGCCGCGGCTCCAGAGGCCTGGAGCCCTGCTCACGACCGCGCGTGGCCTCTTGGCCGGGGTGGTGGGGGTGGGGTGGGGTGGGGGTGGGGGGAAGAGATTCTGACGGGCCGGGGCCAGCGTGCAGGCTGCCCAAGCCGCGGACTCTGCAAGTCGGGTGGAGAGTACCTGACGGCAGACGAGGGTAAAGGGCTGCTCAGAAATCAGATAGGTTCCTAGATCTTCGATGAGTAAGGAGGCTCAGTGCTCATCCTCGATCCCTTTGCTGGTGGCTAAAAGGGAGCAAGGCCCACGAGCGCGCTTCTGGGAGCGGCCTGCCAAAACCTGGAGCAGGGCTGCTCAGGACTGGCTCTGCAGCAGGAGCAGAGGGGGGCAATGTCGCCACCTGGTGGACATCCTTGGTAGTGGCAGTAGGAGGCCTAGCAGCCTGGGTATGGAGGCGGCAGGACGAGGTCCTAGTGGATGATCGTTTTCACATGGCTTAAAAAGCATTGCTTCATAGATTTTATCCACATTGGGGTCTATCCTACGATGGTAAATACGGTCTCCGTTACTCCATCTTAGCTGCATTGATTAATTTTTGTGAGGTTAGTTTTCTCTTCAATGATTTGGAAGCTATATGGTCTTCCAATTAAAATTCCCTCTAAGTTTTAATAAGTCATCTCTAAGTTCATAACTTTATGTATAATTGGACCAGTATTGCTATAACAGTCTCAAAAACGGAATAATCTATTAGATCTTGTTTCTCAATCATGATACATTTAGCATATTTTACCTCTCTGCTGTTCCCCATTGTGTGCGTGTGTGCGCGTGCGCGGGCTACAGTTACTGCTTTTTAGACAGTTGCTTTCAGTTTGTTGCATTCGCAATGAAAATATAGGTATAAACATCTTGGATTTAATTGCTCGCTACCGCTATTTAATCCCATGTCTTTCCCATTTTTGAGTTATTTACTTCTTTCCCAATCAAATGGACTCATGATTGGCTAATTTTTTTCCAGCGGTAGACTTGGAACCCATACCAGTCTATACGCAGCTTTATGTTCTCCTCAGCAACACCTCTCAGCCTCAACACCCAACAACACTCTCCGTATCTAGGGCCCCAAGGCTTGTTTTAAAATGCGGCATTGTTTCTCATGTCCCCCCGCCCCCCTCCCGCCCCAAAAAGGAAGCAAGAATCTTCCTTGATTTAACGTGATGCCTTTTTAGGACTGGCTAGTCTTGTCTGCTGAATGGATATTAAGAGAGATTTCCTTAAACTTCCTCCTGCTTCGTGCCATAACTCGACTTCATTGAGAAGCATGTTTTTCCCGTTTCTAAGACGGGCTTCCGCTTTGAACTGCTAAACCATCACGGCACACTTTTTCTCCATACTTATTCCTGGAAAACTGAGCTCTCTGCCGGAGTAAAGACGGTTCCCGTCAGAGAAGTGTGGCTCCCTGTGCCAAGGTCAAAATGTAGAAGAAAGGGAAGATTCCTGTTTCCGAGGGTTCCATTTTGTCAGGTTAGAGATCTAGTCATCCGTGTGGCTGCGGTGGAATCTGCAGTATCTTGCCTCACAGTTTCCTTTTTCTGGCTTAGCAGGGGAGCCGCATTAGCTGAGGTCGCGGCGCTATGGCCCTTGTCAGGATCCCGGTGCTGAGGCAGCCCCTTCCCCCCACCCCCTCTCCTTGTCATTTTGATCGTGCAAACTGGGTGCCAGCTGTGTGAACCCTGCTCCTGGCCGCCACGATTGCCCCCCCCCTCCCCACGCGACGTGTCCCCAGTTCCTCGGCGTCCCTCACTGCAACCAGCTAGCTCCAGGAAGGGTGCGAGCTGGCTTCCGCTGTCGTCCTTCCTCCTTCCTGTCCAGGCGGGCCCTCCTTTTGCGCTAGTCGGCCCGAAACCTTCTCTCCCGCGCTGCATAGGCTGAAGGAATGCCTCAGCGTTTGCAGCCGCTAGAGGGCGCTCTTCTCCTCTCTTTGGGCCCCTTCAGCGCTTCCAGTGGAAATGTCCGAGGTGGGAAGGGCTTGGGGGTTCTCTGTATCTAGGGGCTCCCGATCCAGCCGATTCAACTAACTGTGGGTTGAAAATATTCGGGAAAAAACGGAAAGTTTCGAAAAGCGACAATTGAACTTGCCACACACCGGCAACCGCTTACATAGCATTCACGTTGCCTTGCATGCCGCGCGTCACCTAGAGATGATTTAAAGTACACAGGAGGACACAGCGAAAGAGAATGTGACAATGACTGTATGGGTATGTTTATGCATAAGTGGAAAATTGTGCTCTAGACTGGAATTCGACACAACATTGTAAAAACGACAGCAACGTGGAAGAAAAGTATGTTTGTATGTAAAAAATAAAGTCCTATGTCATTTTGTATAAGAGGCATCAGCATCCATGGATTTTGGCATCTGTGGGGAGTCCTGGAACCAGTGCCCCATGCTTACCAAGGCATGACTGGAAGCCCAGGCTCCTTATCCCAGCCTGTCATGTCCCCACGTGGTGTGAATCCTGCCTGTCCCACACTCCCCTGGTCACTCTCCTCCAGCCCTGCCAGACTGCCCTCTTCTTCTGGAACAGGCCAAGCTGAATGCACGTCATGTCTGGCCTCTAGGAATATCCGTTACTTTGTGAGCATGGCTCTGCTTCAGTAAGACGGGCTGCATTGTCACTAGAGAAGACGGGATGGAGGTTCCTTAAAAACCTACAGATGGACTTACCTGATGATCCAGCCTTCCCACGCCTGGGGATATGTCAAGAGAAAACTCTAACTCAAAAAGTCCCATGCACCTCAATGCTCACAGCAGCCCTATTTGTATTAGCCAGGACGTGGAACTAACCCCAACATCTAACGACTGGTGACTGGATAAAGAAGTCGTTGTCTTTTTATGCCGCGGAATACTACACAGCCGCGAAAAAGGATGGAACCATGCCATTTGCGGCAACATGGTTGGACACAGAGACAGTCCTTCTGAGTGAAGTAAGCCAGAAGAGAGAAAAATGCCGCATGACACAACTTCCATGTGAAATCTAAGAAAAAAAGACAGAAATGATCTTAACTGCAAAAGACAAATAGAGCCACAGACATAGAGAAACAAACTTATGGTTACCAGGGAGGGACGGCGGTGGGAAGGGGTAAATATGGGAATCGGAAAATTGCCCGTCTTGGGGAGTGGTGGACATGTTAGCTCTCTTGATTGTGGCGATGGCTTTCTGGGTGTAGACACGTATGAAAATTGATCAAATACTACACGTGAGATGTGTCTAATTGACGGAACAGAAATCGTAGCCCTGTAAAGGTGTTTTAAAACAAAGAGATGGGCTGCATTGTGTGTCCTATGTTTCTATGTGTCTTCAGGGAGGTCTCAGGGGGGCGGTGCTGGCCTTCCTGCCAACACGATGACATGAAGCCCGAACAATCCCCCAATCGATGGGAAGAAGAGACGAGCCATGGTCACATCTGGACCCCAAGCTTACCCGTGGTGCATGGGTGCCATTTATCGCCAATCCAGCGAGGTTCCGGCCAGAGCTAGAGGCCGGGGCAGCGAACCGGGAGCGGCACTAAGGAGCATCGTGGCGCAGAGGCTGGACTGGGGGCCCGCAGGCTCCTCCCAGGAGGAGCCTCAGGGTTTGGGAGGTGGCTAACGTGCCTGCTTCGTGTCACCAGCAAGTGATGCCACCCGTGGAAAATCAGCTGGAATCCTGAGCCGGGTCAGCCGTGGGTGATGCGGTAAAGGCTGCTTGCTAGCAGAGGGGAGGCCAGACGGACGGTGAAGCAAGCAACAGGCTGCTGAGCTTCCGGCCTGTGTTTACCGTGCTTTCCGTGTCTCCCTGCATCTCAGGGTCACCCGGAGGAATTCGTGTGGAGTTTAGAGGCCGACGGCCTCTCGGTTCCTCATCAGCCTGGCAAGCCCCCCAGCCCTCTGCGGCCAGACCTCTGCGAGCGTCTTTCCCTTGTTCTAGCAAAACCCTCCCCACCCTCGCCTGCGGCGGGCTTTTGTTTTTTTAATGGATGGCAGTGAGGATACCTTACAGCCTCCTCCGGCCCTTCCTTAGGGCTTCTGCCCTTAGACCACGGCAAGGGGCGGCCCCCCAACCCCCACCCCCGACACCCCCGCGCTGTCCTGGGTCCTGAACTACAGAGGGTCCCTCTGGCCCTGACACGCCCTCTGGCCACGCCCTCTACGGGGTGGAGTCAGCAGGGCCAAGGGGACACGCCCATTGGCTCCACCCCGTGCTCTGGAATCCCAGGACCCCGAATGCCCTGCCCCAGCAGCCCCTGACCCACTTGTAGTTTCTGCACCGGCTCTCCCCGGAGTTCAGCATCCCAGGACTCACAGAGAGGCCAACGGGCAGCTGTTGGCATGGAGGTTACGGACAGAGCCCGGATGTGAGGTCTCAGTGTCCCCCTGTGCACATCCAAGGCCCCTTGGGGCATGGGATGGACCCAGCATTGGGAAGAAAAGGGTCAGGCTGGCGGTCAGAGACTGGGAATCGGCTCTCCCCGCACTGTCGCTTTCTTCGCAGGACTCCCCTGAGTCTGGGAATTCTAAAGTTGAGCCTGGACGTTTGTGGCACGTGACAGTGACTTTGCGTGTGTGTGCGCGCGCCTGAGGACGTGTGTGGTTGTGTGTATGTTGTGGGGGTGTGTGTGGTCCATGACTCCGTGTGTGTGCGCGTGGGGATGTAGGCGGAGCAGAGTCAGTGTGTGTGCACGTGTGTTTGTGTGTACGTGCATGCATTAGTTTTAAGAATACTAGAAGCTGTCCTTCAGAAGTCTGCAGTAGTAAAAATTGTATGGTGTCCCTCACTGTATAATTCAAACTGAAAATAATCTTCAATCACCAGAAATGTAGTCCCCCCCAGATTCTGATCCCCCCCCCCATACTGATTATGCCCTCATTGTACTGATGAGGAAACTAGCTTAGAGATGTTAAGTGACTCAGCCCAGGGCATGGAGCTCGCGAGCCCAGGGCCAGGACGCAGTCCAAGCGGCCGCGGCTCCAGAGGCCTGGAGCCCTGCTCACGACCGCGCGTGGCCTCTTGGCCGGGGTGGTGGGGGTGGGGTGGGGTGGGGGTGGGGGGAAGAGATTCTGACGGGCCGGGGCCAGCGTGCAGGCTGCCCAAGCCGCGGACTCTGCAAGTCGGGTGGAGAGTACCTGACGGCAGACGAGGGTAAAGGGCTGCTCAGAAATCAGATAGGTTCCTAGATCTTCGATGAGTAAGGAGGCTCAGTGCTCATCCTCGATCCCTTTGCTGGTGGCTAAAAGGGAGCAAGGCCCACGAGCGCGCTTCTGGGAGCGGCCTGCCAAAACCTGGAGCAGGGCTGCTCAGGACTGGCTCTGCAGCAGGAGCAGAGGGGGGCAATGTCGCCACCTGGTGGACATCCTTGGTAGTGGCAGTAGGAGGCCTAGCAGCCTGGGTATGGAGGCGGCAGGACGAGGTCCTAGTGGATGATCGTTTTCACATGGCTTAAAAAGCATTGCTTCATAGATTTTATCCACATTGGGGTCTATCCTACGATGGTAAATACGGTCTCCGTTACTCCATCTCAGCTGCATTGATTAATTTTTGTGAGGTTAGTTTTCTCTTCAATGATTTGGAAGCTATATGGTCTTCCAATTAAAATTCCCTCTAAGTTTTAATAAGTCATCTCTAAGTTCATAACTTTATGTATAATTGGACCAGTATTGCTATAACAGTCTCAAAAACGGAATAATCTATTAGATCTTGTTTCTCAATCATGATACATTTAGCATATTTTACCTCTCTGCTGTTCCCCATTGTGTGCGTGTGTGCGCGTGCGCGGGCTACAGTTACTGCTTTTTAGACAGTTGCTTTCAGTTTGTTGCATTCGCAATGAAAATATAGGTATAAACATCTTGGATTTAATTGCTCGCTACCGCTATTTAATCCCATGTCTTTCCCATTTTTGAGTTATTTACTTCTTTCCCAATCAAATGGACTCATGATTGGCTAATTTTTTTCCAGCGGTAGACTTGGAACCCATACCAGTCTATACGCAGCTTTATGTTCTCCTCAGCAACACCTCTCAGCCTCAACACCCAACAACACTCTCCGTATCTAGGGCCCCAAGGCTTGTTTTAAAATGCGGCATTGTTTCTCATGTCCCCCCGCCCCCCTCCCGCCCCAAAAAGGAAGCAAGAATCTTCCTTGATTTAACGTGCTGCCTTTTTAGGACTGGCTAGTCTTGTCTGCTGAATGGATATTAAGAGAGATTTCCTTAAACTTCCTCCTGCTTTGTGCCATAACTCGACTTCATTGAGAAGCAGGTTTTTCCCGTTTCTAAGACGGGCTTCCGCTTTGAACTGCTAAACCATCACGGCACACTTTTTCTCCATACTTATTCCTGGAAAACTGAGCTCTCTGCCGGAGTAAAGACGGTTCCCGTCAGAGAAGTGTGGCTCCCTGTGCCAAGGTCAAAATGTAGAAGAAAGGGAAGATTCCTGTTTCCGAGGGTTCCATTTTGTCAGGTTAGAGATCTAGTCATCCGTGTGGCTGCGGTGGAATCTGCAGTATCTTGCCTCACAGTTTCCTTTTTCTGGCTTAGCAGGGGAGCCGCATTAGCTGAGGTCGCGGCGCTATGGCCCTTGTCAGGATCCCGGTGCTGAGGCAGCCCCTTCCCCCCACCCCCTCTCCTTGTCATTTTGATCGTGCAAACTGGGTGCCAGCTGTGTGAACCCTGCTCCTGGCCGCCACGATTGCCCCCCCCCTCCCCACGCGACGTGTCCCCAGTTCCTCGGCGTCCCTCACTGCAACCAGCTAGCTCCAGGAAGGGTGCGAGCTGGCTTCCGCTGTCGTCCTTCCTCCTTCCTGTCCAGGCGGGCCCTCCTTTTGCGCTAGTCGGCCCGAAACCTTCTCTCCCGCGCTGCATAGGCTGAAGGAATGCCTCAGCGTTTGCAGCCGCTAGAGGGCGCTCTTCTCCTCTCTTTGGGCCCCTTCAGCGCTTCCAGTGGAAATGTCCGAGGTGGGAAGGGCTTGGGGGTTCTCTGTATCTAGGGGCTCCCGATCCAGCCGATTCAACTAACTGTGGGTTGAAAATATTCGGGAAAAAACGGAAAGTTTCGAAAAGCGACAATTGAACTTGCCACACACCGGCAACCGCTTACATAGCATTCACGTTGCCTTGCATGCCGCGCGTCACCTAGAGATGATTTAAAGTACACAGGAGGACACAGCGAAAGAGAATGTGACAATGACTGTATGGGTATGTTTATGCATAAGTGGAAAATTGTGCTCTAGACTGGAATTCGACACAACATTGTAAAAACGACAGCAACGTGGAAGAAAAGTATGTTTGTATGTAAAAAATAAAGTCCTATGTCATTTTGTATAAGAGGCATCAGCATCCATGGATTTTGGCATCTGTGGGGAGTCCTGGAACCAGTGCCCCATGCTTACCAAGGCATGACTGGAAGCCCAGGCTCCTTATCCCAGCCTGTCATGTCCCCACGTGGTGTGAATCCTGCCTGTCCCACACTCCCCTGGTCACTCTCCTCCAGCCCTGCCAGACTGCCCTCTTCTTCTGGAACAGGCCAAGCTGAATGCACGTCATGTCTGGCCTCTAGGAATATCCGTTACTTTGTGAGCATGGCTCTGCTTCAGTAAGACGGGCTGCATTGTCACTAGAGAAGACGGGATGGAGGTTCCTTAAAAACCTACAGATGGACTTACCTGATGATCCAGCCTTCCCACGCCTGGGGATATGTCAAGAGAAAACTCTAACTCAAAAAGTCCCATGCACCTCAATGCTCACAGCAGCCCTATTTGTATTAGCCAGGACGTGGAACTAACCCCAACATCTAACGACTGGTGACTGGATAAAGAAGTCGTTGTCTTTTTATGCCGCGGAATACTACACAGCCGCGAAAAAGGATGGAACCATGCCATTTGCGGCAACATGGTTGGACACAGAGACAGTCCTTCTGAGTGAAGTAAGCCAGAAGAGAGAAAAATGCCGCATGACACAACTTCCATGTGAAATCTAAGAAAAAAAGACAGAAATGATCTTAACTGCAAAAGACAAATAGAGCCACAGACATAGAGAAACAAACTTATGGTTACCAGGGAGGGACGGCGGTGGGAAGGGGTAAATATGGGAATCGGAAAATTGCCCGTCTTGGGGAGTGGTGGACATGTTAGCTCTCTTGATTGTGGCGATGGCTTTCTGGGTGTAGACACGTATGAAAATTGATCAAATACTACACGTGAGATGTGTCTAATTGACGGAACAGAAATCGTAGCCCTGTAAAGGTGTTTTAAAACAAAGAGATGGGCTGCATTGTGTGTCCTATGTTTCTATGTGTCTTCAGGGAGGTCTCAGGGGGGCGGTGCTGGCCTTCCTGCCAACACGATGACATGAAGCCCGAACAATCCCCCAATCGATGGGAAGAAGAGACGAGCCATGGTCACATCTGGACCCCAAGCTTACCCGTGGTGCATGGGTGCCATTTATCGCCAATCCAGCGAGGTTCCGGCCAGAGCTAGAGGCCGGGGCAGCGAACCGGGAGCGGCACTAAGGAGCATCGTGGCGCAGAGGCTGGACTGGGGGCCCGCAGGCTCCTCCCAGGAGGAGCCTCAGGGTTTGGGAGGTGGCTAACGTGCCTGCTTCGTGTCACCAGCAAGTGATGCCACCCGTGGAAAATCAGCTGGAATCCTGAGCCGGGTCAGCCGTGGGTGATGCGGTAAAGGCTGCTTGCTAGCAGAGGGGAGGCCAGACGGACGGTGAAGCAAGCAACAGGCTGCTGAGCTTCCGGCCTGTGTTTACCGTGCTTTCCGTGTCTCCCTGCATCTCAGGGTCACCCGGAGGAATTCGTGTGGAGTTTAGAGGCCGACGGCCTCTCGGTTCCTCATCAGCCTGGCAAGCCCCCCAGCCCTCTGCGGCCAGACCTCTGCGAGCGTCTTTCCCTTGTTCTAGCAAAACCCTCCCCACCCTCGCCTGCGGCGGGCTTTTGTTTTTTTAATGGATGGCAGTGAGGATACCTTACAGCCTCCTCCGGCCCTTCCTTAGGGCTTCTGCCCTTAGACCACGGCAAGGGGCGGCCCCCCAACCCCCACCCCCGACACCCCCGCGCTGTCCTGGGTCCTGAACTACAGAGGGTCCCTCTGGCCCTGACACGCCCTCTGGCCACGCCCTCTACGGGGTGGAGTCAGCAGGGCCAAGGGGACACGCCCATTGGCTCCACCCCGTGCTCTGGAATCCCAGGACCCCGAATGCCCTGCCCCAGCAGCCCCTGACCCACTTGTAGTTTCTGCACCGGCTCTCCCCGGAGTTCAGCATCCCAGGACTCACAGAGAGGCCAACGGGCAGCTGTTGGCATGGAGGTTACGGACAGAGCCCGGATGTGAGGTCTGAGTGTCCCCCTGTGCACATCCAAGGCCCCTTGGGGCATGGGATGGACCCAGCATTGGGAAGAAAAGGGTCAGGCTGGCGGTCAGAGACTGGGAATCGGCTCTCCCCGCACTGTCGCTTTCTTCGCAGGACTCCCCTGAGTCTGGGAATTCTAAAGTTGAGCCTGGACGTTTGTGGCACGTGACAGTGACTTTGCGTGTGTGTGCGCGCGCCTGAGGACGTGTGTGGTTGTGTGTATGTTGTGGGGGTGTGTGTGGTCCATGACTCCGTGTGTGTGCGCGTGGGGATGTAGGCGGAGCAGAGTCAGTGTGTGTGCACGTGTGTTTGTGTGTACGTGCATGCATTAGTTTTAAGAATACTAGAAGCTGTCCTTCAGAAGTCTGCAGTAGTAAAAATTGTATGGTGTCCCTCACTGTATAATTCAAACTGAAAATAATCTTCAATCACCAGAAATGTAGTCCCCCCCAGATTCTGATCCCCCCCCCATACTGATTATGCCCTCATTGTACTGATGAGGAAACTAGCTTAGAGATGTTAAGTGACTCAGCCCAGGGCATGGAGCTCGCGAGCCCAGGGCCAGGACGCAGTCCAAGCGGCCGCGGCTCCAGAGGCCTGGAGCCCTGCTCACGACCGCGCGTGGCCTCTTGGCCGGGGTGGTGGGGGTGGGGTGGGGTGGGGGTGGGGGGAAGAGATTCTGACGGGCCGGGGCCAGCGTGCAGGCTGCCCAAGCCGCGGACTCTGCAAGTCGGGTGGAGAGTACCTGACGGCAGACGAGGGTAAAGGGCTGCTCAGAAATCAGATAGGTTCCTAGATCTTCGATGAGTAAGGAGGCTCAGTGCTCATCCTCGATCCCTTTGCTGGTGGCTAAAAGGGAGCAAGGCCCACGAGCGCGCTTCTGGGAGCGGCCTGCCAAAACCTGGAGCAGGGCTGCTCAGGACTGGCTCTGCAGCAGGAGCAGAGGGGGGCAATGTCGCCACCTGGTGGACATCCTTGGTAGTGGCAGTAGGAGGCCTAGCAGCCTGGGTATGGAGGCGGCAGGACGAGGTCCTAGTGGATGATCGTTTTCACATGGCTTAAAAAGCATTGCTTCATAGATTTTATCCACATTGGGGTCTATCCTACGATGGTAAATACGGTCTCCGTTACTCCATCTCAGCTGCATTGATTAATTTTTGTGAGGTTAGTTTTCTCTTCAATGATTTGGAAGCTATATGGTCTTCCAATTAAAATTCCCTCTAAGTTTTAATAAGTCATCTCTAAGTTCATAACTTTATGTATAATTGGACCAGTATTGCTATAACAGTCTCAAAAACGGAATAATCTATTAGATCTTGTTTCTCAATCATGATACATTTAGCATATTTTACCTCTCTGCTGTTCCCCATTGTGTGCGTGTGTGCGCGTGCGCGGGCTACAGTTACTGCTTTTTAGACAGTTGCTTTCAGTTTGTTGCATTCGCAATGAAAATATAGGTATAAACATCTTGGATTTAATTGCTCGCTACCGCTATTTAATCCCATGTCTTTCCCATTTTTGAGTTATTTACTTCTTTCCCAATCAAATGGACTCATGATTGGCTAATTTTTTTCCAGCGGTAGACTTGGAACCCATACCAGTCTATACGCAGCTTTATGTTCTCCTCAGCAACACCTCTCAGCCTCAACACCCAACAACACTCTCCGTATCTAGGGCCCCAAGGCTTGTTTTAAAATGCGGCATTGTTTCTCATGTCCCCCCGCCCCCCTCCCGCCCCAAAAAGGAAGCAAGAATCTTCCTTGATTTAACGTGCTGCCTTTTTAGGACTGGCTAGTCTTGTCTGCTGAATGGATATTAAGAGAGATTTCCTTAAACTTCCTCCTGCTTCGTGCCATAACTCGACTTCATTGAGAAGCAGGTTTTTCCCGTTTCTAAGACGGGCTTCCGCTTTGAACTGCTAAACCATCACGGCACACTTTTTCTCCATACTTATTCCTGGAAAACTGAGCTCTCTGCCGGAGTAAAGACGGTTCCCGTCAGAGAAGTGTGGCTCCCTGTGCCAAGGTCAAAATGTAGAAGAAAGGGAAGATTCCTGTTTCCGAGGGTTCCATTTTGTCAGGTTAGAGATCTAGTCATCCGTGTGGCTGCGGTGGAATCTGCAGTATCTTGCCTCACAGTTTCCTTTTTCTGGCTTAGCAGGGGAGCCGCATTAGCTGAGGTCGCGGCGCTATGGCCCTTGTCAGGATCCCGGTGCTGAGGCAGCCCCTTCCCCCCACCCCCTCTCCTTGTCATTTTGATCGTGCAAACTGGGTGCCAGCTGTGTGAACCCTGCTCCTGGCCGCCACGATTGCCCCCCCCCTCCCCACGCGACGTGTCCCCAGTTCCTCGGCGTCCCTCACTGCAACCAGCTAGCTCCAGGAAGGGTGCGAGCTGGCTTCCGCTGTCGTCCTTCCTCCTTCCTGTCCAGGCGGGCCCTCCTTTTGCGCTAGTCGGCCCGAAACCTTCTCTCCCGCGCTGCATAGGCTGAAGGAATGCCTCAGCGTTTGCAGCCGCTAGAGGGCGCTCTTCTCCTCTCTTTGGGCCCCTTCAGCGCTTCCAGTGGAAATGTCCGAGGTGGGAAGGGCTTGGGGGTTCTCTGTATCTAGGGGCTCCCGATCCAGCCGATTCAACTAACTGTGGGTTGAAAATATTCGGGAAAAAACGGAAAGTTTCGAAAAGCGACAATTGAACTTGCCACACACCGGCAACCGCTTACATAGCATTCACGTTGCCTTGCATGCCGCGCGTCACCTAGAGATGATTTAAAGTACACAGGAGGACACAGCGAAAGAGAATGTGACAATGACTGTATGGGTATGTTTATGCATAAGTGGAAAATTGTGCTCTAGACTGGAATTCGACACAACATTGTAAAAACGACAGCAACGTGGAAGAAAAGTATGTTTGTATGTAAAAAATAAAGTCCTATGTCATTTTGTATAAGAGGCATCAGCATCCATGGATTTTGGCATCTGTGGGGAGTCCTGGAACCAGTGCCCCATGCTTACCAAGGCATGACTGGAAGCCCAGGCTCCTTATCCCAGCCTGTCATGTCCCCACGTGGTGTGAATCCTGCCTGTCCCACACTCCCCTGGTCACTCTCCTCCAGCCCTGCCAGACTGCCCTCTTCTTCTGGAACAGGCCAAGCTGAATGCACGTCATGTCTGGCCTCTAGGAATATCCGTTACTTTGTGAGCATGGCTCTGCTTCAGTAAGACGGGCTGCATTGTCACTAGAGAAGACGGGATGGAGGTTCCTTAAAAACCTACAGATGGACTTACCTGATGATCCAGCCTTCCCACGCCTGGGGATATGTCAAGAGAAAACTCTAACTCAAAAAGTCCCATGCACCTCAATGCTCACAGCAGCCCTATTTGTATTAGCCAGGACGTGGAACTAACCCCAACATCTAACGACTGGTGACTGGATAAAGAAGTCGTTGTCTTTTTATGCCGCGGAATACTACACAGCCGCGAAAAAGGATGGAACCATGCCATTTGCGGCAACATGGTTGGACACAGAGACAGTCCTTCTGAGTGAAGTAAGCCAGAAGAGAGAAAAATGCCGCATGACACAACTTCCATGTGAAATCTAAGAAAAAAAGACAGAAATGATCTTAACTGCAAAAGACAAATAGAGCCACAGACATAGAGAAACAAACTTATGGTTACCAGGGAGGGACGGCGGTGGGAAGGGGTAAATATGGGAATCGGAAAATTGCCCGTCTTGGGGAGTGGTGGACATGTTAGCTCTCTTGATTGTGGCGATGGCTTTCTGGGTGTAGACACGTATGAAAATTGATCAAATACTACACGTGAGATGTGTCTAATTGACGGAACAGAAATCGTAGCCCTGTAAAGGTGTTTTAAAACAAAGAGATGGGCTGCATTGTGTGTCCTATGTTTCTATGTGTCTTCAGGGAGGTCTCAGGGGGGCGGTGCTGGCCTTCCTGCCAACACGATGACATGAAGCCCGAACAATCCCCCAATCGATGGGAAGAAGAGACGAGCCATGGTCACATCTGGACCCCAAGCTTACCCGTGGTGCATGGGTGCCATTTATCGCCAATCCAGCGAGGTTCCGGCCAGAGCTAGAGGCCGGGGCAGCGAACCGGGAGCGGCACTAAGGAGCATCGTGGCGCAGAGGCTGGACTGGGGGCCCGCAGGCTCCTCCCAGGAGGAGTCTCAGGGTTTGGGAGGTGGCTAACGTGCCTGCTTCGTGTCACCAGCAAGTGATGCCACCCGTGGAAAATCAGCTGGAATCCTGAGCCGGGTCAGCCGTGGGTGATGCGGTAAAGGCTGCTTGCTAGCAGAGGGGAGGCCAGACGGACGGTGAAGCAAGCAACAGGCTGCTGAGCTTCCGGCCTGTGTTTACCGTGCTTTCCGTGTCTCCCTGCATCTCAGGGTCACCCGGAGGAATTCGTGTGGAGTTTAGAGGCCGACGGCCTCTCGGTTCCTCATCAGCCTGGCAAGCCCCCCAGCCCTCTGCGGCCAGACCTCTGCGAGCGTCTTTCCCTTGTTCTAGCAAAACCCTCCCCACCCTCGCCTGCGGCGGGCTTTTGTTTTTTTAATGGATGGCAGTGAGGATACCTTACAGCCTCCTCCGGCCCTTCCTTAGGGCTTCTGCCCTTAGACCACGGCAAGGGGCGGCCCCCCAACCCCCACCCCCGACACCCCCGCGCTGTCCTGGGTCCTGAACTACAGAGGGTCCCTCTGGCCCTGACACGCCCTCTGGCCACGCCCTCTACGGGGTGGAGTCAGCAGGGCCAAGGGGACACGCCCATTGGCTCCACCCCGTGCTCTGGAATCCCAGGACCCCGAATGCCCTGCCCCAGCAGCCCCTGACCCACTTGTAGTTTCTGCACCGGCTCTCCCCGGAGTTCAGCATCCCAGGACTCACAGAGAGGCCAACGGGCAGCTGTTGGCATGGAGGTTACGGACAGAGCCCGGATGTGAGGTCTCAGTGTCCCCCTGTGCACATCCAAGGCCCCTTGGGGCATGGGATGGACCCAGCATTGGGAAGAAAAGGGTCAGGCTGGCGGTCAGAGACTGGGAATCGGCTCTCCCCGCACTGTCGCTTTCTTCGCAGGACTCCCCTGAGTCTGGGAATTCTAAAGTTGAGCCTGGACGTTTGTGGCACGTGACAGTGACTTTGCGTGTGTGTGCGCGCGCCTGAGGACGTGTGTGGTTGTGTGTATGTTGTGGGGGTGTGTGTGGTCCATGACTCCGTGTGTGTGCGCGTGGGGATGTAGGCGGAGCAGAGTCAGTGTGTGTGCACGTGTGTTTGTGTGTACGTGCATGCATTAGTTTTAAGAATACTAGAAGCTGTCCTTCAGAAGTCTGCAGTAGTAAAAATTGTATGGTGTCCCTCACTGTATAATTCAAACTGAAAATAATCTTCAATCACCAGAAATGTAGTCCCCCCCAGATTCTGATCCCCCCCCCATACTGATTATGCCCTCATTGTACTGATGAGGAAACTAGCTTAGAGATGTTAAGTGACTCAGCCCAGGGCATGGAGCTCGCGAGCCCAGGGCCAGGATGCAGTCCAAGCGGCCGCGGCTCCAGAGGCCTGGAGCCCTGCTCACGACCGCGCGTGGCCTCTTGGCCGGGGTGGTGGGGGTGGGGTGGGGTGGGGGTGGGGGGAAGAGATTCTGACGGGCCGGGGCCAGCGTGCAGGCTGCCCAAGCCGCGGACTCTGCAAGTCGGGTGGAGAGTACCTGACGGCAGACGAGGGTAAAGGGCTGCTCAGAAATCAGATAGGTTCCTAGATCTTCGATGAGTAAGGAGGCTCAGTGCTCATCCTCGATCCCTTTGCTGGTGGCTAAAAGGGAGCAAGGCCCACGAGCGCGCTTCTGGGAGCGGCCTGCCAAAACCTGGAGCAGGGCTGCTCAGGACTGGCTCTGCAGCAGGAGCAGAGGGGGGCAATGTCGCCACCTGGTGGACATCCTTGGTAGTGGCAGTAGGAGGCCTAGCAGCCTGGGTATGGAGGCGGCAGGACGAGGTCCTAGTGGATGATCGTTTTCACATGGCTTAAAAAGCATTGCTTCATAGATTTTATCCACATTGGGGTCTATCCTACGATGGTAAATACGGTCTCCGTTACTCCATCTCAGCTGCATTGATTAATTTTTGTGAGGTTAGTTTTCTCTTCAATGATTTGGAAGCTATATGGTCTTCCAATTAAAATTCCCTCTAAGTTTTAATAAGTCATCTCTAAGTTCATAACTTTATGTATAATTGGACCAGTATTGCTATAACAGTCTCAAAAACGGAATAATCTATTAGATCTTGTTTCTCAATCATGATACATTTAGCATATTTTACCTCTCTGCTGTTCCCCATTGTGTGCGTGTGTGCGCGTGCGCGGGCTACAGTTACTGCTTTTTAGACAGTTGCTTTCAGTTTGTTGCATTCGCAATGAAAATATAGGTATAAACATCTTGGATTTAATTGCTCGCTACCGCTATTTAATCCCATGTCTTTCCCATTTTTGAGTTATTTACTTCTTTCCCAATCAAATGGACTCATGATTGGCTAATTTTTTTCCAGCGGTAGACTTGGAACCCATACCAGTCTATACGCAGCTTTATGTTCTCCTCAGCAACACCTCTCAGCCTCAACACCCAACAACACTCTCCGTATCTAGGGCCCCAAGGCTTGTTTTAAAATGCGGCATTGTTTCTCATGTCCCCCCGCCCCCCTCCCGCCCCAAAAAGGAAGCAAGAATCTTCCTTGATTTAACGTGATGCCTTTTTAGGACTGGCTAGTCTTGTCTGCTGAATGGATATTAAGAGAGATTTCCTTAAACTTCCTCCTGCTTCGTGCCATAACTCGACTTCATTGAGAAGCAGGTTTTTCCCGTTTCTAAGACGGGCTTCCGCTTTGAACTGCTAAACCATCACGGCACACTTTTTCTCCATACTTATTCCTGGAAAACTGAGCTCTCTGCCGGAGTAAAGACGGTTCCCGTCAGAGAAGTGTGGCTCCCTGTGCCAAGGTCAAAATGTAGAAGAAAGGGAAGATTCCTGTTTCCGAGGGTTCCATTTTGTCAGGTTAGAGATCTAGTCATCCGTGTGGCTGCGGTGGAATCTGCAGTATCTTGCCTCACAGTTTCCTTTTTCTGGCTTAGCAGGGGAGCCGCATTAGCTGAGGTCGCGGCGCTATGGCCCTTGTCAGGATCCCGGTGCTGAGGCAGCCCCTTCCCCCCACCCCCTCTCCTTGTCATTTTGATCGTGCAAACTGGGTGCCAGCTGTGTGAACCCTGCTCCTGGCCGCCACGATTGCCCCCCCCCTCCCCACGCGACGTGTCCCCAGTTCCTCGGCGTCCCTCACTGCAACCAGCTAGCTCCAGGAAGGGTGCGAGCTGGCTTCCGCTGTCGTCCTTCCTCCTTCCTGTCCAGGCGGGCCCTCCTTTTGCGCTAGTCGGCCCGAAACCTTCTCTCCCGCGCTGCATAGGCTGAAGGAATGCCTCAGCGTTTGCAGCCGCTAGAGGGCGCTCTTCTCCTCTCTTTGGGCCCCTTCAGCGCTTCCAGTGGAAATGTCCGAGGTGGGAAGGGCTTGGGGGTTCTCTGTATCTAGGGGCTCCCGATCCAGCCGATTCAACTAACTGTGGGTTGAAAATATTCGGGAAAAAACGGAAAGTTTCGAAAAGCGACAATTGAACTTGCCACACACCGGCAACCGCTTACATAGCATTCACGTTGCCTTGCATGCCGCGCGTCACCTAGAGATGATTTAAAGTACACAGGAGGACACAGCGAAAGAGAATGTGACAATGACTGTATGGGTATGTTTATGCATAAGTGGAAAATTGTGCTCTAGACTGGAATTCGACACAACATTGTAAAAACGACAGCAACGTGGAAGAAAAGTATGTTTGTATGTAAAAAATAAAGTCCTATGTCATTTTGTATAAGAGGCATCAGCATCCATGGATTTTGGCATCTGTGGGGAGTCCTGGAACCAGTGCCCCATGCTTACCAAGGCATGACTGGAAGCCCAGGCTCCTTATCCCAGCCTGTCATGTCCCCACGTGGTGTGAATCCTGCCTGTCCCACACTCCCCTGGTCACTCTCCTCCAGCCCTGCCAGACTGCCCTCTTCTTCTGGAACAGGCCAAGCTGAATGCACGTCATGTCTGGCCTCTAGGAATATCCGTGACTTTGTGAGCATGGCTCTGCTTCAGTAAGACGGGCTGCATTGTCACTAGAGAAGACGGGATGGAGGTTCCTTAAAAACCTACAGATGGACTTACCTGATGATCCAGCCTTCCCACGCCTGGGGATATGTCAAGAGAAAACTCTAACTCAAAAAGTCCCATGCACCTCAATGCTCACAGCAGCCCTATTTGTATTAGCCAGGACGTGGAACTAACCCCAACATCTAACGACTGGTGACTGGATAAAGAAGTCGTTGTCTTTTTATGCCGCGGAATACTACACAGCCGCGAAAAAGGATGGAACCATGCCATTTGCGGCAACATGGTTGGACACAGAGACAGTCCTTCTGAGTGAAGTAAGCCAGAAGAGAGAAAAATGCCGCATGACACAACTTCCATGTGAAATCTAAGAAAAAAAGACAGAAATGATCTTAACTGCAAAAGACAAATAGAGCCACAGACATAGAGAAACAAACTTATGGTTACCAGGGAGGGACGGCGGTGGGAAGGGGTAAATATGGGAATCGGAAAATTGCCCGTCTTGGGGAGTGGTGGACATGTTAGCTCTCTTGATTGTGGCGATGGCTTTCTGGGTGTAGACACGTATGAAAATTGATCAAATACTACACGTGAGATGTGTCTAATTGACGGAACAGAAATCGTAGCCCTGTAAAGGTGTTTTAAAACAAAGAGATGGGCTGCATTGTGTGTCCTATGTTTCTATGTGTCTTCAGGGAGGTCTCAGGGGGGCGGTGCTGGCCTTCCTGCCAACACGATGACATGAAGCCCGAACAATCCCCCAATCGATGGGAAGAAGAGACGAGCCATGGTCACATCTGGACCCCAAGCTTACCCGTGGTGCATGGGTGCCATTTATCGCCAATCCAGCGAGGTTCCGGCCAGAGCTAGAGGCCGGGGCAGCGAACCGGGAGCGGCACTAAGGAGCATCGTGGCGCAGAGGCTGGACTGGGGGCCCGCAGGCTCCTCCCAGGAGGAGCCTCAGGGTTTGGGAGGTGGCTAACGTGCCTGCTTCGTGTCACCAGCAAGTGATGCCACCCGTGGAAAATCAGCTGGAATCCTGAGCCGGGTCAGCCGTGGGTGATGCGGTAAAGGCTGCTTGCTAGCAGAGGGGAGGCCAGACGGACGGTGAAGCAAGCAACAGGCTGCTGAGCTTCCGGCCTGTGTTTACCGTGCTTTCCGTGTCTCCCTGCATCTCAGGGTCACCCGGAGGAATTCGCGTGGAGTTTAGAGGCCGACGGCCTCTCGGTTCCTCATCAGCCTGGCAAGCCCCCCAGCCCTCTGCGGCCAGACCTCTGCGAGCGTCTTTCCCTTGTTCTAGCAAAACCCTCCCCACCCTCGCCTGCGGCGGGCTTTTGTTTTTTTAATGGATGGCAGTGAGGATACCTTACAGCCTCCTCCGGCCCTTCCTTAGGGCTTCTGCCCTTAGAGCACGGCAAGGGGCGGCCCCCCAACCCCCACCCCCGACACCCCCGCGCTGTCCTGGGTCCTGAACTACAGAGGGTCCCTCTGGCCCTGACACGCCCTCTGGCCACGCCCTCTACGGGGTGGAGTCAGCAGGGCCAAGGGGACACGCCCATTGGCTCCACCCCGTGCTCTGGAATCCCAGGACCCCGAATGCCCTGCCCCAGCAGCCCCTGACCCACTTGTAGTTTCTGCACCGGCTCTCCCCGGAGTTCAGCATCCCAGGACTCACAGAGAGGCCAACGGGCAGCTGTTGGCATGGAGGTTACGGACAGAGCCCGGATGTGAGGTCTGAGTGTCCCCCTGTGCACATCCAAGGCCCCTTGGGGCATGGGATGGACCCAGCATTGGGAAGAAAAGGGTCAGGCTGGCGGTCAGAGACTGGGAATCGGCTCTCCCCGCACTGTCGCTTTCTTCGCAGGACTCCCCTGAGTCTGGGAATTCTAAAGTTGAGCCTGGACGTTTGTGGCACGTGACAGTGACTTTGCGTGTGTGTGCGCGCGCCTGAGGACGTGTGTGGTTGTGTGTATGTTGTGGGGGTGTGTGTGGTCCATGACTCCGTGTGTGTGCGCGTGGGGATGTAGGCGGAGCAGAGTCAGTGTGTGTGCACGTGTGTTTGTGTGTACGTGCATGCATTAGTTTTAAGAATACTAGAAGCTGTCCTTCAGAAGTCTGCAGTAGTAAAAATTGTATGGTGTCCCTCACTGTATAATTCAAACTGAAAATAATCTTCAATCACCAGAAATGTAGTCCCCCCCAGATTCTGATCCCCCCCCCATACTGATTATGCCCTCATTGTACTGATGAGGAAACTAGCTTAGAGATGTTAAGTGACTCAGCCCAGGGCATGGAGCTCGCGAGCCCAGGGCCAGGACGCAGTCCAAGCGGCCGCGGCTCCAGAGGCCTGGAGCCCTGCTCACGACCGCGCGTGGCCTCTTGGCCGGGGTGGTGGGGGTGGGGTGGGGTGGGGGTGGGGGGAAGAGATTCTGACGGGCCGGGGCCAGCGTGCAGGCTGCCCAAGCCGCAGACTCTGCAAGTCGGGTGGAGAGTACCTGACGGCAGACGAGGGTAAAGGGCTGCTCAGAAATCAGATAGGTTCCTAGATCTTCGATGAGTAAGGAGGCTCAGTGCTCATCCTCGATCCCTTTGCTGGTGGCTAAAAGGGAGCAAGGCCCACGAGCGCGCTTCTGGGAGCGGCCTGCCAAAACCTGGAGCAGGGCTGCTCAGGACTGGCTCTGCAGCAGGAGCAGAGGGGGGCAATGTCGCCACCTGGTGGACATCCTTGGTAGTGGCAGTAGGAGGCCTAGCAGCCTGGGTATGGAGGCGGCAGGACGAGGTCCTAGTGGATGATCGTTTTCACATGGCTTAAAAAGCATTGCTTCATAGATTTTATCCACATTGGGGTCTATCCTACGATGGTAAATACGGTCTCCGTTACTCCATCTTAGCTGCATTGATTAATTTTTGTGAGGTTAGTTTTCTCTTCAATGATTTGGAAGCTATATGGTCTTCCAATTAAAATTCCCTCTAAGTTTTAATAAGTCATCTCTAAGTTCATAACTTTATGTATAACTGGACCAGTATTGCTATAACAGTCTCAAAAACGGAATAATCTATTAGATCTTGTTTCTCAATCATGATACATTTAGCATATTTTACCTCTCTGCTGTTCCCCATTGTGTGCGTGTGTGCGCGTGCGCGGGCTACAGTTACTGCTTTTTAGACAGTTGCTTTCAGTTTGTTGCATTCGCAATGAAAATATAGGTATAAACATCTTGGATTTAATTGCTCGCTACCGCTATTTAATCCCATGTCTTTCCCATTTTTGAGTTATTTACTTCTTTCCCAATCAAATGGACTCATGATTGGCTAATTTTTTTCCAGCGGTAGACTTGGAACCCATACCAGTCTATACGCAGCTTTATGTTCTCCTCAGCAACACCTCTCAGCCTCAACACCCAACAACACTCTCCGTATCTAGGGCCCCAAGGCTTGTTTTAAAATGCGGCATTGTTTCTCATGTCCCCCCGCCCCCCTCCCGCCCCAAAAAGGAAGCAAGAATCTTCCTTGATTTAACGTGATGCCTTTTTAGGACTGGCTAGTCTTGTCTGCTGAATGGATATTAAGAGAGATTTCCTTAAACTTCCTCCTGCTTCGTGCCATAACTCGACTTCATTGAGAAGCATGTTTTTCCCGTTTCTAAGACGGGCTTCCGCTTTGAACTGCTAAACCATCACGGCACACTTTTTCTCCATACTTATTCCTGGAAAACTGAGCTCTCTGCCGGAGTAAAGACGGTTCCCGTCAGAGAAGTGTGGCTCCCTGTCCCAAGGTCAAAATGTAGAAGAAAGGGAAGATTCCTGTTTCCGAGGGTTCCATTTTGTCAGGTTAGAGATCTAGTCATCCGTGTGGCTGCGGTGGAATCTGCAGTATCTTGCCTCACAGTTTCCTTTTTCTGGCTTAGCAGGGGAGCCGCATTAGCTGAGGTCGCGGCGCTATGGCCCTTGTCAGGATCCCGGTGCTGAGGCAGCCCCTTCCCCCCACCCCCTCTCCTTGTCATTTTGATCGTGCAAACTGGGTGCCAGCTGTGTGAACCCTGCTCCTGGCCGCCACGATTGCCCCCCCCCCTCCCCACGCGACGTGTCCCCAGTTCCTCGGCGTCCCTCACTGCAACCAGCTAGCTCCAGGAAGGGTGCGAGCTGGCTTCCGCTGTCGTCCTTCCTCCTTCCTGTCCAGGCGGGCCCTCCTTTTGCGCTAGTCGGCCCGAAACCTTCTCTCCCGCGCTGCATAGGCTGAAGGAATGCCTCAGCGTTTGCAGCCGCTAGAGGGCGCTCTTCTCCTCTCTTTGGGCCCCTTCAGCGCTTCCAGTGGAAATGTCCGAGGTGGGAAGGGCTTGGGGGTTCTCTGTATCTAGGGGCTCCCGATCCAGCCGATTCAACTAACTGTGGGTTGAAAATATTCGGGAAAAAACGGAAAGTTTCGAAAAGCGACAATTGAACTTGCCACACACCGGCAACCGCTTACATAGCATTCACGTTGCCTTGCATGCCGCGCGTCACCTAGAGATGATTTAAAGTACACAGGAGGACACAGCGAAAGAGAATGTGACAATGACTGTATGGGTATGTTTATGCATAAGTGGAAAATTGTGCTCTAGACTGGAATTCGACACAACATTGTAAAAACGACAGCAACGTGGAAGAAAAGTATGTTTGTATGTAAAAAATAAAGTCCTATGTCATTTTGTATAAGAGGCATCAGCATCCATGGATTTTGGCATCTGTGGGGAGTCCTGGAACCAGTGCCCCATGCTTACCAAGGCATGACTGGAAGCCCAGGCTCCTTATCCCAGCCTGTCATGTCCCCACGTGGTGTGAATCCTGCCTGTCCCACACTCCCCTGGTCACTCTCCTCCAGCCCTGCCAGACTGCCCTCTTCTTCTGGAACAGGCCAAGCTGAATGCACGTCATGTCTGGCCTCTAGGAATATCCGTTACTTTGTGAGCATGGCTCTGCTTCAGTAAGATGGGCTGCATTGTCACTAGAGAAGACGGGATGGAGGTTCCTTAAAAACCTACAGATGGACTTACCTGATGATCCAGCCTTCCCACGCCTGGGGATATGTCAAGAGAAAACTCTAACTCAAAAAGTCCCATGCACCTCAATGCTCACAGCAGCCCTATTTGTATTAGCCAGGACGTGGAACTAACCCCAACATCTAACGACTGGTGACTGGATAAAGAAGTCGTTGTCTTTTTATGCCGCGGAATACTACACAGCCGCGAAAAAGGATGGAACCATGCCATTTGCGGCAACATGGTTGGACACAGAGACAGTCCTTCTGAGTGAAGTAAGCCAGAAGAGAGAAAAATGCCGCATGACACAACTTCCATGTGAAATCTAAGAAAAAAAGACAGAAATGATCTTAACTGCAAAAGACAAATAGAGCCACAGACATAGAGAAACAAACTTATGGTTACCAGGGAGGGACGGCGGTGGGAAGGGGTAAATATGGGAATCGGAAAATTGCCCGTCTTGGGGAGTGGTGGACATGTTAGCTCTCTTGATTGTGGCGATGGCTTTCTGGGTGTAGACACGTATGAAAATTGATCGAATACTACACGTGAGATGTGTCTAATTGACGGAACAGAAATCGTAGCCCTGTAAAGGTGTTTTAAAACAAAGAGATGGGCTGCATTGTGTGTCCTATGTTTCTATGTGTCTTCAGGGAGGTCTCAGGGGGGCGGTGCTGGCCTTCCTGCCAACACGATGACATGAAGCCCGAACAATCCCCCAATCGATGGGAAGAAGAGACGAGCCATGGTCACATCTGGACCCCAAGCTTACCCGTGGTGCATGGGTGCCATTTATCGCCAATCCAGCGAGGTTCCGGCCAGAGCTAGAGGCCGGGGCAGCGAACCGGGAGCGGCACTAAGGAGCATCGTGGCGCAGAGGCTGGACTGGGGGCCCGCAGGCTCCTCCCAGGAGGAGCCTCAGGGTTTGGGAGGTGGCTAACGTGCCTGCTTCGTGTCACCAGCAAGTGATGCCACCCGTGGAAAATCAGCTGGAATCCTGAGCCGGGTCAGCCGTGGGTGATGCGGTAAAGGCTGCTTGCTAGCAGAGGGGAGGCCAGACGGACGGTGAAGCAAGCAACAGGCTGCTGAGCTTCCGGCCTGTGTTTACCGTGCTTTCCGTGTCTCCCTGCATCTCAGGGTCACCCGGAGGAATTCGTGTGGAGTTTAGAGGCCGACGGCCTCTCGGTTCCTCATCAGCCTGGCAAGCCCCCCAGCCCTCTGCGGCCAGACCTCTGCGAGCGTCTTTCCCTTGTTCTAGCAAAACCCTCCCCACCCTCGCCTGCGGCGGGCTTTTGTTTTTTTAATGGATGGCAGTGAGGATACCTTACAGCCTCCTCCGGCCCTTCCTTAGGGCTTCTGCCCTTAGAGCACGGCAAGGGGCGGCCCCCCAACCCCCACCCCCGACACCCCCGCGCTGTCCTGGGTCCTGAACTACAGAGGGTCCCTCTGGCCCTGACACGCCCTCTGGCCACGCCCTCTACGGGGTGGAGTCAGCAGGGCCAAGGGGACACGCCCATTGGCTCCACCCCGTGCTCTGGAATCCCAGGACCCCGAATGCCCTGCCCCAGCAGCCCCTGACCCACTTGTAGTTTCTGCACCGGCTCTCCCCGGAGTTCAGCATCCCAGGACTCACAGAGAGGCCAACGGGCAGCTGTTGGCATGGAGGTTACGGACAGAGCCCGGATGTGAGGTCTGAGTGTCCCCCTGTGCACATCCAAGGCCCCTTGGGGCATGGGATGGACCCAGCATTGGGAAGAAAAGGGTCAGGCTGGCGGTCAGAGACTGGGAATCGGCTCTCCCCGCACTGTCGCTTTCTTCGCAGGACTCCCCTGAGTCTGGGAATTCTAAAGTTGAGCCTGGACGTTTGTGGCACGTGACAGTGACTTTGCGTGTGTGTGCGCGCGCCTGAGGACGTGTGTGGTTGTGTGTATGTTGTGGGGGTGTGTGTGGTCCATGACTCCGTGTGTGTGCGCGTGGGGATGTAGGCGGAGCAGAGTCAGTGTGTGTGCACGTGTGTTTGTGTGTACGTGCATGCATTAGTTTTAAGAATACTAGAAGCTGTCCTTCAGAAGTCTGCAGTAGTAAAAATTGTATGGTGTCCCTCACTGCATAATTCAAACTGAAAATAATCTTCAATCACCAGAAATGTAGTCCCCCCCAGATTCTGATCCCCCCCCCCATACTGATTATGCCCTCATTGTACTGATGAGGAAACTAGCTTAGAGATGTTAAGTGACTCAGCCCAGGGCATGGAGCTCGCGAGCCCAGGGCCAGGACGCAGTCCAAGCGGCCGCGGCTCCAGAGGCCTGGAGCCCTGCTCACGACCGCGCGTGGCCTCTTGGCCGGGGTGGTGGGGGTGGGGTGGGGTGGGGGTGGGGGGAAGAGATTCTGACGGGCCGGGGCCAGCGTGCAGGCTGCCCAAGCCGCGGACTCTGCAAGTCGGGTGGAGAGTACCTGACGGCAGACGAGGGTAAAGGGCTGCTCAGAAATCAGATAGGTTCCTAGATCTTCGATGAGTAAGGAGGCTCAGTGCTCATCCTCGATCCCTTTGCTGGTGGCTAAAAGGGAGCAAGGCCCACGAGCGCGCTTCTGGGAGCGGCCTGCCAAAACCTGGAGCAGGGCTGCTCAGGACTGGCTCTGCAGCAGGAGCAGAGGGGGGCAATGTCGCCACCTGGTGGACATCCTTGGTAGTGGCAGTAGGAGGCCTAGCAGCCTGGGTATGGAGGCGGCAGGACGAGGTCCTAGTGGATGATCGTTTTCACATGGCTTAAAAAGCATTGCTTCATAGATTTTATCCACATTGGGGTCTATCCTACGATGGTAAATACGGTCTCCGTTACTCCATCTTAGCTGCATTGATTAATTTTTGTGAGGTTAGTTTTCTCTTCAATGATTTGGAAGCTATATGGTCTTCCAATTAAAATTCCCTCTAAGTTTTAATAAGTCATCTCTAAGTTCATAACTTTATGTATATTTGGACCAGTATTGCTATAACAGTCTCAAAAACGGAATAATCTATTAGATCTTGTTTCTCAATCATGATACATTTAGCATATTTTACCTCTCTGCTGTTCCCCATTGTGTGCGTGTGTGCGCGTGCGCGGGCTACAGTTACTGCTTTTTAGACAGTTGCTTTCAGTTTGTTGCATTCGCAATGAAAATATAGGTATAAACATCTTGGATTTAATTGCTCGCTACCGCTATTTAATCCCATGTCTTTCCCATTTTTGAGTTATTTACTTCTTTCCCAATCAAATGGACTCATGATTGGCTAATTTTTTTCCAGCGGTAGACTTGGAACCCATACCAGTCTATACGCAGCTTTATGTTCTCCTCAGCAACACCTCTCAGCCTCAACACCCAACAACACTCTCCGTATCTAGGGCCCCAAGGCTTGTTTTAAAATGCGGCATTGTTTCTCATGTCCCCCCGCCCCCCTCCCGCCCCAAAAAGGAAGCAAGAATCTTCCTTGATTTAACGTGATGCCTTTTTAGGACTGGCTAGTCTTGTCTGCTGAATGGATATTAAGAGAGATTTCCTTAAACTTCCTCCTGCTTCGTGCCATAACTCGACTTCATTGAGAAGCATGTTTTTCCCGTTTCTAAGACGGGCTTCCGCTTTGAACTGCTAAACCATCACGGCACACTTTTTCTCCATACTTATTCCTGGAAAACTGAGCTCTCTGCCGGAGTAAAGACGGTTCCCGTCAGAGAAGTGTGGCTCCCTGTCCCAAGGTCAAAATGTAGAAGAAAGGGAAGATTCCTGTTTCCGAGGGTTCCATTTTGTCAGGTTAGAGATCTAGTCATCCGTGTGGCTGCGGTGGAATCTGCAGTATCTTGCCTCACAGTTTCCTTTTTCTGGCTTAGCAGGGGAGCCGCATTAGCTGAGGTCGCGGCGCTATGGCCCTTGTCAGGATCCCGGTGCTGAGGCAGCCCCTTCCCCCCACCCCCTCTCCTTGTCATTTTGATCGTGCAAACTGGGTGCCAGCTGTGTGAACCCTGCTCCTGGCCGCCACGATTGCCCCCCCCCTCCCCACGCGACGTGTCCCCAGTTCCTCGGCGTCCCTCACTGCAACCAGCTAGCTCCAGGAAGGGTGCGAGCTGGCTTCCGCTGTCGTCCTTCCTCCTTCCTGTCCAGGCGGGCCCTCCTTTTGCGCTAGTCGGCCCGAAACCTTCTCTCCCGCGCTGCATAGGCTGAAGGAATGCCTCAGCGTTTGCAGCCGCTAGAGGGCGCTCTTCTCCTCTCTTTGGGCCCCTTCAGCGCTTCCAGTGGAAATGTCCGAGGTGGGAAGGGCTTGGGGGTTCTCTGTATCTAGGGGCTCCCGATCCAGCCGATTCAACTAACTGTGGGTTGAAAATATTCGGGAAAAAACGGAAAGTTTCGAAAAGCGACAATTGAACTTGCCACACACCGGCAACCGCTTACATAGCATTCACGTTGCCTTGCATGCCGCGCGTCACCTAGAGATGATTTAAAGTACACAGGAGGACACAGCGAAAGAGAATGTGACAATGACTGTATGGGTATGTTTATGCATAAGTGGAAAATTGTGCTCTAGACTGGAATTCGACACAACATTGTAAAAACGACAGCAACGTGGAAGAAAAGTATGTTTGTATGTAAAAAATAAAGTCCTATGTCATTTTGTATAAGAGGCATCAGCATCCATGGATTTTGGCATCTGTGGGGAGTCCTGGAACCAGTGCCCCATGCTTACCAAGGCATGACTGGAAGCCCAGGCTCCTTATCCCAGCCTGTCATGTCCCCACGTGGTGTGAATCCTGCCTGTCCCACACTCCCCTGGTCACTCTCCTCCAGCCCTGCCAGACTGCCCTCTTCTTCTGGAACAGGCCAAGCTGAATGCACGTCATGTCTGGCCTCTAGGAATATCCGTTACTTTGTGAGCATGGCTCTGCTTCAGTAAGACGGGCTGCATTGTCACTAGAGAAGACGGGATGGAGGTTCCTTAAAAACCTACAGATGGACTTACCTGATGATCCAGCCTTCCCACGCCTGGGGATATGTCAAGAGAAAACTCTAACTCAAAAAGTCCCATGCACCTCAATGCTCACAGCAGCCCTATTTGTATTAGCCAGGACGTGGAACTAACCCCAACATCTAACGACTGGTGACTGGATAAAGAAGTCGTTGTCTTTTTATGCCGCGGAATACTACACAGCCGCGAAAAAGGATGGAACCATGCCATTTGCGGCAACATGGTTGGACACAGAGACAGTCCTTCTGAGTGAAGTAAGCCAGAAGAGAGAAAAATGCCGCATGACACAACTTCCATGTGAAATCTAAGAAAAAAAGACAGAAATGATCTTAACTGCAAAAGACAAATAGAGCCACAGACATAGAGAAACAAACTTATGGTTACCAGGGAGGGACGGCGGTGGGAAGGGGTAAATATGGGAATCGGAAAATTGCCCGTCTTGGGGAGTGGTGGACATGTTAGCTCTCTTGATTGTGGCGATGGCTTTCTGGGTGTAGACACGTATGAAAATTGATCAAATACTACACGTGAGATGTGTCTAATTGACGGAACAGAAATCGTAGCCCTGTAAAGGTGTTTTAAAACAAAGAGATGGGCTGCATTGTGTGTCCTATGTTTCTATGTGTCTTCAGGGAGGTCTCAGGGGGGCGGTGCTGGCCTTCCTGCCAACACGATGACATGAAGCCCGAACAATCCCCCAATCGATGGGAAGAAGAGACGAGCCATGGTCACATCTGGACCCCAAGCTTACCCGTGGTGCATGGGTGCCATTTATCGCCAATCCAGCGAGGTTCCGGCCAGAGCTAGAGGCCGGGGCAGCGAACCGGGAGCGGCACTAAGGAGCATCGTGGCGCAGAGGCTGGACTGGGGGCCCGCAGGCTCCTCCCAGGAGGAGCCTCAGGGTTTGGGAGGTGGCTAACGTGCCTGCTTCGTGTCACCAGCAAGTGATGCCACCCGTGGAAAATCAGCTGGAATCCTGAGCCGGGTCAGCCGTGGGTGATGCGGTAAAGGCTGCTTGCTAGCAGAGGGGAGGCCAGACGGACGGTGAAGCAAGCAACAGGCTGCTGAGCTTCCGGCCTGTGTTTACCGTGCTTTCCGTGTCTCCCTGCATCTCAGGGTCACCCGGAGGAATTCGTGTGGAGTTTAGAGGCCGACGGCCTCTCGGTTCCTCATCAGCCTGGCAAGCCCCCCAGCCCTCTGCGGCCAGACCTCTGCGAGCGTCTTTCCCTTGTTCTAGCAAAACCCTCCCCACCCTCGCCTGCGGCGGGCTTTTGTTTTTTTAATGGATGGCAGTGAGGATACCTTACAGCCTCCTCCGGCCCTTCCTTAGGGCTTCTGCCCTTAGACCACGGCAAGGGGCGGCCCCCCAACCCCCACCCCCGACACCCCCGCGCTGTCCTGGGTCCTGAACTACAGAGGGTCCCTCTGGCCCTGACACGCCCTCTGGCCACGCCCTCTACGGGGTGGAGTCAGCAGGGCCAAGGGGACACGCCCATTGGCTCCACCCCGTGCTCTGGAATCCCAGGACCCCGAATGCCCTGCCCCAGCAGCCCCTGACCCACTTGTAGTTTCTGCACCGGCTCTCCCCGGAGTTCAGCATCCCAGGACTCACAGAGAGGCCAACGGGCAGCTGTTGGCATGGAGGTTACGGACAGAGCCCGGATGTGAGGTCTGAGTGTCCCCCTGTGCACATCCAAGGCCCCTTGGGGCATGGGATGGACCCAGCATTGGGAAGAAAAGGGTCAGGCTGGCGGTCAGAGACTGGGAATCGGCTCTCCCCGCACTGTCGCTTTCTTCGCAGGACTCCCCTGAGTCTGGGAATTCTAAAGTTGAGCCTGGACGTTTGTGGCACGTGACAGTGACTTTGCGTGTGTGTGCGCGCGCCTGAGGACGTGTGTGGTTGTGTGTATGTTGTGGGGGTGTGTGTGGTCCATGACTCCGTGTGTGTGCGCGTGGGGATGTAGGCGGAGCAGAGTCAGTGTGTGTGCACGTGTGTTTGTGTGTACGTGCATGCATTAGTTTTAAGAATACTAGAAGCTGTCCTTCAGAAGTCTGCAGTAGTAAAAATTGTATGGTGTCCCTCACTGCATAATTCAAACTGAAAATAATCTTCAATCACCAGAAATGTAGTCCCCCCCAGATTCTGATCCCCCCCCCCATACTGATTATGCCCTCATTGTACTGATGAGGAAACTAGCTTAGAGATGTTAAGTGACTCAGCCCAGGGCATGGAGCTCGCGAGCCCAGGGCCAGGACGCAGTCCAAGCGGCCGCGGCTCCAGAGGCCTGGAGCCCTGCTCACGACCGCGCGTGGCCTCTTGGCCGGGGTGGTGGGGGTGGGGTGGGGTGGGGGTGGGGGGAAGAGATTCTGACGGGCCGGGGCCAGCGTGCAGGCTGCCCAAGCCGCGGACTCTGCAAGTCGGGTGGAGAGTACCTGACGGCAGACGAGGGTAAAGGGCTGCTCAGAAATCAGATAGGTTCCTAGATCTTCGATGAGTAAGGAGGCTCAGTGCTCATCCTCGATCCCTTTGCTGGTGGCTAAAAGGGAGCAAGGCCCACGAGCGCGCTTCTGGGAGCGGCCTGCCAAAACCTGGAGCAGGGCTGCTCAGGACTGGCTCTGCAGCAGGAGCAGAGGGGGGCAATGTCGCCACCTGGTGGACATCCTTGGTAGTGGCAGTAGGAGGCCTAGCAGCCTGGGTATGGAGGCGGCAGGACGAGGTCCTAGTGGATGATCGTTTTCACATGGCTTAAAAAGCATTGCTTCATAGATTTTATCCACATTGGGGTCTATCCTACGATGGTAAATACGGTCTCCGTTACTCCATCTTAGCTGCATTGATTAATTTTTGTGAGGTTAGTTTTCTCTTCAATGATTTGGAAGCTATATGGTCTTCCAATTAAAATTCCCTCTAAGTTTTAATAAGTCATCTCTAAGTTCATAACTTTATGTATAATTGGACCAGTATTGCTATAACAGTCTCAAAAACGGAATAATCTATTAGATCTTGTTTCTCAATCATGATACATTTAGCATATTTTACCTCTCTGCTGTTCCCCATTGTGTGCGTGTGTGCGCGTGCGCGGGCTACAGTTACTGCTTTTTAGACAGTTGCTTTCAGTTTGTTGCATTCGCAATGAAAATATAGGTATAAACATCTTGGATTTAATTGCTCGCTACCGCTATTTAATCCCATGTCTTTCCCATTTTTGAGTTATTTACTTCTTTCCCAATCAAATGGACTCATGATTGGCTAATTTTTTTCCAGCGGTAGACTTGGAACCCATACCAGTCTATACGCAGCTTTATGTTCTCCTCAGCAACACCTCTCAGCCTCAACACCCAACAACACTCTCCGTATCTAGGGCCCCAAGGCTTGTTTTAAAATGCGGCATTGTTTCTCATGTCCCCCCGCCCCCCTCCCGCCCCAAAAAGGAAGCAAGAATCTTCCTTGATTTAACGTGATGCCTTTTTAGGACTGGCTAGTCTTGTCTGCTGAATGGATATTAAGAGAGATTTCCTTAAACTTCCTCCTGCTTCGTGCCATAACTCGACTTCATTGAGAAGCATGTTTTTCCCGTTTCTAAGACGGGCTTCCGCTTTGAACTGCTAAACCATCACGGCACACTTTTTCTCCATACTTATTCCTGGAAAACTGAGCTCTCTGCCGGAGTAAAGACGGTTCCCGTCAGAGAAGTGTGGCTCCCTGTCCCAAGGTCAAAATGTAGAAGAAAGGGAAGATTCCTGTTTCCGAGGGTTCCATTTTGTCAGGTTAGAGATCTAGTCATCCGTGTGGCTGCGGTGGAATCTGCAGTATCTTGCCTCACAGTTTCCTTTTTCTGGCTTAGCAGGGGAGCCGCATTAGCTGAGGTCGCGGCGCTATGGCCCTTGTCAGGATCCCGGTGCTGAGGCAGCCCCTTCCCCCCACCCCCTCTCCTTGTCATTTTGATCGTGCAAACTGGGTGCCAGCTGTGTGAACCCTGCTCCTGGCCGCCACGATTGCCCCCCCCCTCCCCACGCGACGTGTCCCCAGTTCCTCGGCGTCCCTCACTGCAACCAGCTAGCTCCAGGAAGGGTGCGAGCTGGCTTCCGCTGTCGTCCTTCCTCCTTCCTGTCCAGGCGGGCCCTCCTTTTGCGCTAGTCGGCCCGAAACCTTCTCTCCCGCGCTGCATAGGCTGAAGGAATGCCTCAGCGTTTGCAGCCGCTAGAGGGCGCTCTTCTCCTCTCTTTGGGCCCCTTCAGCGCTTCCAGTGGAAATGTCCGAGGTGGGAAGGGCTTGGGGGTTCTCTGTATCTAGGGGCTCCCGATCCAGCCGATTCAACTAACTGTGGGTTGAAAATATTCGGGAAAAAACGGAAAGTTTCGAAAAGCGACAATTGAACTTGCCACACACCGGCAACCGCTTACATAGCATTCACGTTGCCTTGCATGCCGCGCGTCACCTAGAGATGATTTAAAGTACACAGGAGGACACAGCGAAAGAGAATGTGACAATGACTGTATGGGTATGTTTATGCATAAGTGGAAAATTGTGCTCTAGACTGGAATTCGACACAACATTGTAAAAACGACAGCAACGTGGAAGAAAAGTATGTTTGTATGTAAAAAATAAAGTCCTATGTCATTTTGTATAAGAGGCATCAGCATCCATGGATTTTGGCATCTGTGGGGAGTCCTGGAACCAGTGCCCCATGCTTACCAAGGCATGACTGGAAGCCCAGGCTCCTTATCCCAGCCTGTCATGTCCCCACGTGGTGTGAATCCTGCCTGTCCCACACTCCCCTGGTCACTCTCCTCCAGCCCTGCCAGACTGCCCTCTTCTTCTGGAACAGGCCAAGCTGAATGCACGTCATGTCTGGCCTCTAGGAATATCCGTTACTTTGTGAGCATGGCTCTGCTTCAGTAAGACGGGCTGCATTGTCACTAGAGAAGACGGGATGGAGGTTCCTTAAAAACCTACAGATGGACTTACCTGATGATCCAGCCTTCCCACGCCTGGGGATATGTCAAGAGAAAACTCTAACTCAAAAAGTCCCATGCACCTCAATGCTCACAGCAGCCCTATTTGTATTAGCCAGGACGTGGAACTAACCCCAACATCTAACGACTGGTGACTGGATAAAGAAGTCGTTGTCTTTTTATGCCGCGGAATACTACACAGCCGCGAAAAAGGATGGAACCATGCCATTTGCGGCAACATGGTTGGACACAGAGACAGTCCTTCTGAGTGAAGTAAGCCAGAAGAGAGAAAAATGCCGCATGACACAACTTCCATGTGAAATCTAAGAAAAAAAGACAGAAATGATCTTAACTGCAAAAGACAAATAGAGCCACAGACATAGAGAAACAAACTTATGGTTACCAGGGAGGGACGGCGGTGGGAAGGGGTAAATATGGGAATCGGAAAATTGCCCGTCTTGGGGAGTGGTGGACATGTTAGCTCTCTTGATTGTGGCGATGGCTTTCTGGGTGTAGACACGTATGAAAATTGATCAAATACTACACGTGAGATGTGTCTAATTGACGGAACAGAAATCGTAGCCCTGTAAAGGTGTTTTAAAACAAAGAGATGGGCTGCATTGTGTGTCCTATGTTTCTATGTGTCTTCAGGGAGGTCTCAGGGGGGCGGTGCTGGCCTTCCTGCCAACACGATGACATGAAGCCCGAACAATCCCCCAATCGATGGGAAGAAGAGACGAGCCATGGTCACATCTGGACCCCAAGCTTACCCGTGGTGCATGGGTGCCATTTATCGCCAATCCAGCGAGGTTCCGGCCAGAGCTAGAGGCCGGGGCAGCGAACCGGGAGCGGCACTAAGGAGCATCGTGGCGCAGAGGCTGGACTGGGGGCCCGCAGGCTCCTCCCAGGAGGAGCCTCAGGGTTTGGGAGGTGGCTAACGTGCCTGCTTCGTGTCACCAGCAAGTGATGCCACCCGTGGAAAATCAGCTGGAATCCTGAGCCGGGTCAGCCGTGGGTGATGCGGTAAAGGCTGCTTGCTAGCAGAGGGGAGGCCAGACGGACGGTGAAGCAAGCAACAGGCTGCTGAGCTTCCGGCCTGTGTTTACCGTGCTTTCCGTGTCTCCCTGCATCTCAGGGTCACCCGGAGGAATTCGTGTGGAGTTTAGAGGCCGACGGCCTCTCGGTTCCTCATCAGCCTGGCAAGCCCCCCAGCCCTCTGCGGCCAGACCTCTGCGAGCGTCTTTCCCTTGTTCTAGCAAAACCCTCCCCACCCTCGCCTGCGGCGGGCTTTTGTTTTTTTAATGGATGGCAGTGAGGATACCTTACAGCCTCCTCCGGCCCTTCCTTAGGGCTTCTGCCCTTAGAGCACGGCAAGGGGCGGCCCCCCAACCCCCACCCCCGACACCCCCGCGCTGTCCTGGGTCCTGAACTACAGAGGGTCCCTCTGGCCCTGACACGCCCTCTGGCCACGCCCTCTACGGGGTGGAGTCAGCAGGGCCAAGGGGACACGCCCATTGGCTCCACCCCGTGCTCTGGAATCCCAGGACCCCGAATGCCCTGCCCCAGCAGCCCCTGACCCACTTGTAGTTTCTGCACCGGCTCTCCCCGGAGTTCAGCATCCCAGGACTCACAGAGAGGCCAACGGGCAGCTGTTGGCATGGAGGTTACGGACAGAGCCCGGATGTGAGGTCTCAGTGTCCCCCTGTGCACATCCAAGGCCCCTTGGGGCATGGGATGGACCCAGCATTGGGAAGAAAAGGGTCAGGCTGGCGGTCAGAGACTGGGAATCGGCTCTCCCCGCACTGTCGCTTTCTTCGCAGGACTCCCCTGAGTCTGGGAATTCTAAAGTTGAGCCTGGACGTTTGTGGCACGTGACAGTGACTTTGCGTGTGTGTGCGCGCGCCTGAGGACGTGTGTGGTTGTGTGTATGTTGTGGGGGTGTGTGTGGTCCATGACTCCGTGTGTGTGCGCGTGGGGATGTAGGCGGAGCAGAGTCAGTGTGTGTGCACGTGTGTTTGTGTGTACGTGCATGCATTAGTTTTAAGAATACTAGAAGCTGTCCTTCAGAAGTCTGCAGTAGTAAAAATTGTATGGTGTCCCTCACTGTATAATTCAAACTGAAAATAATCTTCAATCACCAGAAATGTAGTCCCCCCCAGATTCTGATCCCCCCCCCATACTGATTATGCCCTCATTGTACTGATGAGGAAACTAGCTTAGAGATGTTAAGTGACTCAGCCCAGGGCATGGAGCTCGCGAGCCCAGGGCCAGGACGCAGTCCAAGCGGCCGCGGCTCCAGAGGCCTGGAGCCCTGCTCACGACCGCGCGTGGCCTCTTGGCCGGGGTGGTGGGGGTGGGGTGGGGTGGGGGTGGGGGGAAGAGATTCTGACGGGCCGGGGCCAGCGTGCAGGCTGCCCAAGCCGCGGACTCTGCAAGTCGGGTGGAGAGTACCTGACGGCAGACGAGGGTAAAGGGCTGCTCAGAAATCAGATAGGTTCCTAGATCTTCGATGAGTAAGGAGGCTCAGTGCTCATCCTCGATCCCTTTGCTGGTGGCTAAAAGGGAGCAAGGCCCACGAGCGCGCTTCTGGGAGCGGCCTGCCAAAACCTGGAGCAGGGCTGCTCAGGACTGGCTCTGCAGCAGGAGCAGAGGGGGGCAATGTCGCCACCTGGTGGACATCCTTGGTAGTGGCAGTAGGAGGCCTAGCAGCCTGGGTATGGAGGCGGCAGGACGAGGTCCTAGTGGATGATCGTTTTCACATGGCTTAAAAAGCATTGCTTCATAGATTTTATCCACATTGGGGTCTATCCTACGATGGTAAATACGGTCTCCGTTACTCCATCTTAGCTGCATTGATTAATTTTTGTGAGGTTAGTTTTCTCTTCAATGATTTGGAAGCTATATGGTCTTCCAATTAAAATTCCCTCTAAGTTTTAATAAGTCATCTCTAAGTTCATAACTTTATGTATATTTGGACCAGTATTGCTATAACAGTCTCAAAAACGGAATAATCTATTAGATCTTGTTTCTCAATCATGATACATTTAGCATATTTTACCTCTCTGCTGTTCCCCATTGTGTGCGTGTGTGCGCGTGCGCGGGCTACAGTTACTGCTTTTTAGACAGTTGCTTTCAGTTTGTTGCATTCGCAATGAAAATATAGGTATAAACATCTTGGATTTAATTGCTCGCTACCGCTATTTAATCCCATGTCTTTCCCATTTTTGAGTTATTTACTTCTTTCCCAATCAAATGGACTCATGATTGGCTAATTTTTTTCCAGCGGTAGACTTGGAACCCATACCAGTCTATACGCAGCTTTATGTTCTCCTCAGCAACACCTCTCAGCCTCAACACCCAACAACACTCTCCGTATCTAGGGCCCCAAGGCTTGTTTTAAAATGCGGCATTGTTTCTCATGTCCCCCCGCCCCCCTCCCGCCCCAAAAAGGAAGCAAGAATCTTCCTTGATTTAACGTGATGCCTTTTTAGGACTGGCTAGTCTTGTCTGCTGAATGGATATTAAGAGAGATTTCCTTAAACTTCCTCCTGCTTCGTGCCATAACTCGACTTCATTGAGAAGCATGTTTTTCCCGTTTCTAAGACGGGCTTCCGCTTTGAACTGCTAAACCATCACGGCACACTTTTTCTCCATACTTATTCCTGGAAAACTGAGCTCTCTGCCGGAGTAAAGACGGTTCCCGTCAGAGAAGTGTGGCTCCCTGTCCCAAGGTCAAAATGTAGAAGAAAGGGAAGATTCCTGTTTCCGAGGGTTCCATTTTGTCAGGTTAGAGATCTAGTCATCCGTGTGGCTGCGGTGGAATCTGCAGTATCTTGCCTCACAGTTTCCTTTTTCTGGCTTAGCAGGGGAGCCGCATTAGCTGAGGTCGCGGCGCTATGGCCCTTGTCAGGATCCCGGTGCTGAGGCAGCCCCTTCCCCCCACCCCCTCTCCTTGTCATTTTGATCGTGCAAACTGGGTGCCAGCTGTGTGAACCCTGCTCCTGGCCGCCACGATTGCCCCCCCCCTCCCCACGCGACGTGTCCCCAGTTCCTCGGCGTCCCTCACTGCAACCAGCTAGCTCCAGGAAGGGTGCGAGCTGGCTTCCGCTGTCGTCCTTCCTCCTTCCTGTCCAGGCGGGCCCTCCTTTTGCGCTAGTCGGCCCGAAACCTTCTCTCCCGCGCTGCATAGGCTGAAGGAATGCCTCAGCGTTTGCAGCCGCTAGAGGGCGCTCTTCTCCTCTCTTTGGGCCCCTTCAGCGCTTCCAGTGGAAATGTCCGAGGTGGGAAGGGCTTGGGGGTTCTCTGTATCTAGGGGCTCCCGATCCAGCCGATTCAACTAACTGTGGGTTGAAAATATTCGGGAAAAAACGGAAAGTTTCGAAAAGCGACAATTGAACTTGCCACACACCGGCAACCGCTTACATAGCATTCACGTTGCCTTGCATGCCGCGCGTCACCTAGAGATGATTTAAAGTACACAGGAGGACACAGCGAAAGAGAATGTGACAATGACTGTATGGGTATGTTTATGCATAAGTGGAAAATTGTGCTCTAGACTGGAATTCGACACAACATTGTAAAAACGACAGCAACGTGGAAGAAAAGTATGTTTGTATGTAAAAAATAAAGTCCTATGTCATTTTGTATAAGAGGCATCAGCATCCATGGATTTTGGCATCTGTGGGGAGTCCTGGAACCAGTGCCCCATGCTTACCAAGGCATGACTGGAAGCCCAGGCTCCTTATCCCAGCCTGTCATGTCCCCACGTGGTGTGGATCCTGCCTGTCCCACACTCCCCTGGTCACTCTCCTCCAGCCCTGCCAGACTGCCCTCTTCTTCTGGAACAGGCCAAGCTGAATGCACGTCATGTCTGGCCTCTAGGAATATCCGTGACTTTGTGAGCATGGCTCTGCTTCAGTAAGACGGGCTGCATTGTCACTAGAGAAGACGGGATGGAGGTTCCTTAAAAACCTACAGATGGACTTACCTGATGATCCAGCCTTCCCACGCCTGGGGATATGTCAAGAGAAAACTCTAACTCAAAAAGTCCCATGCACCTCAATGCTCACAGCAGCCCTATTTGTATTAGCCAGGACGTGGAACTAACCCCAACATCTAACGACTGGTGACTGGATAAAGAAGTCGTTGTCTTTTTATGCCGCGGAATACTACACAGCCGCGAAAAAGGATGGAACCATGCCATTTGCGGCAACATGGTTGGACACAGAGACAGTCCTTCTGAGTGAAGTAAGCCAGAAGAGAGAAAAATGCCGCATGACACAACTTCCATGTGAAATCTAAGAAAAAAAGACAGAAATGATCTTAACTGCAAAAGACAAATAGAGCCACAGACATAGAGAAACAAACTTATGGTTACCAGGGAGGGACGGCGGTGGGAAGGGGTAAATATGGGAATCGGAAAATTGCCCGTCTTGGGGAGTGGTGGACATGTTAGCTCTCTTGATTGTGGCGATGGCTTTCTGGGTGTAGACACGTATGAAAATTGATCAAATACTACACGTGAGATGTGTCTAATTGACGGAACAGAAATCGTAGCCCTGTAAAGGTGTTTTAAAACAAAGAGATGGGCTGCATTGTGTGTCCTATGTTTCTATGTGTCTTCAGGGAGGTCTCAGGGGGGCGGTGCTGGCCTTCCTGCCAACACGATGACATGAAGCCCGAACAATCCCCCAATCGATGGGAAGAAGAGACGAGCCATGGTCACATCTGGACCCCAAGCTTACCCGTGGTGCATGGGTGCCATTTATCGCCAATCCAGCGAGGTTCCGGCCAGAGCTAGAGGCCGGGGCAGCGAACCGGGAGCGGCACTAAGGAGCATCGTGGCGCAGAGGCTGGACTGGGGGCCCGCAGGCTCCTCCCAGGAGGAGCCTCAGGGTTTGGGAGGTGGCTAACGTGCCTGCTTCGTGTCACCAGCAAGTGATGCCACCCGTGGAAAATCAGCTGGAATCCTGAGCCGGGTCAGCCGTGGGTGATGCGGTAAAGGCTGCTTGCTAGCAGAGGGGAGGCCAGACGGACGGTGAAGCAAGCAACAGGCTGCTGAGCTTCCGGCCTGTGTTTACCGTGCTTTCCGTGTCTCCCTGCATCTCAGGGTCACCCGGAGGAATTCGTGTGGAGTTTAGAGGCCGACGGCCTCTCGGTTCCTCATCAGCCTGGCAAGCCCCCCAGCCCTCTGCGGCCAGACCTCTGCGAGCGTCTTTCCCTTGTTCTAGCAAAACCCTCCCCACCCTCGCCTGCGGCGGGCTTTTGTTTTTTTAATGGATGGCAGTGAGGATACCTTACAGCCTCCTCCGGCCCTTCCTTAGGGCTTCTGCCCTTAGAGCACGGCAAGGGGCGGCCCCCCAACCCCCACCCCCGACACCCCCGCGCTGTCCTGGGTCCTGAACTACAGAGGGTCCCTCTGGCCCTGACACGCCCTCTGGCCACGCCCTCTACGGGGTGGAGTCAGCAGGGCCAAGGGGACACGCCCATTGGCTCCACCCCGTGCTCTGGAATCCCAGGACCCCGAATGCCCTGCCCCAGCAGCCCCTGACCCACTTGTAGTTTCTGCACCGGCTCTCCCCGGAGTTCAGCATCCCAGGACTCACAGAGAGGCCAACGGGCAGCTGTTGGCATGGAGGTTACGGACAGAGCCCGGATGTGAGGTCTGAGTGTCCCCCTGTGCACATCCAAGGCCCCTTGGGGCATGGGATGGACCCAGCATTGGGAAGAAAAGGGTCAGGCTGGCGGTCAGAGACTGGGAATCGGCTCTCCCCGCACTGTCGCTTTCTTCGCAGGACTCCCCTGAGTCTGGGAATTCTAAAGTTGAGCCTGGACGTTTGTGGCACGTGACAGTGACTTTGCGTGTGTGTGCGCGCGCCTGAGGACGTGTGTGGTTGTGTGTATGTTGTGGGGGTGTGTGTGGTCCATGACTCCGTGTGTGTGCGCGTGGGGATGTAGGCGGAGCAGAGTCAGTGTGTGTGCACGTGTGTTTGTGTGTACGTGCATGCATTAGTTTTAAGAATACTAGAAGCTGTCCTTCAGAAGTCTGCAGTAGTAAAAATTGTATGGTGTCCCTCACTGTATAATTCAAACTGAAAATAATCTTCAATCACCAGAAATGTAGTCCCCCCCAGATTCTGATCCCCCCCCCATACTGATTATGCCCTCATTGTACTGATGAGGAAACTAGCTTAGAGATGTTAAGTGACTCAGCCCAGGGCATGGAGCTCGCGAGCCCAGGGCCAGGACGCAGTCCAAGCGGCCGCGGCTCCAGAGGCCTGGAGCCCTGCTCACGACCGCGCGTGGCCTCTTGGCCGGGGTGGTGGGGGTGGGGTGGGGTGGGGGTGGGGGGAAGAGATTCTGACGGGCCGGGGCCAGCGTGCAGGCTGCCCAAGCCGCGGACTCTGCAAGTCGGGTGGAGAGTACCTGACGGCAGACGAGGGTAAAGGGCTGCTCAGAAATCAGATAGGTTCCTAGATCTTCGATGAGTAAGGAGGCTCAGTGCTCATCCTCGATCCCTTTGCTGGTGGCTAAAAGGGAGCAAGGCCCACGAGCGCGCTTCTGGGAGCGGCCTGCCAAAACCTGGAGCAGGGCTGCTCAGGACTGGCTCTGCAGCAGGAGCAGAGGGGGGCAATGTCGCCACCTGGTGGACATCCTTGGTAGTGGCAGTAGGAGGCCTAGCAGCCTGGGTATGGAGGCGGCAGGACGAGGTCCTAGTGGATGATCGTTTTCACATGGCTTAAAAAGCATTGCTTCATAGATTTTATCCACATTGGGGTCTATCCTACGATGGTAAATACGGTCTCCGTTACTCCATCTTAGCTGCATTGATTAATTTTTGTGAGGTTAGTTTTCTCTTCAATGATTTGGAAGCTATATGGTCTTCCAATTAAAATTCCCTCTAAGTTTTAATAAGTCATCTCTAAGTTCATAACTTTATGTATAATTGGACCAGTATTGCTATAACAGTCTCAAAAACGGAATAATCTATTAGATCTTGTTTCTCAATCATGATACATTTAGCATATTTTACCTCTCTGCTGTTCCCCATTGTGTGCGTGTGTGCGCGTGCGCGGGCTACAGTTACTGCTTTTTAGACAGTTGCTTTCAGTTTGTTACATTCGCAATGAAAATATAGGTATAAACATCTTGGATTTAATTGCTCGCTACCGCTATTTAATCCCATGTCTTTCCCATTTTTGAGTTATTTACTTCTTTCCCAATCAAATGGACTCATGATTGGCTAATTTTTTTCCAGCGGTAGACTTGGAACCCATACCAGTCTATACGCAGCTTTATGTTCTCCTCAGCAACACCTCTCAGCCTCAACACCCAACAACACTCTCCGTATCTAGGGCCCCAAGGCTTGTTTTAAAATGCGGCATTGTTTCTCATGTCCCCCCGCCCCCCTCCCGCCCCAAAAAGGAAGCAAGAATCTTCCTTGATTTAACGTGATGCCTTTTTAGGACTGGCTAGTCTTGTCTGCTGAATGGATATTAAGAGAGATTTCCTTAAACTTCCTCCTGCTTCGTGCCATAACTCGACTTCATTGAGAAGCATGTTTTTCCCGTTTCTAAGACGGGCTTCCGCTTTGAACTGCTAAACCATCACGGCACACTTTTTCTCCATACTTATTCCTGGAAAACTGAGCTCTCTGCCGGAGTAAAGACGGTTCCCGTCAGAGAAGTGTGGCTCCCTGTCCCAAGGTCAAAATGTAGAAGAAAGGGAAGATTCCTGTTTCCGAGGGTTCCATTTTGTCAGGTTAGAGATCTAGTCATCCGTGTGGCTGCGGTGGAATCTGCAGTATCTTGCCTCACAGTTTCCTTTTTCTGGCTTAGCAGGGGAGCCGCATTAGCTGAGGTCGCGGCGCTATGGCCCTTGTCAGGATCCCGGTGCTGAGGCAGCCCCTTCCCCCCACCCCCTCTCCTTGTCATTTTGATCGTGCAAACTGGGTGCCAGCTGTGTGAACCCTGCTCCTGGCCGCCACGATTGCCCCCCCCCTCCCCACGCGACGTGTCCCCAGTTCCTCGGCGTCCCTCACTGCAACCAGCTAGCTCCAGGAAGGGTGCGAGCTGGCTTCCGCTGTCGTCCTTCCTCCTTCCTGTCCAGGCGGGCCCTCCTTTTGCGCTAGTCGGCCCGAAACCTTCTCTCCCGCGCTGCATAGGCTGAAGGAATGCCTCAGCGTTTGCAGCCGCTAGAGGGCGCTCTTCTCCTCTCTTTGGGCCCCTTCAGCGCTTCCAGTGGAAATGTCCGAGGTGGGAAGGGCTTGGGGGTTCTCTGTATCTAGGGGCTCCCGATCCAGCCGATTCAACTAACTGTGGGTTGAAAATATTCGGGAAAAAACGGAAAGTTTCGAAAAGCGACAATTGAACTTGCCACACACCGGCAACCGCTTACATAGCATTCACGTTGCCTTGCATGCCGCGCGTCACCTAGAGATGATTTAAAGTACACAGGAGGACACAGCGAAAGAGAATGTGACAATGACTGTATGGGTATGTTTATGCATAAGTGGAAAATTGTGCTCTAGACTGGAATTCGACACAACATTGTAAAAACGACAGCAACGTGGAAGAAAAGTATGTTTGTATGTAAAAAATAAAGTCCTATGTCATTTTGTATAAGAGGCATCAGCATCCATGGATTTTGGCATCTGTGGGGAGTCCTGGAACCAGTGCCCCATGCTTACCAAGGCATGACTGGAAGCCCAGGCTCCTTATCCCAGCCTGTCATGTCCCCACGTGGTGTGAATCCTGCCTGTCCCACACTCCCCTGGTCACTCTCCTCCAGCCCTGCCAGACTGCCCTCTTCTTCTGGAACAGGCCAAGCTGAATGCACGTCATGTCTGGCCTCTAGGAATATCCGTTACTTTGTGAGCATGGCTCTGCTTCAGTAAGACGGGCTGCATTGTCACTAGAGAAGACGGGATGGAGGTTCCTTAAAAACCTACAGATGGACTTACCTGATGATCCAGCCTTCCCACGCCTGGGGATATGTCAAGAGAAAACTCTAACTCAAAAAGTCCCATGCACCTCAATGCTCACAGCAGCCCTATTTGTATTAGCCAGGACGTGGAACTAACCCCAACATCTAACGACTGGTGACTGGATAAAGAAGTCGTTGTCTTTTTATGCCGCGGAATACTACACAGCCGCGAAAAAGGATGGAACCATGCCATTTGCGGCAACATGGTTGGACACAGAGACAGTCCTTCTGAGTGAAGTAAGCCAGAAGAGAGAAAAATGCCGCATGACACAACTTCCATGTGAAATCTAAGAAAAAAAGACAGAAATGATCTTAACTGCAAAAGACAAATAGAGCCACAGACATAGAGAAACAAACTTATGGTTACCAGGGAGGGACGGCGGTGGGAAGGGGTAAATATGGGAATCGGAAAATTGCCCGTCTTGGGGAGTGGTGGACATGTTAGCTCTCTTGATTGTGGCGATGGCTTTCTGGGTGTAGACACGTATGAAAATTGATCAAATACTACACGTGAGATGTGTCTAATTGACGGAACAGAAATCGTAGCCCTGTAAAGGTGTTTTAAAACAAAGAGATGGGCTGCATTGTGTGTCCTATGTTTCTATGTGTCTTCAGGGAGGTCTCAGGGGGGCGGTGCTGGCCTTCCTGCCAACACGATGACATGAAGCCCGAACAATCCCCCAATCGATGGGAAGAAGAGACGAGCCATGGTCACATCTGGACCCCAAGCTTACCCGTGGTGCATGGGTGCCATTTATCGCCAATCCAGCGAGGTTCCGGCCAGAGCTAGAGGCCGGGGCAGCGAACCGGGAGCGGCACTAAGGAGCATCGTGGCGCAGAGGCTGGACTGGGGGCCCGCAGGCTCCTCCCAGGAGGAGCCTCAGGGTTTGGGAGGTGGCTAACGTGCCTGCTTCGTGTCACCAGCAAGTGATGCCACCCGTGGAAAATCAGCTGGAATCCTGAGCCGGGTCAGCCGTGGGTGATGCGGTAAAGGCTGCTTGCTAGCAGAGGGGAGGCCAGACGGACGGTGAAGCAAGCAACAGGCTGCTGAGCTTCCGGCCTGTGTTTACCGTGCTTTCCGTGTCTCCCTGCATCTCAGGGTCACCCGGAGGAATTCGTGTGGAGTTTAGAGGCCGACGGCCTCTCGGTTCCTCATCAGCCTGGCAAGCCCCCCAGCCCTCTGCGGCCAGACCTCTGCGAGCGTCTTTCCCTTGTTCTAGCAAAACCCTCCCCACCCTCGCCTGCGGCGGGCTTTTGTTTTTTTAATGGATGGCAGTGAGGATACCTTACAGCCTCCTCCGGCCCTTCCTTAGGGCTTCTGCCCTTAGACCACGGCAAGGGGCGGCCCCCCAACCCCCACCCCCGACACCCCCGCGCTGTCCTGGGTCCTGAACTACAGAGGGTCCCTCTGGCCCTGACACGCCCTCTGGCCACGCCCTCTACGGGGTGGAGTCAGCAGGGCCAAGGGGACACGCCCATTGGCTCCACCCCGTGCTCTGGAATCCCAGGACCCCGAATGCCCTGCCCCAGCAGCCCCTGACCCACTTGTAGTTTCTGCACCGGCTCTCCCCGGAGTTCAGCATCCCAGGACTCACAGAGAGGCCAACGGGCAGCTGTTGGCATGGAGGTTACGGACAGAGCCCGGATGTGAGGTCTCAGTGTCCCCCTGTGCACATCCAAGGCCCCTTGGGGCATGGGATGGACCCAGCATTGGGAAGAAAAGGGTCAGGCTGGCGGTCAGAGACTGGGAATCGGCTCTCCCCGCACTGTCGCTTTCTTCGCAGGACTCCCCTGAGTCTGGGAATTCTAAAGTTGAGCCTGGACGTTTGTGGCACGTGACAGTGACTTTGCGTGTGTGTGCGCGCGCCTGAGGACGTGTGTGGTTGTGTGTATGTTGTGGGGGTGTGTGTGGTCCATGACTCCGTGTGTGTGCGCGTGGGGATGTAGGCGGAGCAGAGTCAGTGTGTGTGCACGTGTGTTTGTGTGTACGTGCATGCATTAGTTTTAAGAATACTAGAAGCTGTCCTTCAGAAGTCTGCAGTAGTAAAAATTGTATGGTGTCCCTCACTGTATAATTCAAACTGAAAATAATCTTCAATCACCAGAAATGTAGTCCCCCCCAGATTCTGATCACCCCCCCCATACTGATTATGCCCTCATTGTACTGATGAGGAAACTAGCTTAGAGATGTTAAGTGACTCAGCCCAGGGCATGGAGCTCGCGAGCCCAGGGCCAGGACGAAGTCCAAGCGGCCGCGGCTCCAGAGGCCTGGAGCCCTGCTCACGACCGCGCGTGGCCTCTTGGCCGGGGTGGTGGGGGTGGGGTGGGGTGGGGGTGGGGGGAAGAGATTCTGACGGGCCGGGGCCAGCGTGCAGGCTGCCCAAGCCGCGGACTCTGCAAGTCGGGTGGAGAGTACCTGACGGCAGACGAGGGTAAAGGGCTGCTCAGAAATCAGATAGGTTCCTAGATCTTCGATGAGTAAGGAGGCTCAGTGCTCATCCTCGATCCCTTTGCTGGTGGCTAAAAGGGAGCAAGGCCCACGAGCGCGCTTCTGGGAGCGGCCTGCCAAAACCTGGAGCAGGGCTGCTCAGGACTGGCTCTGCAGCAGGAGCAGAGGGGGGCAATGTCGCCACCTGGTGGACATCCTTGGTAGTGGCAGTAGGAGGCCTAGCAGCCTGGGTATGGAGGCGGCAGGACGAGGTCCTAGTGGATGATCGTTTTCACATGGCTTAAAAAGCATTGCTTCATAGATTTTATCCACATTGGGGTCTATCCTACGATGGTAAATACGGTCTCCGTTACTCCATCTTAGCTGCATTGATTAATTTTGGTGAGGTTAGTTTTCTCTTCAATGATTTGGAAGCTATATGGTCTTCCAATTAAAATTCCCTCTAAGTTTTAATAAGTCATCTCTAAGTTCATAACTTTATGTATAATTGGACCAGTATTGCTATAACAGTCTCAAAAACGGAATAATCTATTAGATCTTGTTTCTCAATCATGATACATTTAGCATATTTTACCTCTCTGCTGTTCCCCATTGTGTGCGTGTGTGCGCGTGCGCGGGCTACAGTTACTGCTTTTTAGACAGTTGCTTTCAGTTTGTTGCATTCGCAATGAAAATATAGGTATAAACATCTTGGATTTAATTGCTCGCTACCGCTATTTAATCCCATGTCTTTCCCATTTTTGAGTTATTTACTTCTTTCCCAATCAAATGGACTCATGATTGGCTAATTTTTTTCCAGCGGTAGACTTGGAACCCATACCAGTCTATACGCAGCTTTATGTTCTCCTCAGCAACACCTCTCAGCCTCAACACCCAACAACACTCTCCGTATCTAGGGCCCCAAGGCTTGTTTTAAAATGCGGCATTGTTTCTCATGTCCCCCCGCCCCCCTCCCGCCCCAAAAAGGAAGCAAGAATCTTCCTTGATTTAACGTGCTGCCTTTTTAGGACTGGCTAGTCTTGTCTGGTGAATGGATATTAAGAGAGATTTCCTTAAACTTCCTCCTGCTTCGTGCCATAACTCGACTTCATTGAGAAGCAGGTTTTTCCCGTTTCTAAGACGGGCTTCCGCTTTGAACTGCTAAACCATCACGGCACACTTTTTCTCCATACTTATTCCTGGAAAACTGAGCTCTCTGCCGGAGTAAAGACGGTTCCCGTCAGAGAAGTGTGGCTCCCTGTGCCAAGGTCAAAATGTAGAAGAAAGGGAAGATTCCTGTTTCCGAGGGTTCCATTTTGTCAGGTTAGAGATCTAGTCATCCGTGTGGCTGCGGTGGAATCTGCAGTATCTTGCCTCACAGTTTCCTTTTTCTGGCTTAGCAGGGGAGCCGCATTAGCTGAGGTCGCGGCGCTATGGCCCTTGTCAGGATCCCGGTGCTGAGGCAGCCCCTTCCCCCCACCCCCTCTCCTTGTCATTTTGATCGTGCAAACTGGGTGCCAGCTGTGTGAACCCTGCTCCTGGCCGCCACGATTGCCCCCCCCCTCCCCACGCGACGTGTCCCCAGTTCCTCGGCGTCCCTCACTGCAACCAGCTAGCTCCAGGAAGGGTGCGAGCTGGCTTCCGCTGTCGTCCTTCCTCCTTCCTGTCCAGGCGGGCCCTCCTTTTGCGCTAGTCGGCCCGAAACCTTCTCTCCCGCGCTGCATAGGCTGAAGGAATGCCTCAGCGTTTGCAGCCGCTAGAGGGCGCTCTTCTCCTCTCTTTGGGCCCCTTCAGCGCTTCCAGTGGAAATGTCCGAGGTGGGAAGGGCTTGGGGGTTCTCTGTATCTAGGGGCTCCCGATCCAGCCGATTCAACTAACTGTGGGTTGAAAATATTCGGGAAAAAACGGAAAGTTTCGAAAAGCGACAATTGAACTTGCCACACACCGGCAACCGCTTACATAGCATTCACGTTGCCTTGCATGCCGCGCGTCACCTAGAGATGATTTAAAGTACACAGGAGGACACAGCGAAAGAGAATGTGACAATGACTGTATGGGTATGTTTATGCATAAGTGGAAAATTGTGCTCTAGACTGGAATTCGACACAACATTGTAAAAACGACAGCAACGTGGAAGAAAAGTATGTTTGTATGTAAAAAATAAAGTCCTATGTCATTTTGTATAAGAGGCATCAGCATCCATGGATTTTGGCATCTGTGGGGAGTCCTGGAACCAGTGCCCCATGCTTACCAAGGCATGACTGGAAGCCCAGGCTCCTTATCCCAGCCTGTCATGTCCCCACGTGGTGTGAATCCTGCCTGTCCCACACTCCCCTGGTCACTCTCCTCCAGCCCTGCCAGACTGCCCTCTTCTTCTGGAACAGGCCAAGCTGAATGCACGTCATGTCTGGCCTCTAGGAATATCCGTGACTTTGTGAGCATGGCTCTGCTTCAGTAAGACGGGCTGCATTGTCACTAGAGAAGACGGGATGGAGGTTCCTTAAAAACCTACAGATGGACTTACCTGATGATCCAGCCTTCCCACGCCTGGGGATATGTCAAGAGAAAACTCTAACTCAAAAAGTCCCATGCACCTCAATGCTCACAGCAGCCCTATTTGTATTAGCCAGGACGTGGAACTAACCCCAACATCTAACGACTGGTGACTGGATAAAGAAGTCGTTGTCTTTTTATGCCGCGGAATACTACACAGCCGCGAAAAAGGATGGAACCATGCCATTTGCGGCAACATGGTTGGACACAGAGACAGTCCTTCTGAGTGAAGTAAGCCAGAAGAGAGAAAAATGCCGCATGACACAACTTCCATGTGAAATCTAAGAAAAAAAGACAGAAATGATCTTAACTGCAAAAGACAAATAGAGCCACAGACATAGAGAAACAAACTTATGGTTACCAGGGAGGGACGGCGGTGGGAAGGGGTAAATATGGGAATCGGAAAATTGCCCGTCTTGGGGAGTGGTGGACATGTTAGCTCTCTTGATTGTGGCGATGGCTTTCTGGGTGTAGACACGTATGAAAATTGATCAAATACTACACGTGAGATGTGTCTAATTGACGGAACAGAAATCGTAGCCCTGTAAAGGTGTTTTAAAACAAAGAGATGGGCTGCATTGTGTCCTATGTTTCTATGTGTCTTCAGGGAGGTCTCAGGGGGGCGGTGCTGGCCTTCCTGCCAACACGATGACATGAAGCCCGAACAATCCCCCAATCGATGGGAAGAAGAGACGAGCCATGGTCACATCTGGACCCCAAGCTTACCCGTGGTGCATGGGTGCCATTTATCGCCAATCCAGCGAGGTTCCGGCCAGAGCTAGAGGCCGGGGCAGCGAACCGGGAGCGGCACTAAGGAGCATCGTGGTGCAGAGGCTGGACTGGGGGCCCGCAGGCTCCTCCCAGGAGGAGCCTCAGGGTTTGGGAGGTGGCTAACGTGCCTGCTTCGTGTCACCAGCAAGTGATGCCACCCGTGGAAAATCAGCTGGAATCCTGAGCCGGGTCAGCCGTGGGTGATGCGGTAAAGGCTGCTTGCTAGCAGAGGGGAGGCCAGACGGACGGTGAAGCAAGCAACAGGCTGCTGAGCTTCCGGCCTGTGTTTACCGTGCTTTCCGTGTCTCCCTGCATCTCAGGGTCACCCGGAGGAATTCGCGTGGAGTTTAGAGGCCGACGGCCTCTCGGTTCCTCATCAGCCTGGCAAGCCCCCCAGCCCTCTGCGGCCAGACCTCTGCGAGCGTCTTTCCCTTGTTCTAGCAAAACCCTCCCCACCCTCGCCTGCGGCGGGCTTTTGTTTTTTTAATGGATGGCAGTGAGGATACCTTACAGCCTCCTCCGGCCCTTCCTTAGGGCTTCTGCCCTTAGACCACGGCAAGGGGCGGCCCCCCAACCCCCACCCCCGACACCCCCGCGCTGTCCTGGGTCCTGAACTACAGAGGGTCCCTCTGGCCCTGACACGCCCTCTGGCCACGCCCTCTACGGGGTGGAGTCAGCAGGGCCAAGGGGACACGCCCATTGGCTCCACCCCGTGCTCTGGAATCCCAGGACCCCGAATGCCCTGCCCCAGCAGCCCCTGACCCACTTGTAGTTTCTGCACCGGCTCTCCCCGGAGTTCAGCATCCCAGGACTCACAGAGAGGCCAACGGGCAGCTGTTGGCATGGAGGTTACGGACAGAGCCCGGATGTGAGGTCTGAGTGTCCCCCTGTGCACATCCAAGGCCCCTTGGGGCATGGGATGGACCCAGCATTGGGAAGAAAAGGGTCAGGCTGGCGGTCAGAGACTGGGAATCGGCTCTCCCCGCACTGTCGCTTTCTTCGCAGGACTCCCCTGAGTCTGGGAATTCTAAAGTTGAGCCTGGACGTTTGTGGCACGTGACAGTGACTTTGCGTGTGTGTGCGCGCGCCTGAGGACGTGTGTGGTTGTGTGTATGTTGTGGGGGTGTGTGTGGTCCATGACTCCGTGTGTGTGCGCGTGGGGATGTAGGCGGAGCAGAGTCAGTGTGTGTGCACGTGTGTTTGTGTGTACGTGCATGCATTAGTTTTAAGAATACTAGAAGCTGTCCTTCAGAAGTCTGCAGTAGTAAAAATTGTATGGTGTCCCTCACTGTATAATTCAAACTGAAAATAATCTTCAATCACCAGAAATGTAGTCCCCCCCAGATTCTGATCCCCCCCCCATACTGATTATGCCCTCATTGTACTGATGAGGAAACTAGCTTAGAGATGTTGAGTGACTCAGCCCAGGGCATGGAGCTCGCGAGCCCAGGGCCAGGACGCAGTCCAAGCGGCCGCGGCTCCAGAGGCCTGGAGCCCTGCTCACGACCGCGCGTGGCCTCTTGGCCGGGGTGGTGGGGGTGGGGTGGGGTGGGGGTGGGGGGAAGAGATTCTGACGGGCCGGGGCCAGCGTGCAGGCTGCCCAAGCCGCGGACTCTGCAAGTCGGGTGGAGAGTACCTGACGGCAGACGAGGGTAAAGGGCTGCTCAGAAATCAGATAGGTTCCTAGATCTTCGATGAGTAAGGAGGCTCAGTGCTCATCCTCGATCCCTTTGCTGGTGGCTAAAAGGGAGCAAGGCCCACGAGCGCGCTTCTGGGAGCGGCCTGCCAAAACCTGGAGCAGGGCTGCTCAGGACTGGCTCTGCAGCAGGAGCAGAGGGGGGCAATGTCGCCACCTGGTGGACATCCTTGGTAGTGGCAGTAGGAGGCCTAGCAGCCTGGGTATGGAGGCGGCAGGACGAGGTCCTAGTGGATGATCGTTTTCACATGGCTTAAAAAGCATTGCTTCATAGATTTTATCCACATTGGGGTCTATCCTACGATGGTAAATACGGTCTCCGTTACTCCATCTTAGCTGCATTGATTAATTTTGGTGAGGTTAGTTTTCTCTTCAATGATTTGGAAGCTATATGGTCTTCCAATTAAAATTCCCTCTAAGTTTTAATAAGTCATCTCTAAGTTCATAACTTTATGTATAATTGGACCAGTATTGCTATAACAGTCTCAAAAACGGAATAATCTATTAGATCTTGTTTCTCAATCATGATACATTTAGCATATTTTACCTCTCTGCTGTTCCCCATTGTGTGCGTGTGTGCGCGTGCGCGGGCTACAGTTACTGCTTTTTAGACAGTTGCTTTCAGTTTGTTGCATTCGCAATGAAAATATAGGTATAAACATCTTGGATTTAATTGCTCGCTACCGCTATTTAATCCCATGTCTTTCCCATTTTTGAGTTATTTACTTCTTTCCCAATCAAATGGACTCATGATTGGCTAATTTTTTTCCAGCGGTAGACTTGGAACCCATACCAGTCTATACGCAGCTTTATGTTCTCCTCAGCAACACCTCTCAGCCTCAACACCCAACAACACTCTCCGTATCTAGGGCCCCAAGGCTTGTTTTAAAATGCGGCATTGTTTCTCATGTCCCCCCGCCCCCCTCCCGCCCCAAAAAGGAAGCAAGAATCTTCCTTGATTTAACGTGCTGCCTTTTTAGGACTGGCTAGTCTTGTCTGCTGAATGGATATTAAGAGAGATTTCCTTAAACTTCCTCCTGCTTCGTGCCATAACTCGACTTCATTGAGAAGCAGGTTTTTCCCGTTTCTAAGACGGGCTTCCGCTTTGAACTGCTAAACCATCACGGCACACTTTTTCTCCATACTTATTCCTGGAAAACTGAGCTCTCTGCCGGAGTAAAGACGGTTCCCGTCAGAGAAGTGTGGCTCCCTGTGCCAAGGTCAAAATGTAGAAGAAAGGGAAGATTCCTGTTTCCGAGGGTTCCATTTTGTCAGGTTAGAGATCTAGTCATCCGTGTGGCTGCGGTGGAATCTGCAGTATCTTGCCTCACAGTTTCCTTTTTCTGGCTTAGCAGGGGAGCCGCATTAGCTGAGGTCGCGGCGCTATGGCCCTTGTCAGGATCCCGGTGCTGAGGCAGCCCCTTCCCCCCACCCCCTCTCCTTGTCATTTTGATCGTGCAAACTGGGTGCCAGCTGTGTGAACCCTGCTCCTGGCCGCCACGATTGCCCCCCCCTCCCCACGCGACGTGTCCCCAGTTCCTCGGCGTCCCTCACTGCAACCAGCTAGCTCCAGGAAGGGTGCGAGCTGGCTTCCGCTGTCGTCCTTCCTCCTTCCTGTCCAGGCGGGCCCTCCTTTTGCGCTAGTCGGCCCGAAACCTTCTCTCCCGCGCTGCATAGGCTGAAGGAATGCCTCAGCGTTTGCAGCCGCTAGAGGGCGCTCTTCTCCTCTCTTTGGGCCCCTTCAGCGCTTCCAGTGGAAATGTCCGAGGTGGGAAGGGCTTGGGGGTTCTCTGTATCTAGGGGCTCCCGATCCAGCCGATTCAACTAACTGTGGGTTGAAAATATTCGGGAAAAAACGGAAAGTTTCGAAAAGCGACAATTGAACTTGCCACACACCGGCAACCGCTTACATAGCATTCACGTTGCCTTGCATGCCGCGCGTCACCTAGAGATGATTTAAAGTACACAGGAGGACACAGCGAAAGAGAATGTGACAATGACTGTATGGGTATGTTTATGCATAAGTGGAAAATTGTGCTCTAGACTGGAATTCGACACAACATTGTAAAAACGACAGCAACGTGGAAGAAAAGTATGTTTGTATGTAAAAAATAAAGTCCTATGTCATTTTGTATAAGAGGCATCAGCATCCATGGATTTTGGCATCTGTGGGGAGTCCTGGAACCAGTGCCCCATGCTTACCAAGGCATGACTGGAAGCCCAGGCTCCTTATCCCAGCCTGTCATGTCCCCACGTGGTGTGAATCCTGCCTGTCCCACACTCCCCTGGTCACTCTCCTCCAGCCCTGCCAGACTGCCCTCTTCTTCTGGAACAGGCCAAGCTGAATGCACGTCATGTCTGGCCTCTAGGAATATCCGTTACTTTGTGAGCATGGCTCTGCTTCAGTAAGACGGGCTGCATTGTCACTAGAGAAGACGGGATGGAGGTTCCTTAAAAACCTACAGATGGACTTACCTGATGATCCAGCCTTCCCACGCCTGGGGATATGTCAAGAGAAAACTCTAACTCAAAAAGTCCCATGCACCTCAATGCTCACAGCAGCCCTATTTGTATTAGCCAGGACGTGGAACTAACCCCAACATCTAACGACTGGTGACTGGGTAAAGAAGTCGTTGTCTTTTTATGCCGCGGAATACTACACAGCCGCGAAAAAGGATGGAACCATGCCATTTGCGGCAACATGGTTGGACACAGAGACAGTCCTTCTGAGTGAAGTAAGCCAGAAGAGAGAAAAATGCCGCATGACACAACTTCCATGTGAAATCTAAGAAAAAAAGACAGAAATGATCTTAACTGCAAAAGACAAATAGAGCCACAGACATAGAGAAACAAACTTATGGTTACCAGGGAGGGACGGCGGTGGGAAGGGGTAAATATGGGAATCGGAAAATTGCCCGTCTTGGGGAGTGGTGGACATGTTAGCTCTCTTGATTGTGGCGATGGCTTTCTGGGTGTAGACACGTATGAAAATTGATCAAATACTACACGTGAGATGTGTCTAATTGACGGAACAGAAATTGTAGCCCTGTAAAGGTGTTTTAAAACAAAGAGATGGGCTGCATTGTGTCCTATGTTTCTATGTGTCTTCAGGGAGGTCTCAGGGGGGCGGTGCTGGCCTTCCTGCCAACACGATGACATGAAGCCCGAACAATCCCCCAATCGATGGGAAGAAGAGACGAGCCATGGTCACATCTGGACCCCAAGCTTACCCGTGGTGCATGGGTGCCATTTATCGCCAATCCAGCGAGGTTCCGGCCAGAGCTAGAGGCCGGGGCAGCGAACCGGGAGCGGCACTAAGGAGCATCGTGGCGCAGAGGCTGGACTGGGGGCCCGCAGGCTCCTCCCAGGAGGAGCCTCAGGGTTTGGGAGGTGGCTAACGTGCCTGCTTCGTGTCACCAGCAAGTGATGCCACCCGTGGAAAATCAGCTGGAATCCTGAGCCGGGTCAGCCGTGGGTGATGCGGTAAAGGCTGCTTGCTAGCAGAGGGGAGGCCAGACGGACGGTGAAGCAAGCAACAGGCTGCTGAGCTTCCGGCCTGTGTTTACCGTGCTTTCCGTGTCTCCCTGCATCTCAGGGTCACCCGGAGGAATTCGTGTGGAGTTTAGAGGCCGACGGCCTCTCGGTTCCTCATCAGCCTGGCAAGCCCCCCAGCCCTCTGCGGCCAGACCTCTGCGAGCGTCTTTCCCTTGTTCTAGCAAAACCCTCCCCACCCTCGCCTGCGGCGGGCTTTTGTTTTTTTAATGGATGGCAGTGAGGATACCTTACAGCCTCCTCCGGCCCTTCCTTAGGGCTTCTGCCCTTAGACCACGGCAAGGGGCGGCCCCCCAACCCCCACCCCCGACACCCCCGCGCTGTCCTGGGTCCTGAACTACAGAGGGTCCCTCTGGCCCTGACACGCCCTCTGGCCACGCCCTCTACGGGGTGGAGTCAGCAGGGCCAAGGGGACACGCCCATTGGCTCCACCCCGTGCTCTGGAATCCCAGGACCCCGAATGCCCTGCCCCAGCAGCCCCTGACCCACTTGTAGTTTCTGCACCGGCTCTCCCCGGAGTTCAGCATCCCAGGACTCACAGAGAGGCCAACGGGCAGCTGTTGGCATGGAGGTTACGGACAGAGCCCGGATGTGAGGTCTCAGTGTCCCCCTGTGCACATCCAAGGCCCCTTGGGGCATGGGATGGACCCAGCATTGGGAAGAAAAGGGTCAGGCTGGCGGTCAGAGACTGGGAATCGGCTCTCCCCGCACTGTCGCTTTCTTCGCAGGACTCCCCTGAGTCTGGGAATTCTAAAGTTGAGCCTGGACGTTTGTGGCACGTGACAGTGACTTTGCGTGTGTGTGCGCGCGCCTGAGGACGTGTGTGGTTGTGTGTATGTTGTGGGGGTGTGTGTGGTCCATGACTCCGTGTGTGTGCGCGTGGGGATGTAGGCGGAGCAGAGTCAGTGTGTGTGCACGTGTGTTTGTGTGTACGTGCATGCATTAGTTTTAAGAATACTAGAAGCTGTCCTTCAGAAGTCTGCAGTAGTAAAAATTGTATGGTGTCCCTCACTGTATAATTCAAACTGAAAATAATCTTCAATCACCAGAAATGTAGTCCCCCCCAGATTCTGATCCCCCCCCCATACTGATTATGCCCTCATTGTACTGATGAGGAAACTAGCTTAGAGATGTTGAGTGACTCAGCCCAGGGCATGGAGCTCGCGAGCCCAGGGCCAGGACGCAGTCCAAGCGGCCGCGGCTCCAGAGGCCTGGAGCCCTGCTCACGACCGCGCGTGGCCTCTTGGCCGGGGTGGTGGGGGTGGGGTGGGGTGGGGGTGGGGGGAAGAGATTCTGACGGGCCGGGGCCAGCGTGCAGGCTGCCCAAGCCGCGGACTCTGCAAGTCGGGTGGAGAGTACCTGACGGCAGACGAGGGTAAAGGGCTGCTCAGAAATCAGATAGGTTCCTAGATCTTCGATGAGTAAGGAGGCTCAGTGCTCATCCTCGATCCCTTTGCTGGTGGCTAAAAGGGAGCAAGGCCCACGAGCGCGCTTCTGGGAGCGGCCTGCCAAAACCTGGAGCAGGGCTGCTCAGGACTGGCTCTGCAGCAGGAGCAGAGGGGGGCAATGTCGCCACCTGGTGGACATCCTTGGTAGTGGCAGTAGGAGGCCTAGCAGCCTGGGTATGGAGGCGGCAGGACGAGGTCCTAGTGGATGATCGTTTTCACATGGCTTAAAAAGCATTGCTTCATAGATTTTATCCACATTGGGGTCTATCCTACGATGGTAAATACGGTCTCCGTTACTCCATCTTAGCTGCATTGATTAATTTTGGTGAGGTTAGTTTTCTCTTCAATGATTTGGAAGCTATATGGTCTTCCAATTAAAATTCCCTCTAAGTTTTAATAAGTCATCTCTAAGTTCATAACTTTATGTATAATTGGACCAGTATTGCTATAACAGTCTCAAAAACGGAATAATCTATTAGATCTTGTTTCTCAATCATGATACATTTAGCATATTTTACCTCTCTGCTGTTCCCCATTGTGTGCGTGTGTGCGCGTGCGCGGGCTACAGTTACTGCTTTTTAGACAGTTGCTTTCAGTTTGTTGCATTCGCAATGAAAATATAGGTATAAACATCTTGGATTTAATTGCTCGCTACCGCTATTTAATCCCATGTCTTTCCCATTTTTGAGTTATTTACTTCTTTCCCAATCAAATGGACTCATGATTGGCTAATTTTTTTCCAGCGGTAGACTTGGAACCCATACCAGTCTATACGCAGCTTTATGTTCTCCTCAACAACACCTCTCAGCCTCAACACCCAACAACACTCTCCGTATCTAGGGCCCCAAGGCTTGTTTTAAAATGCGGCATTGTTTCTCATGTCCCCCCGCCCCCCTCCCGCCCCAAAAAGGAAGCAAGAATCTTCCTTGATTTAACGTGCTGCCTTTTTAGGACTGGCTAGTCTTGTCTGGTGAATGGATATTAAGAGAGATTTCCTTAAACTTCCTCCTGCTTCGTGCCATAACTCGACTTCATTGAGAAGCAGGTTTTTCCCGTTTCTAAGACGGGCTTCCGCTTTGAACTGCTAAACCATCACGGCACACTTTTTCTCCATACTTATTCCTGGAAAACTGAGCTCTCTGCCGGAGTAAAGACGGTTCCCGTCAGAGAAGTGTGGCTCCCTGTGCCAAGGTCAAAATGTAGAAGAAAGGGAAGATTCCTGTTTCCGAGGGTTCCATTTTGTCAGGTTAGAGATCTAGTCATCCGTGTGGCTGCGGTGGAATCTGCAGTATCTTGCCTCACAGTTTCCTTTTTCTGGCTTAGCAGGGGAGCCGCATTAGCTGAGGTCGCGGCGCTATGGCCCTTGTCAGGATCCCGGTGCTGAGGCAGCCCCTTCCCCCCACCCCCTCTCCTTGTCATTTTGATCGTGCAAACTGGGTGCCAGCTGTGTGAACCCTGCTCCTGGCCGCCACGATTGCCCCCCCCCTCCCCACGCGACGTGTCCCCAGTTCCTCGGCGTCCCTCACTGCAACCAGCTAGCTCCAGGAAGGGTGCGAGCTGGCTTCCGCTGTCGTCCTTCCTCCTTCCTGTCCAGGCGGGCCCTCCTTTTGCGCTAGTCGGCCCGAAACCTTCTCTCCCGCGCTGCATAGGCTGAAGGAATGCCTCAGCGTTTGCAGCCGCTAGAGGGCGCTCTTCTCCTCTCTTTGGGCCCCTTCAGCGCTTCCAGTGGAAATGTCCGAGGTGGGAAGGGCTTGGGGGTTCTCTGTATCTAGGGGCTCCCGATCCAGCCGATTCAACTAACTGTGGGTTGAAAATATTCGGGAAAAAACGGAAAGTTTCGAAAAGCGACAATTGAACTTGCCACACACCGGCAACCGCTTACATAGCATTCACGTTGCCTTGCATGCCGCGCGTCACCTAGAGATGATTTAAAGTACACAGGAGGACACAGCGAAAGAGAATGTGACAATGACTGTATGGGTATGTTTATGCATAAGTGGAAAATTGTGCTCTAGACTGGAATTCGACACAACATTGTAAAAACGACAGCAACGTGGAAGAAAAGTATGTTTGTATGTAAAAAATAAAGTCCTATGTCATTTTGTATAAGAGGCATCAGCATCCATGGATTTTGGCATCTGTGGGGAGTCCTGGAACCAGTGCCCCATGCTTACCAAGGCATGACTGGAAGCCCAGGCTCCTTATCCCAGCCTGTCATGTCCCCACGTGGTGTGAATCCTGCCTGTCCCACACTCCCCTGGTCACTCTCCTCCAGCCCTGCCAGACTGCCCTCTTCTTCTGGAACAGGCCAAGCTGAATGCACGTCATGTCTGGCCTCTAGGAATATCCGTTACTTTGTGAGCATGGCTCTGCTTCAGTAAGACGGGCTGCATTGTCACTAGAGAAGACGGGATGGAGGTTCCTTAAAAACCTACAGATGGACTTACCTGATGATCCAGCCTTCCCACGCCTGGGGATATGTCAAGAGAAAACTCTAACTCAAAAAGTCCCATGCACCTCAATGCTCACAGCAGCCCTATTTGTATTAGCCAGGACGTGGAACTAACCCCAACATCTAACGACTGGTGACTGGATAAAGAAGTCGTTGTCTTTTTATGCCGCGGAATACTACACAGCCGCGAAAAAGGATGGAACCATGCCATTTGCGGCAACATGGTTGGACACAGAGACAGTCCTTCTGAGTGAAGTAAGCCAGAAGAGAGAAAAATGCCGCATGACACAACTTCCATGTGAAATCTAAGAAAAAAAGACAGAAATGATCTTAACTGCAAAAGACAAATAGAGCCACAGACATAGAGAAACAAACTTATGGTTACCAGGGAGGGACGGCGGTGGGAAGGGGTAAATATGGGAATCGGAAAATTGCCCGTCTTGGGGAGTGGTGGACATGTTAGCTCTCTTGATTGTGGCGATGGCTTTCTGGGTGTAGACACGTACGAAAATTGATCAAATACTACACGTGAGATGTGTCTAATTGACGGAACAGAAATCGTAGCCCTGTAAAGGTGTTTTAAAACAAAGAGATGGGCTGCATTGTGTCCTATGTTTCTATGTGTCTTCAGGGAGGTCTCAGGGGGGCGGTGCTGGCCTTCCTGCCAACACGATGACATGAAGCCCGAACAATCCCCCAATCGATGGGAAGAAGAGACGAGCCATGGTCACATCTGGACCCCAAGCTTACCCGTGGTGCATGGGTGCCATTTATCGCCAATCCAGCGAGGTTCCGGCCAGAGCTAGAGGCCGGGGCAGCGAACCGGGAGCGGCACTAAGGAGCATCGTGGCGCAGAGGCTGGACTGGGGGCCCGCAGGCTCCTCCCAGGAGGAGCCTCAGGGTTTGGGAGGTGGCTAACGTGCCTGCTTCGTGTCACCAGCAAGTGATGCCACCCGTGGAAAATCAGCTGGAATCCTGAGCCGGGTCAGCCGTGGGTGATGCGGTAAAGGCTGCTTGCTAGCAGAGGGGAGGCCAGACGGACGGTGAAGCAAGCAACAGGCTGCTGAGCTTCCGGCCTGTGTTTACCGTGCTTTCCGTGTCTCCCTGCATCTCAGGGTCACCCGGAGGAATTCGCGTGGAGTTTAGAGGCCGACGGCCTCTCGGTTCCTCATCAGCCTGGCAAGCCCCCCAGCCCTCTGCGGCCAGACCTCTGCGAGCGTCTTTCCCTTGTTCTAGCAAAACCCTCCCCACCCTCGCCTGCGGCGGGCTTTTGTTTTTTTAATGGATGGCAGTGAGGATACCTTACAGCCTCCTCCGGCCCTTCCTTAGGGCTTCTGCCCTTAGAGCACGGCAAGGGGCGGCCCCCCAACCCCCACCCCCGACACCCCCGCGCTGTCCTGGGTCCTGAACTACAGAGGGTCCCTCTGGCCCTGACACGCCCTCTGGCCACGCCCTCTACGGGGTGGAGTCAGCAGGGCCAAGGGGACACGCCCATTGGCTCCACCCCGTGCTCTGGAATCCCAGGACCCCGAATGCCCTGCCCCAGCAGCCCCTGACCCACTTGTAGTTTCTGCACCGGCTCTCCCCGGAGTTCAGCATCCCAGGACTCACAGAGAGGCCAACGGGCAGCTGTTGGCATGGAGGTTACGGACAGAGCCCGGATGTGAGGTCTGAGTGTCCCCCTGTGCACATCCAAGGCCCCTTGGGGCATGGGATGGACCCAGCATTGGGAAGAAAAGGGTCAGGCTGGCGGTCAGAGACTGGGAATCGGCTCTCCCCGCACTGTCGCTTTCTTCGCAGGACTCCCCTGAGTCTGGGAATTCTAAAGTTGAGCCTGGACGTTTGTGGCACGTGACAGTGACTTTGCGTGTGTGTGCGCGCGCCTGAGGACGTGTGTGGTTGTGTGTATGTTGTGGGGGTGTGTGTGGTCCATGACTCCGTGTGTGTGCGCGTGGGGATGTAGGCGGAGCAGAGTCAGTGTGTGTGCACGTGTGTTTGTGTGTACGTGCATGCATTAGTTTTAAGAATACTAGAAGCTGTCCTTCAGAAGTCTGCAGTAGTAAAAATTGTATGGTGTCCCTCACTGTATAATTCAAACTGAAAATAATCTTCAATCACCAGAAATGTAGTCCCCCCCAGATTCTGATCCCCCCCCCATACTGATTATGCCCTCATTGTACTGATGAGGAAACTAGCTTAGAGATGTTAAGTGACTCAGCCCAGGGCATGGAGCTCGCGAGCCCAGGGCCAGGACGCAGTCCAAGCGGCCGCGGCTCCAGAGGCCTGGAGCCCTGCTCACGACCGCGCGTGGCCTCTTGGCCGGGGTGGTGGGGGTGGGGTGGGGTGGGGGTGGGGGGAAGAGATTCTGACGGGCCGGGGCCAGCGTGCAGGCTGCCCAAGCCGCGGACTCTGCAAGTCGGGTGGAGAGTACCTGACGGCAGACGAGGGTAAAGGGCTGCTCAGAAATCAGATAGGTTCCTAGATCTTCGATGAGTAAGGAGGCTCAGTGCTCATCCTCGATCCCTTTGCTGGTGGCTAAAAGGGAGCAAGGCCCACGAGCGCGCTTCTGGGAGCGGCCTGCCAAAACCTGGAGCAGGGCTGCTCAGGACTGGCTCTGCAGCAGGAGCAGAGGGGGGCAATGTCGCCACCTGGTGGACATCCTTGGTAGTGGCAGTAGGAGGCCTAGCAGCCTGGGTATGGAGGCGGCAGGACGAGGTCCTAGTGGATGATCGTTTTCACATGGCTTAAAAAGCATTGCTTCATAGATTTTATCCACATTGGGGTCTATCCTACGATGGTAAATACGGTCTCCGTTACTCCATCTTAGCTGCATTGATTAATTTTGGTGAGGTTAGTTTTCTCTTCAATGATTTGGAAGCTATATGGTCTTCCAATTAAAATTCCCTCTAAGTTTTAATAAGTCATCTCTAAGTTCATAACTTTATGTATAATTGGACCAGTATTGCTATAACAGTCTCAAAAACGGAATAATCTATTAGATCTTGTTTCTCAATCATGATACATTTAGCATATTTTACCTCTCTGCTGTTCCCCATTGTGTGCGTGTGTGCGCGTGCGCGGGCTACAGTTACTGCTTTTTAGACAGTTGCTTTCAGTTTGTTGCATTCGCAATGAAAATATAGGTATAAACATCTTGGATTTAATTGCTCGCTACCGCTATTTAATCCCATGTCTTTCCCATTTTTGAGTTATTTACTTCTTTCCCAATCAAATGGACTCATGATTGGCTAATTTTTTTCCAGCGGTAGACTTGGAACCCATACCAGTCTATACGCAGCTTTATGTTCTCCTCAGCAACACCTCTCAGCCTCAACACCCAACAACACTCTCCGTATCTAGGGCCCCAAGGCTTGTTTTAAAATGCGGCATTGTTTCTCATGTCCCCCCGCCCCCCTCCCGCCCCAAAAAGGAAGCAAGAATCTTCCTTGATTTAACGTGCTGCCTTTTTAGGACTGGCTAGTCTTGTCTGCTGAATGGATATTAAGAGAGATTTCCTTAAACTTCCTCCTGCTTCGTGCCATAACTCGACTTCATTGAGAAGCAGGTTTTTCCCGTTTCTAAGACGGGCTTCCGCTTTGAACTGCTAAACCATCACGGCACACTTTTTCTCCATACTTATTCCTGGAAAACTGAGCTCTCTGCCGGAGTAAAGACGGTTCCCGTCAGAGAAGTGTGGCTCCCTGTGCCAAGGTCAAAATGTAGAAGAAAGGGAAGATTCCTGTTTCCGAGGGTTCCATTTTGTCAGGTTAGAGATCTAGTCATCCGTGTGGCTGCGGTGGAATCTGCAGTATCTTGCCTCACAGTTTCCTTTTTCTGGCTTAGCAGGGGAGCCGCATTAGCTGAGGTCGCGGCGCTATGGCCCTTGTCAGGATCCCGGTGCTGAGGCAGCCCCTTCCCCCCACCCCCTCTCCTTGTCATTTTGATCGTGCAAACTGGGTGCCAGCTGTGTGAACCCTGCTCCTGGCCGCCACGATTGCCCCCCCCCTCCCCACGCGACGTGTCCCCAGTTCCTCGGCGTCCCTCACTGCAACCAGCTAGCTCCAGGAAGGGTGCGAGCTGGCTTCCGCTGTCGTCCTTCCTCCTTCCTGTCCAGGCGGGCCCTCCTTTTGCGCTAGTCGGCCCGAAACCTTCTCTCCCGCGCTGCATAGGCTGAAGGAATGCCTCAGCGTTTGCAGCCGCTAGAGGGCGCTCTTCTCCTCTCTTTGGGCCCCTTCAGCGCTTCCAGTGGAAATGTCCGAGGTGGGAAGGGCTTGGGGGTTCTCTGTATCTAGGGGCTCCCGATCCAGCCGATTCAACTAACTGTGGGTTGAAAATATTCGGGAAAAAACGGAAAGTTTCGAAAAGCGACAATTGAACTTGCCACACACCGGCAACCGCTTACATAGCATTCACGTTGCCTTGCATGCCGCGCGTCACCTAGAGATGATTTAAAGTACACAGGAGGACACAGCGAAAGAGAATGTGACAATGACTGTATGGGTATGTTTATGCATAAGTGGAAAATTGTGCTCTAGACTGGAATTCGACACAACATTGTAAAAACGACAGCAACGTGGAAGAAAAGTATGTTTGTATGTAAAAAATAAAGTCCTATGTCATTTTGTATAAGAGGCATCAGCATCCATGGATTTTGGCATCTGTGGGGAGTCCTGGAACCAGTGCCCCATGCTTACCAAGGCATGACTGGAAGCCCAGGCTCCTTATCCCAGCCTGTCATGTCCCCACGTGGTGTGAATCCTGCCTGTCCCACACTCCCCTGGTCACTCTCCTCCAGCCCTGCCAGACTGCCCTCTTCTTCTGGAACAGGCCAAGCTGAATGCACGTCATGTCTGGCCTCTAGGAATATCCGTGACTTTGTGAGCATGGCTCTGCTTCAGTAAGACGGGCTGCATTGTCACTAGAGAAGACGGGATGGAGGTTCCTTAAAAACCTACAGATGGACTTACCTGATGATCCAGCCTTCCCACGCCTGGGGATATGTCAAGAGAAAACTCTAACTCAAAAAGTCCCATGCACCTCAATGCTCACAGCAGCCCTATTTGTATTAGCCAGGACGTGGAACTAACCCCAACATCTAACGACTGGTGACTGGATAAAGAAGTCGTTGTCTTTTTATGCCGCGGAATACTACACAGCCGCGAAAAAGGATGGAACCATGCCATTTGCGGCAACATGGTTGGACACAGAGACAGTCCTTCTGAGTGAAGTAAGCCAGAAGAGAGAAAAATGCCGCATGACACAACTTCCATGTGAAATCTAAGAAAAAAAGACAGAAATGATCTTAACTGCAAAAGACAAATAGAGCCACAGACATAGAGAAACAAACTTATGGTTACCAGGGAGGGACGGCGGTGGGAAGGGGTAAATATGGGAATCGGAAAATTGCCCGTCTTGGGGAGTGGTGGACATGTTAGCTCTCTTGATTGTGGCGATGGCTTTCTGGGTGTAGACACGTATGAAAATTGATCAAATACTACACGTGAGATGTGTCTAATTGACGGAACAGAAATCGTAGCCCTGTAAAGGTGTTTTAAAACAAAGAGATGGGCTGCATTGTGTCCTATGTTTCTATGTGTCTTCAGGGAGGTCTCAGGGGGGCGGTGCTGGCCTTCCTGCCAACACGATGACATGAAGCCCGAACAATCCCCCAATCGATGGGAAGAAGAGACGAGCCATGGTCACATCTGGACCCCAAGCTTACCCGTGGTGCATGGGTGCCATTTATCGCCAATCCAGCGAGGTTCCGGCCAGAGCTAGAGGCCGGGGCAGCGAACCGGGAGCGGCACTAAGGAGCATCGTGGCGCAGAGGCTGGACTGGGGGCCCGCAGGCTCCTCCCAGGAGGAGCCTCAGGGTTTGGGAGGTGGCTAACGTGCCTGCTTCGTGTCACCAGCAAGTGATGCCACCCGTGGAAAATCAGCTGGAATCCTGAGCCGGGTCAGCCGTGGGTGATGCGGTAAAGGCTGCTTGCTAGCAGAGGGGAGGCCAGACGGACGGTGAAGCAAGCAACAGGCTGCTGAGCTTCCGGCCTGTGTTTACCGTGCTTTCCGTGTCTCCCTGCATCTCAGGGTCACCCGGAGGAATTCGCGTGGAGTTTAGAGGCCGACGGCCTCTCGGTTCCTCATCAGCCTGGCAAGCCCCCCAGCCCTCTGCGGCCAGACCTCTGCGAGCGTCTTTCCCTTGTTCTAGCAAAATCCTCCCCACCCTCGCCTGCGGCGGGCTTTTGTTTTTTTAATGGATGGCAGTGAGGATACCTTACAGCCTCCTCCGGCCCTTCCTTAGGGCTTCTGCCCTTAGACCACGGCAAGGGGCGGCCCCCCAACCCCCACCCCCGACACCCCCGCGCTGTCCTGGGTCCTGAACTACAGAGGGTCCCTCTGGCCCTGACACGCCCTCTGGCCACGCCCTCTACGGGGTGGAGTCAGCAGGGCCAAGGGGACACGCCCATTGGCTCCACCCCGTGCTCTGGAATCCCAGGACCCCGAATGCCCTGCCCCAGCAGCCCCTGACCCACTTGTAGTTTCTGCACCGGCTCTCCCCGGAGTTCAGCATCCCAGGACTCACAGAGAGGCCAACGGGCAGCTGTTGGCATGGAGGTTACGGACAGAGCCCGGATGTGAGGTCTCAGTGTCCCCCTGTGCACATCCAAGGCCCCTTGGGGCATGGGATGGACCCAGCATTGGGAAGAAAAGGGTCAGGCTGGCGGTCAGAGACTGGGAATCGGCTCTCCCCGCACTGTCGCTTTCTTCGCAGGACTCCCCTGAGTCTGGGAATTCTAAAGTTGAGCCTGGACGTTTGTGGCACGTGACAGTGACTTTGCGTGTGTGTGCGCGCGCCTGAGGACGTGTGTGGTTGTGTGTATGTTGTGGGGGTGTGTGTGGTCCATGACTCCGTGTGTGTGCGCGTGGGGATGTAGGCGGAGCAGAGTCAGTGTGTGTGCACGTGTGTTTGTGTGTACGTGCATGCATTAGTTTTAAGAATACTAGAAGCTGTCCTTCAGAAGTCTGCAGTAGTAAAAATTGTATGGTGTCCCTCACTGTATAATTCAAACTGAAAATAATCTTCAATCACCAGAAATGTAGTCCCCCCCAGATTCTGATCCCCCCCCCATACTGATTATGCCCTCATTGTACTGATGAGGAAACTAGCTTAGAGATGTTAAGTGACTCAGCCCAGGGCATGGAGCTCGCGAGCCCAGGGCCAGGACGCAGTCCAAGCGGCCGCGGCTCCAGAGGCCTGGAGCCCTGCTCACGACCGCGCGTGGCCTCTTGGCCGGGGTGGTGGGGGTGGGGTGGGGTGGGGGTGGGGGGAAGAGATTCTGACGGGCCGGGGCCAGCGTGCAGGCTGCCCAAGCCGCGGACTCTGCAAGTCGGGTGGAGAGTACCTGACGGCAGACGAGGGTAAAGGGCTGCTCAGAAATCAGATAGGTTCCTAGATCTTCGATGAGTAAGGAGGCTCAGTGCTCATCCTCGATCCCTTTGCTGGTGGCTAAAAGGGAGCAAGGCCCACGAGCGCGCTTCTGGGAGCGGCCTGCCAAAACCTGGAGCAGGGCTGCTCAGGACTGGCTCTGCAGCAGGAGCAGAGGGGGGCAATGTCGCCACCTGGTGGACATCCTTGGTAGTGGCAGTAGGAGGCCTAGCAGCCTGGGTATGGAGGCGGCAGGACGAGGTCCTAGTGGATGATCGTTTTCACATGGCTTAAAAAGCATTGCTTCATAGATTTTATCCACATTGGGGTCTATCCTACGATGGTAAATACGGTCGCCGTTACTCCATCTCAGCTGCATTGATTAATTTTTGTGAGGTTAGTTTTCTCTTCAATGATTTGGAAGCTATATGGTCTTCCAATTAAAATTCCCTCTAAGTTTTAATAAGTCATCTCTAAGTTCATAACTTTATGTATAATTGGACCAGTATTGCTATAACAGTCTCAAAAACGGAATAATCTATTAGATCTTGTTTCTCAATCATGATACATTTAGCATATTTTACCTCTCTGCTGTTCCCCATTGTGTGCGTGTGTGCGCGTGCGCGGGCTACAGTTACTGCTTTTTAGACAGTTGCTTTCAGTTTGTTGCATTCGCAATGAAAATATAGGTATAAACATCTTGGATTTAATTGCTCGCTACCGCTATTTAATCCCATGTCTTTCCCATTTTTGAGTTATTTACTTCTTTCCCAATCAAATGGACTCATGATTGGCTAATTTTTTTCCAACGGTAGACTTGGAACCCATACCAGTCTATACGCAGCTTTATGTTCTCCTCAGCAACACCTCTCAGCCTCAACACCCAACAACACTCTCCGTATCTAGGGCCCCAAGGCTTGTTTTAAAATGCGGCATTGTTTCTCATGTCCCCCCGCCCCCCTCCCGCCCCAAAAAGGAAGCAAGAATCTTCCTTGATTTAACGTGCTGCCTTTTTAGGACTGGCTAGTCTTGTCTGCTGAATGGATATTAAGAGAGATTTCCTTAAACTTCCTCCTGCTTCGTGCCATAACTCGACTTCATTGAGAAGCAGGTTTTTCCCGTTTCTAAGACGGGCTTCCGCTTTGAACTGCTAAACCATCACGGCACACTTTTTCTCCATACTTATTCCTGGAAAACTGAGCTCTCTGCCGGAGTAAAGACGGTTCCCGTCAGAGAAGTGTGGCTCCCTGTGCCAAGGTCAAAATGTAGAAGAAAGGGAAGATTCCTGTTTCCGAGGGTTCCATTTTGTCAGGTTAGAGATCTAGTCATCCGTGTGGCTGCGGTGGAATCTGCAGTATCTTGCCTCACAGTTTCCTTTTTCTGGCTTAGCAGGGGAGCCGCATTAGCTGAGGTCGCGGCGCTATGGCCCTTGTCAGGATCCCGGTGCTGAGGCAGCCCCTTCCCCCCACCCCCTCTCCTTGTCATTTTGATCGTGCAAACTGGGTGCCAGCTGTGTGAACCCTGCTCCTGGCCGCCAGGATTGCCCCCCCCTCCCCACGCGACGTGTCCCCAGTTCCTCGGCGTCCCTCACTGCAACCAGCTAGCTCCAGGAAGGGTGCGAGCTGGCTTCCGCTGTCGTCCTTCCTCCTTCCTGTCCAGGCGGGCCCTCCTTTTGCGCTAGTCGGCCCGAAACCTTCTCTCCCGCGCTGCATAGGCTGAAGGAATGCCTCAGCGTTTGCAGCCGCTAGAGGGCGCTCTTCTCCTCTCTTTGGGCCCCTTCAGCGCTTCCAGTGGAAATGTCCGAGGTGGGAAGGGCTTGGGGGTTCTCTGTATCTAGGGGCTCCCGATCCAGCCGATTCAACTAACTGTGGGTTGAAAATATTCGGGAAAAAACGGAAAGTTTCGAAAAGCGACAATTGAACTTGCCACACACCGGCAACCGCTTACATAGCATTCACGTTGCCTTGCATGCCGCGCGTCACCTAGAGATGATTTAAAGTACACAGGAGGACACAGCGAAAGAGAATGTGACAATGACTGTATGGGTATGTTTATGCATAAGTGGAAAATTGTGCTCTAGACTGGAATTCGACACAACATTGTAAAAACGACAGCAACGTGGAAGAAAAGTATGTTTGTATGTAAAAAATAAAGTCCTATGTCATTTTGTATAAGAGGCATCAGCATCCATGGATTTTGGCATCTGTGGGGAGTCCTGGAACCAGTGCCCCATGCTTACCAAGGCATGACTGGAAGCCCAGGCTCCTTATCCCAGCCTGTCATGTCCCCACGTGGTGTGAATCCTGCCTGTCCCACACTCCCCTGGTCACTCTCCTCCAGCCCTGCCAGACTGCCCTCTTCTTCTGGAACAGGCCAAGCTGAATGCACGTCATGTCTGGCCTCTAGGAATATCCGTTACTTTGTGAGCATGGCTCTGCTTCAGTAAGACGGGCTGCATTGTCACTAGAGAAGACGGGATGGAGGTTCCTTAAAAACCTACAGATGGACTTACCTGATGATCCAGCCTTCCCACGCCTGGGGATATGTCAAGAGAAAACTCTAACTCAAAAAGTCCCATGCACCTCAATGCTCACAGCAGCCCTATTTGTATTAGCCAGGACGTGGAACTAACCCCAACATCTAACGACTGGTGACTGGATAAAGAAGTCGTTGTCTTTTTATGCCGCGGAATACTACACAGCCGCGAAAAAGGATGGAACCATGCCATTTGCGGCAACATGGTTGGACACAGAGACAGTCCTTCTGAGTGAAGTAAGCCAGAAGAGAGAAAAATGCCGCATGACACAACTTCCATGTGAAATCTAAGAAAAAAAGACAGAAATGATCTTAACTGCAAAAGACAAATAGAGCCACAGACATAGAGAAACAAACTTATGGTTACCAGGGAGGGACGGCGGTGGGAAGGGGTAAATATGGGAATCGGAAAATTGCCCGTCTTGGGGAGTGGTGGACATGTTAGCTCTCTTGATTGTGGCGATGGCTTTCTGGGTGTAGACACGTATGAAAATTGATCAAATACTACACGTGAGATGTGTCTAATTGACGGAACAGAAATCGTAGCCCTGTAAAGGTGTTTTAAAACAAAGAGATGGGCTGCATTGTGTCCTATGTTTCTATGTGTCTTCAGGGAGGTCTCAGGGGGGCGGTGCTGGCCTTCCTGCCAACACGATGACATGAAGCCCGAACAATCCCCCAATCGATGGGAAGAAGAGACGAGCCATGGTCACATCTGGACCCCAAGCTTACCCGTGGTGCATGGGTGCCATTTATCGCCAATCCAGCGAGGTTCCGGCCAGAGCTAGAGGCCGGGGCAGCGAACCGGGAGCGGCACTAAGGAGCATCGTGGCGCAGAGGCTGGACTGGGGGCCCGCAGGCTCCTCCCAGGAGGAGCCTCAGGGTTTGGGAGGTGGCTAACGTGCCTGCTTCGTGTCACCAGCAAGTGATGCCACCCGTGGAAAATCAGCTGGAATCCTGAGCCGGGTCAGCCGTGGGTGATGCGGTAAAGGCTGCTTGCTAGCAGAGGGGAGGCCAGACGGACGGTGAAGCAAGCAACAGGCTGCTGAGCTTCCGGCCTGTGTTTACCGTGCTTTCCGTGTCTCCCTGCATCTCAGGGTCACCCGGAGGAATTCGTGTGGAGTTTAGAGGCCGACGGCCTCTCGGTTCCTCATCAGCCTGGCAAGCCCCCCAGCCCTCTGCGGCCAGACCTCTGCGAGCGTCTTTCCCTTGTTCTAGCAAAACCCTCCCCACCCTCGCCTGCGGCGGGCTTTTGTTTTTTTAATGGATGGCAGTGAGGATACCTTACAGCCTCCTCCGGCCCTTCCTTAGGGCTTCTGCCCTTAGACCACGGCAAGGGGCGGCCCCCCAACCCCCACCCCCGACACCCCCGCGCTGTCCTGGGTCCTGAACTACAGAGGGTCCCTCTGGCCCTGACACGCCCTCTGGCCACGCCCTCTACGGGGTGGAGTCAGCAGGGCCAAGGGGACACGCCCATTGGCTCCACCCCGTGCTCTGGAATCCCAGGACCCCGAATGCCCTGCCCCAGCAGCCCCTGACCCACTTGTAGTTTCTGCACCGGCTCTCCCCGGAGTTCAGCATCCCAGGACTCACAGAGAGGCCAACGGGCAGCTGTTGGCATGGAGGTTACGGACAGAGCCCGGATGTGAGGTCTCAGTGTCCCCCTGTGCACATCCAAGGCCCCTTGGGGCATGGGATGGACCCAGCATTGGGAAGAAAAGGGTCAGGCTGGCGGTCAGAGACTGGGAATCGGCTCTCCCCGCACTGTCGCTTTCTTCGCAGGACTCCCCTGAGTCTGGGAATTCTAAAGTTGAGCCTGGACGTTTGTGGCACGTGACAGTGACTTTGCGTGTGTGTGCGCGCGCCTGAGGACGTGTGTGGTTGTGTGTATGTTGTGGGGGTGTGTGTGGTCCATGACTCCGTGTGTGTGCGCGTGGGGATGTAGGCGGAGCAGAGTCAGTGTGTGTGCACGTGTGTTTGTGTGTACGTGCATGCATTAGTTTTAAGAATACTAGAAGCTGTCCTTCAGAAGTCTGCAGTAGTAAAAATTGTATGGTGTCCCTCACTGTATAATTCAAACTGAAAATAATCTTCAATCACCAGAAATGTAGTCCCCCCCAGATTCTGATCCCCCCCCCATACTGATTATGCCCTCATTGTACTGATGAGGAAACTAGCTTAGAGATGTTAAGTGACTCAGCCCAGGGCATGGAGCTCGCGAGCCCAGGGCCAGGACGCAGTCCAAGCGGCCGCGGCTCCAGAGGCCTGGAGCCCTGCTCACGACCGCGCGTGGCCTCTTGGCCGGGGTGGTGGGGGTGGGGTGGGGTGGGGGTGGGGGGAAGAGATTCTGACGGGCCGGGGCCAGCGTGCAGGCTGCCCAAGCCGCGGACTCTGCAAGTCGGGTGGAGAGTACCTGACGGCAGACGAGGGTAAAGGGCTGCTCAGAAATCAGATAGGTTCCTAGATCTTCGATGAGTAAGGAGGCTCAGTGCTCATCCTCGATCCCTTTGCTGGTGGCTAAAAGGGAGCAAGGCCCACGAGCGCGCTTCTGGGAGCGGCCTGCCAAAACCTGGAGCAGGGCTGCTCAGGACTGGCTCTGCAGCAGGAGCAGAGGGGGGCAATGTCGCCACCTGGTGGACATCCTTGGTAGTGGCAGTAGGAGGCCTAGCAGCCTGGGTATGGAGGCGGCAGGACGAGGTCCTAGTGGATGATCGTTTTCACATGGCTTAAAAAGCATTGCTTCATAGATTTTATCCACATTGGGGTCTATCCTACGATGGTAAATACGGTCTCCGTTACTCCATCTTAGCTGCATTGATTAATTTTGGTGAGGTTAGTTTTCTCTTCAATGATTTGGAAGCTATATGGTCTTCCAATTAAAATTCCCTCTAAGTTTTAATAAGTCATCTCTAAGTTCATAACTTTATGTATAATTGGACCAGTATTGCTATAACAGTCTCAAAAACGGAATAATCTATTAGATCTTGTTTCTCAATCATGATACATTTAGCATATTTTACCTCTCTGCTGTTCCCCATTGTGTGCGTGTGTGCGCGTGCGCGGGCTACAGTTACTGCTTTTTAGACAGTTGCTTTCAGTTTGTTGCATTCGCAATGAAAATATAGGTATAAACATCTTGGATTTAATTGCTCGCTACCGCTATTTAATCCCATGTCTTTCCCATTTTTGAGTTATTTACTTCTTTCCCAATCAAATGGACTCATGATTGGCTAATTTTTTTCCAGCGGTAGACTTGGAACCCATACCAGTCTATACGCAGCTTTATGTTCTCCTCAGCAACACCTCTCAGCCTCAACACCCAACAACACTCTCCGTATCTAGGGCCCCAAGGCTTGTTTTAAAATGCGGCATTGTTTCTCATGTCCCCCCGCCCCCCTCCCGCCCCAAAAAGGAAGCAAGAATCTTCCTTGATTTAACGTGCTGCCTTTTTAGGACTGGCTAGTCTTGTCTGCTGAATGGATATTAAGAGAGATTTCCTTAAACTTCCTCCTGCTTCGTGCCATAACTCGACTTCATTGAGAAGCAGGTTTTTCCCGTTTCTAAGACGGGCTTCCGCTTTGAACTGCTAAACCATCACGGCACACTTTTTCTCCATACTTATTCCTGGAAAACTGAGCTCTCTGCCGGAGTAAAGACAGTTCCCGTCAGAGAAGTGTGGCTCCCTGTGCCAAGGTCAAAATGTAGAAGAAAGGGAAGATTCCTGTTTCCGAGGGTTCCATTTTGTCAGGTTAGAGATCTAGTCATCCGTGTGGCTGCGGTGGAATCTGCAGTATCTTGCCTCACAGTTTCCTTTTTCTGGCTTAGCAGGGGAGCCGCATTAGCTGAGGTCGCGGCGCTATGGCCCTTGTCAGGATCCCGGTGCTGAGGCAGCCCCTTCCCCCCACCCCCTCTCCTTGTCATTTTGATCGTGCAAACTGGGTGCCAGCTGTGTGAACCCTGCTCCTGGCCGCCACGATTGCCCCCCCCCTCCCCACGCGACGTGTCCCCAGTTCCTCGGCGTCCCTCACTGCAACCAGCTAGCTCCAGGAAGGGTGCGAGCTGGCTTCCGCTGTCGTCCTTCCTCCTTCCTGTCCAGGCGGGCCCTCCTTTTGCGCTAGTCGGCCCGAAACCTTCTCTCCCGCGCTGCATAGGCTGAAGGAATGCCTCAGCGTTTGCAGCCGCTAGAGGGCGCTCTTCTCCTCTCTTTGGGCCCCTTCAGCGCTTCCAGTGGAAATGTCCGAGGTGGGAAGGGCTTGGGGGTTCTCTGTATCTAGGGGCTCCCGATCCAGCCGATTCAACTAACTGTGGGTTGAAAATATTCGGGAAAAAACGGAAAGTTTCGAAAAGCGACAATTGAACTTGCCACACACCGGCAACCGCTTACATAGCATTCACGTTGCCTTGCATGCCGCGCGTCACCTAGAGATGATTTAAAGTACACAGGAGGACACAGCGAAAGAGAATGTGACAATGACTGTATGGGTATGTTTATGCATAAGTGGAAAATTGTGCTCTAGACTGGAATTCGACACAACATTGTAAAAACGACAGCAACGTGGAAGAAAAGTATGTTTGTATGTAAAAAATAAAGTCCTATGTCATTTTGTATAAGAGGCATCAGCATCCATGGATTTTGGCATCTGTGGGGAGTCCTGGAACCAGTGCCCCATGCTTACCAAGGCATGACTGGAAGCCCAGGCTCCTTATCCCAGCCTGTCATGTCCCCACGTGGTGTGAATCCTGCCTGTCCCACACTCCCCTGGTCACTCTCCTCCAGCCCTGCCAGACTGCCCTCTTCTTCTGGAACAGGCCAAGCTGAATGCACGTCATGTCTGGCCTCTAGGAATATCCGTTACTTTGTGAGCATGGCTCTGCTTCAGTAAGACGGGCTGCATTGTCACTAGAGAAGACGGGATGGAGGTTCCTTAAAAACCTACAGATGGACTTACCTGATGATCCAGCCTTCCCACGCCTGGGGATATGTCAAGAGAAAACTCTAACTCAAAAAGTCCCATGCACCTCAATGCTCACAGCAGCCCTATTTGTATTAGCCAGGACGTGGAACTAACCCCAACATCTAACGACTGGTGACTGGATAAAGAAGTCGTTGTCTTTTTATGCCGCGGAATACTACACAGCCGCGAAAAAGGATGGAACCATGCCATTTGCGGCAACATGGTTGGACACAGAGACAGTCCTTCTGAGTGAAGTAAGCCAGAAGAGAGAAAAATGCCGCATGACACAACTTCCATGTGAAATCTAAGAAAAAAAGACAGAAATGATCTTAACTGCAAAAGACAAATAGAGCCACAGACATAGAGAAACAAACTTATGGTTACCAGGGAGGGACGGCGGTGGGAAGGGGTAAATATGGGAATCGGAAAATTGCCCGTCTTGGGGAGTGGTGGACATGTTAGCTCTCTTGATTGTGGCGATGGCTTTCTGGGTGTAGACACGTATGAAAATTGATCAAATACTACACGTGAGATGTGTCTAATTGACGGAACAGAAATCGTAGCCCTGTAAAGGTGTTTTAAAACAAAGAGATGGGCTGCATTGTGTCCTATGTTTCTATGTGTCTTCAGGGAGGTCTCAGGGGGGCGGTGCTGGCCTTCCTGCCAACACGATGACATGAAGCCCGAACAATCCCCCAATCGATGGGAAGAAGAGACGAGCCATGGTCACATCTGGACCCCAAGCTTACCCGTGGTGCATGGGTGCCATTTATCGCCAATCCAGCGAGGTTCCGGCCAGAGCTAGAGGCCGGGGCAGCGAACCGGGAGCGGCACTAAGGAGCATCGTGGCGCAGAGGCTGGACTGGGGGCCCGCAGGCTCCTCCCAGGAGGAGCCTCAGGGTTTGGGAGGTGGCTAACGTGCCTGCTTCGTGTCACCAGCAAGTGATGCCACCCGTGGAAAATCAGCTGGAATCCTGAGCCGGGTCAGCCGTGGGTGATGCGGTAAAGGCTGCTTGCTAGCAGAGGGGAGGCCAGACGGACGGTGAAGCAAGCAACAGGCTGCTGAGCTTCCGGCCTGTGTTTACCGTGCTTTCCGTGTCTCCCTGCATCTCAGGGTCACCCGGAGGAATTCGTGTGGAGTTTAGAGGCCGACGGCCTCTCGGTTCCTCATCAGCCTGGCAAGCCCCCCAGCCCTCTGCGGCCAGACCTCTGCGAGCGTCTTTCCCTTGTTCTAGCAAAACCCTCCCCACCCTCGCCTGCGGCGGGCTTTTGTTTTTTTAATGGATGGCAGTGAGGATACCTTACAGCCTCCTCCGGCCCTTCCTTAGGGCTTCTGCCCTTAGAGCACGGCAAGGGGCGGCCCCCCAACCCCCACCCCCGACACCCCCGCGCTGTCCTGGGTCCTGAACTACAGAGGGTCCCTCTGGCCCTGACACGCCCTCTGGCCACGCCCTCTACGGGGTGGAGTCAGCAGGGCCAAGGGGACACGCCCATTGGCTCCACCCCGTGCTCTGGAATCCCAGGACCCCGAATGCCCTGCCCCAGCAGCCCCTGACCCACTTGTAGTTTCTGCACCGGCTCTCCCCGGAGTTCAGCATCCCAGGACTCACAGAGAGGCCAACGGGCAGCTGTTGGCATGGAGGTTACGGACAGAGCCCGGATGTGTGGTCTCAGTGTCCCCCTGTGCACATCCAAGGCCCCTTGGGGCATGGGATGGACCCAGCATTGGGAAGAAAAGGGTCAGGCTGGCGGTCAGAGACTGGGAATCGGCTCTCCCCGCACTGTCGCTTTCTTCGCAGGACTCCCCTGAGTCTGGGAATTCTAAAGTTGAGCCTGGACGTTTGTGGCACGTGACAGTGACTTTGCGTGTGTGTGCGCGCGCCTGAGGACGTGTGTGGTTGTGTGTATGTTGTGGGGGTGTGTGTGGTCCATGACTCCGTGTGTGTGCGCGTGGGGATGTAGGCGGAGCAGAGTCAGTGTGTGTGCACGTGTGTTTGTGTGTACGTGCATGCATTAGTTTTAAGAATACTAGAAGCTGTCCTTCAGAAGTCTGCAGTAGTAAAAATTGTATGGTGTCCCTCACTGTATAATTCAAACTGAAAATAATCTTCAATCACCAGAAATGTAGTCCCCCCCAGATTCTGATCCCCCCCCCATACTGATTATGCCCTCATTGTACTGATGAGGAAACTAGCTTAGAGATGTTAAGTGACTCAGCCCAGGGCATGGAGCTCGCGAGCCCAGGGCCAGGACGCAGTCCAAGCGGCCGCGGCTCCAGAGGCCTGGAGCCCTGCTCACGACCGCGCGTGGCCTCTTGGCCGGGGTGGTGGGGGTGGGGTGGGGTGGGGGTGGGGGGAAGAGATTCTGACGGGCCGGGGCCAGCGTGCAGGCTGCCCAAGCCGCGGACTCTGCAAGTCGGGTGGAGAGTACCTGACGGCAGACGAGGGTAAAGGGCTGCTCAGAAATCAGATAGGTTCCTAGATCTTCGATGAGTAAGGAGGCTCAGTGCTCATCCTCGATCCCTTTGCTGGTGGCTAAAAGGGAGCAAGGCCCACGAGCGCGCTTCTGGGAGCGGCCTGCCAAAACCTGGAGCAGGGCTGCTCAGGACTGGCTCTGCAGCAGGAGCAGAGGGGGGCAATGTCGCCACCTGGTGGACATCCTTGGTAGTGGCAGTAGGAGGCCTAGCAGCCTGGGTATGGAGGCGGCAGGACGAGGTCCTAGTGGATGATCGTTTTCACATGGCTTAAAAAGCATTGCTTCATAGATTTTATCCACATTGGGGTCTATCCTACGATGGTAAATACGGTCTCCGTTACTCCATCTTAGCTGCATTGATTAATTTTGGTGAGGTTAGTTTTCTCTTCAATGATTTGGAAGCTATATGGTCTTCCAATTAAAATTCCCTCTAAGTTTTAATAAGTCATCTCTAAGTTCATAACTTTATGTATAATTGGACCAGTATTGCTATAACAGTCTCAAAAACGGAATAATCTATTAGATCTTGTTTCTCAATCATGATACATTTAGCATATTTTACCTCTCTGCTGTTCCCCATTGTGTGCGTGTGTGCGCGTGCGCGGGCTACAGTTACTGCTTTTTAGACAGTTGCTTTCAGTTTGTTGCATTCGCAATGAAAATATAGGTATAAACATCTTGGATTTAATTGCTCGCTACCGCTATTTAATCCCATGTCTTTCCCATTTTTGAGTTATTTACTTCTTTCCCAATCAAATGGACTCATGATTGGCTAATTTTTTTCCAGCGGTAGACTTGGAACCCATACCAGTCTATACGCAGCTTTATGTTCTTCTCAGCAACACCTCTCAGCCTCAACACCCAACAACACTCTCCGTATCTAGGGCCCCAAGGCTTGTTTTAAAATGCGGCATTGTTTCTCATGTCCCCCCGCCCCCCTCCCGCCCCAAAAAGGAAGCAAGAATCTTCCTTGATTTAACGTGCTGCCTTTTTAGGACTGGCTAGTCTTGTCTGCTGAATGGATATTAAGAGAGATTTCCTTAAACTTCCTCCTGCTTCGTGCCATAACTCGACTTCATTGAGAAGCAGGTTTTTCCCGTTTCTAAGACGGGCTTCCGCTTTGAACTGCTAAACCATCACGGCACACTTTTTCTCCATACTTATTCCTGGAAAACTGAGCTCTCTGCCGGAGTAAAGACGGTTCCCGTCAGAGAAGTGTGGCTCCCTGTGCCAAGGTCAAAATGTAGAAGAAAGGGAAGATTCCTGTTTCCGAGGGTTCCATTTTGTCAGGTTAGAGATCTAGTCATCCGTGTGGCTGCGGTGGAATCTGCAGTATCTTGCCTCACAGTTTCCTTTTTCTGGCTTAGCAGGGGAGCCGCATTAGCTGAGGTCGCGGCGCTATGGCCCTTGTCAGGATCCCGGTGCTGAGGCAGCCCCTTCCCCCCACCCCCTCTCCTTGTCATTTTGATCGTGCAAACTGGGTGCCAGCTGTGTGAACCCTGCTCCTGGCCGCCACGATTGCCCCCCCCCTCCCCACGCGACGTGTCCCCAGTTCCTCGGCGTCCCTCACTGCAACCAGCTAGCTCCAGGAAGGGTGCGAGCTGGCTTCCGCTGTCGTCCTTCCTCCTTCCTGTCCAGGCGGGCCCTCCTTTTGCGCTAGTCGGCCCGAAACCTTCTCTCCCGCGCTGCATAGGCTGAAGGAATGCCTCAGCGTTTGCAGCCGCTAGAGGGCGCTCTTCTCCTCTCTTTGGGCCCCTTCAGCGCTTCCAGTGGAAATGTCCGAGGTGGGAAGGGCTTGGGGGTTCTCTGTATCTAGGGGCTCCCGATCCAGCCGATTCAACTAACTGTGGGTTGAAAATATTCGGGAAAAAACGGAAAGTTTCGAAAAGCGACAATTGAACTTGCCACACACCGGCAACCGCTTACATAGCATTCACGTTGCCTTGCATGCCGCGCGTCACCTAGAGATGATTTAAAGTACACAGGAGGACACAGCGAAAGAGAATGTGACAATGACTGTATGGGTATGTTTATGCATAAGTGGAAAATTGTGCTCTAGACTGGAATTCGACACAACATTGTAAAAACGACAGCAACGTGGAAGAAAAGTATGTTTGTATGTAAAAAATAAAGTCCTATGTCATTTTGAATAAGAGGCATCAGCATCCATGGATTTTGGCATCTGTGGGGAGTCCTGGAACCAGTGCCCCATGCTTACCAAGGCATGACTGGAAGCCCAGGCTCCTTATCCCAGCCTGTCATGTCCCCACGTGGTGTGAATCCTGCCTGTCCCACACTCCCCTGGTCACTCTCCTCCAGCCCTGCCAGACTGCCCTCTTCTTCTGGAACAGGCCAAGCTGAATGCACGTCATGTCTGGCCTCTAGGAATATCCGTGACTTTGTGAGCATGGCTCTGCTTCAGTAAGACGGGCTGCATTGTCACTAGAGAAGACGGGATGGAGGTTCCTTAAAAACCTACAGATGGACTTACCTGATGATCCAGCCTTCCCACGCCTGGGGATATGTCAAGAGAAAACTCTAACTCAAAAAGTCCCATGCACCTCAATGCTCACAGCAGCCCTATTTGTATTAGCCAGGACGTGGAACTAACCCCAACATCTAACGACTGGTGACTGGATAAAGAAGTCGTTGTCTTTTTATGCCGCGGAATACTACACAGCCGCGAAAAAGGATGGAACCATGCCATTTGCGGCAACATGGTTGGACACAGAGACAGTCCTTCTGAGTGAAGTAAGCCAGAAGAGAGAAAAATGCCGCATGACACAACTTCCATGTGAAATCTAAGAAAAAAAGACAGAAATGATCTTAACTGCAAAAGACAAATAGAGCCACAGACATAGAGAAACAAACTTATGGTTACCAGGGAGGGACGGCGGTGGGAAGGGGTAAATATGGGAATCGGAAAATTGCCCGTCTTGGGGAGTGGTGGACATGTTAGCTCTCTTGATTGTGGCGATGGCTTTCTGGGTGTAGACACGTATGAAAATTGATCAAATACTACACGTGAGATGTGTCTAATTGACGGAACAGAAATCGTAGCCCTGTAAAGGTGTTTTAAAACAAAGAGATGGGCTGCATTGTGTCCTATGTTTCTATGTGTCTTCAGGGAGGTCTCAGGGGGGCGGTGCTGGCCTTCCTGCCAACACGATGACATGAAGCCCGAACAATCCCCCAATCGATGGGAAGAAGAGACGAGCCATGGTCACATCTGGACCCCAAGCTTACCCGTGGTGCATGGGTGCCATTTATCGCCAATCCAGCGAGGTTCCGGCCAGAGCTAGAGGCCGGGGCAGCGAACCGGGAGCGGCACTAAGGAGCATCGTGGCGCAGAGGCTGGACTGGGGGCCCGCAGGCTCCTCCCAGGAGGAGCCTCAGGGTTTGGGAGGTGGCTAACGTGCCTGCTTCGTGTCACCAGCAAGTGATGCCACCCGTGGAAAATCAGCTGGAATCCTGAGCCGGGTCAGCCGTGGGTGATGCGGTAAAGGCTGCTTGCTAGCAGAGGGGAGGCCAGACGGACGGTGAAGCAAGCAACAGGCTGCTGAGCTTCCGGCCTGTGTTTACCGTGCTTTCCGTGTCTCCCTGCATCTCAGGGTCACCCGGAGGAATTCGCGTGGAGTTTAGAGGCCGACGGCCTCTCGGTTCCTCATCAGCCTGGCAAGCCCCCCAGCCCTCTGCGGCCAGACCTCTGCGAGCGTCTTTCCCTTGTTCTAGCAAAATCCTCCCCACCCTCGCCTGCGGCGGGCTTTTGTTTTTTTAATGGATGGCAGTGAGGATACCTTACAGCCTCCTCCGGCCCTTCCTTAGGGCTTCTGCCCTTAGACCACGGCAAGGGGCGGCCCCCCAACCCCCACCCCCGACACCCCCGCGCTGTCCTGGGTCCTGAACTACAGAGGGTCCCTCTGGCCCTGACACGCCCTCTGGCCACGCCCTCTACGGGGTGGAGTCAGCAGGGCCAAGGGGACACGCCCATTGGCTCCACCCCGTGCTCTGGAATCCCAGGACCCCGAATGCCCTGCCCCAGCAGCCCCTGACCCACTTGTAGTTTCTGCACCGGCTCTCCCCGGAGTTCAGCATCCCAGGACTCACAGAGAGGCCAACGGGCAGCTGTTGGCATGGAGGTTACGGACAGAGCCCGGATGTGAGGTCTCAGTGTCCCCCTGTGCACATCCAAGGCCCCTTGGGGCATGGGATGGACCCAGCATTGGGAAGAAAAGGGTCAGGCTGGCGGTCAGAGACTGGGAATCGGCTCTCCCCGCACTGTCGCTTTCTTCGCAGGACTCCCCTGAGTCTGGGAATTCTAAAGTTGAGCCTGGACGTTTGTGGCACGTGACAGTGACTTTGCGTGTGTGTGCGCGCGCCTGAGGACGTGTGTGGTTGTGTGTATGTTGTGGGGGTGTGTGTGGTCCATGACTCCGTGTGTGTGCGCGTGGGGATGTAGGCGGAGCAGAGTCAGTGTGTGTGCACGTGTGTTTGTGTGTACGTGCATGCATTAGTTTTAAGAATACTAGAAGCTGTCCTTCAGAAGTCTGCAGTAGTAAAAATTGTATGGTGTCCCTCACTGTATAATTCAAACTGAAAATAATCTTCAATCACCAGAAATGTAGTCCCCCCCAGATTCTGATCCCCCCCCCATACTGATTATGCCCTCATTGTACTGATGAGGAAACTAGCTTAGAGATGTTAAGTGACTCAGCCCAGGGCATGGAGCTCGCGAGCCCAGGGCCAGGACGCAGTCCAAGCGGCCGCGGCTCCAGAGGCCTGGAGCCCTGCTCACGACCGCGCGTGGCCTCTTGGCCGGGGTGGTGGGGGTGGGGTGGGGTGGGGGTGGGGGGAAGAGATTCTGACGGGCCGGGGCCAGCGTGCAGGCTGCCCAAGCCGCGGACTCTGCAAGTCGGGTGGAGAGTACCTGACGGCAGACGAGGGTAAAGGGCTGCTCAGAAATCAGATAGGTTCCTAGATCTTCGATGAGTAAGGAGGCTCAGTGCTCATCCTCGATCCCTTTGCTGGTGGCTAAAAGGGAGCAAGGCCCACGAGCGCGCTTCTGGGAGCGGCCTGCCAAAACCTGGAGCAGGGCTGCTCAGGACTGGCTCTGCAGCAGGAGCAGAGGGGGGCAATGTCGCCACCTGGTGGACATCCTTGGTAGTGGCAGTAGGAGGCCTAGCAGCCTGGGTATGGAGGCGGCAGGACGAGGTCCTAGTGGATGATCGTTTTCACATGGCTTAAAAAGCATTGCTTCATAGATTTTATCCACATTGGGGTCTATCCTACGATGGTAAATACGGTCTCCGTTACTCCATCTCAGCTGCATTGATTAATTTTTGTGAGGTTAGTTTTCTCTTCAATGATTTGGAAGCTATATGGTCTTCCAATTAAAATTCCCTCTAAGTTTTAATAAGTCATCTCTAAGTTCATAACTTTATGTATAATTGGACCAGTATTGCTATAACAGTCTCAAAAACGGAATAATCTATTAGATCTTGTTTCTCAATCATGATACATTTAGCATATTTTACCTCTCTGCTGTTCCCCATTGTGTGCGTGTGTGCGCGTGCGCGGGCTACAGTTACTGCTTTTTAGACAGTTGCTTTCAGTTTGTTGCATTCGCAATGAAAATATAGGTATAAACATCTTGGATTTAATTGCTCGCTACCGCTATTTAATCCCATGTCTTTCCCATTTTTGAGTTATTTACTTCTTTCCCAATCAAATGGACTCATGATTGGCTAATTTTTTTCCAACGGTAGACTTGGAACCCATACCAGTCTATACGCAGCTTTATGTTCTCCTCAGCAACACCTCTCAGCCTCAACACCCAACAACACTCTCCGTATCTAGGGCCCCAAGGCTTGTTTTAAAATGCGGCATTGTTTCTCATGTCCCCCCGCCCCCCTCCCGCCCCAAAAAGGAAGCAAGAATCTTCCTTGATTTAACGTGCTGCCTTTTTAGGACTGGCTAGTCTTGTCTGCTGAATGGATATTAAGAGAGATTTCCTTAAACTTCCTCCTGCTTCGTGCCATAACTCGACTTCATTGAGAAGCAGGTTTTTCCCGTTTCTAAGACGGGCTTCCGCTTTGAACTGCTAAACCATCACGGCACACTTTTTCTCCATACTTATTCCTGGAAAACTGAGCTCTCTGCCGGAGTAAAGACGGTTCCCGTCAGAGAAGTGTGGCTCCCTGTGCCAAGGTCAAAATGTAGAAGAAAGGGAAGATTCCTGTTTCCGAGGGTTCCATTTTGTCAGGTTAGAGATCTAGTCATCCGTGTGGCTGCGGTGGAATCTGCAGTATCTTGCCTCACAGTTTCCTTTTTCTGGCTTAGCAGGGGAGCCGCATTAGCTGAGGTCGCGGCGCTATGGCCCTTGTCAGGATCCCGGTGCTGAGGCAGCCCCTTCCCCCCACCCCCTCTCCTTGTCATTTTGATCGTGCAAACTGGGTGCCAGCTGTGTGAACCCTGCTCCTGGCCGCCAGGATTGCCCCCCCCTCCCCACGCGACGTGTCCCCAGTTCCTCGGCGTCCCTCACTGCAACCAGCTAGCTCCAGGAAGGGTGCGAGCTGGCTTCCGCTGTCGTCCTTCCTCCTTCCTGTCCAGGCGGGCCCTCCTTTTGCGCTAGTCGGCCCGAAACCTTCTCTCCCGCGCTGCATAGGCTGAAGGAATGCCTCAGCGTTTGCAGCCGCTAGAGGGCGCTCTTCTCCTCTCTTTGGGCCCCTTCAGCGCTTCCAGTGGAAATGTCCGAGGTGGGAAGGGCTTGGGGGTTCTCTGTATCTAGGGGCTCCCGATCCAGCCGATTCAACTAACTGTGGGTTGAAAATATTCGGGAAAAAACGGAAAGTTTCGAAAAGCGACAATTGAACTTGCCACACACCGGCAACCGCTTACATAGCATTCACGTTGCCTTGCATGCCGCGCGTCACCTAGAGATGATTTAAAGTACACAGGAGGACACAGCGAAAGAGAATGTGACAATGACTGTATGGGTATGTTTATGCATAAGTGGAAAATTGTGCTCTAGACTGGAATTCGACACAACATTGTAAAAACGACAGCAACGTGGAAGAAAAGTATGTTTGTATGTAAAAAATAAAGTCCTATGTCATTTTGTATAAGAGGCATCAGCATCCATGGATTTTGGCATCTGTGGGGAGTCCTGGAACCAGTGCCCCATGCTTACCAAGGCATGACTGGAAGCCCAGGCTCCTTATCCCAGCCTGTCATGTCCCCACGTGGTGTGAATCCTGCCTGTCCCACACTCCCCTGGTCACTCTCCTCCAGCCCTGCCAGACTGCCCTCTTCTTCTGGAACAGGCCAAGCTGAATGCACGTCATGTCTGGCCTCTAGGAATATCCGTGACTTTGTGAGCATGGCTCTGCTTCAGTAAGACGGGCTGCATTGTCACTAGAGAAGACGGGATGGAGGTTCCTTAAAAACCTACAGATGGACTTACCTGATGATCCAGCCTTCCCACGCCTGGGGATATGTCAAGAGAAAACTCTAACTCAAAAAGTCCCATGCACCTCAATGCTCACAGCAGCCCTATTTGTATTAGCCAGGACGTGGAACTAACCCCAACATCTAACGACTGGTGACTGGATAAAGAAGTCGTTGTCTTTTTATGCCGCGGAATACTACACAGCCGCGAAAAAGGATGGAACCATGCCATTTGCGGCAACATGGTTGGACACAGAGACAGTCCTTCTGAGTGAAGTAAGCCAGAAGAGAGAAAAATGCCGCATGACACAACTTCCATGTGAAATCTAAGAAAAAAAGACAGAAATGATCTTAACTGCAAAAGACAAATAGAGCCACAGACATAGAGAAACAAACTTATGGTTACCAGGGAGGGACGGCGGTGGGAAGGGGTAAATATGGGAATCGGAAAATTGCCCGTCTTGGGGAGTGGTGGACATGTTAGCTCTCTTGATTGTGGCGATGGCTTTCTGGGTGTAGACACGTATGAAAATTGATCAAATACTACACGTGAGATGTGTCTAATTGACGGAACAGAAATCGTAGCCCTGTAAAGGTGTTTTAAAACAAAGAGATGGGCTGCATTGTGTCCTATGTTTCTATGTGTCTTCAGGGAGGTCTCAGGGGGGCGGTGCTGGCCTTCCTGCCAACACGATGACATGAAGCCCGAACAATCCCCCAATCGATGGGAAGAAGAGACGAGCCATGGTCACATCTGGACCCCAAGCTTACCCGTGGTGCATGGGTGCCATTTATCGCCAATCCAGCGAGGTTCCGGCCAGAGCTAGAGGCCGGGGCAGCGAACCGGGAGCGGCACTAAGGAGCATCGTGGCGCAGAGGCTGGACTGGGGGCCCGCAGGCTCCTCCCAGGAGGAGCCTCAGGGTTTGGGAGGTGGCTAACGTGCCTGCTTCGTGTCACCAGCAAGTGATGCCACCCGTGGAAAATCAGCTGGAATCCTGAGCCGGGTCAGCCGTGGGTGATGCGGTAAAGGCTGCTTGCTAGCAGAGGGGAGGCCAGACGGACGGTGAAGCAAGCAACAGGCTGCTGAGCTTCCGGCCTGTGTTTACCGTGCTTTCCGTGTCTCCCTGCATCTCAGGGTCACCCGGAGGAATTCGTGTGGAGTTTAGAGGCCGACGGCCTCTCGGTTCCTCATCAGCCTGGCAAGCCCCCCAGCCCTCTGCGGCCAGACCTCTGCGAGCGTCTTTCCCTTGTTCTAGCAAAACCCTCCCCACCCTCGCCTGCGGCGGGCTTTTGTTTTTTTAATGGATGGCAGTGAGGATACCTTACAGCCTCCTCCGGCCCTTCCTTAGGGCTTCTGCCCTTAGACCACGGCAAGGGGCGGCCCCCCAACCCCCACCCCCGACACCCCCGCGCTGTCCTGGGTCCTGAACTACAGAGGGTCCCTCTGGCCCTGACACGCCCTCTGGCCACGCCCTCTACGGGGTGGAGTCAGCAGGGCCAAGGGGACACGCCCATTGGCTCCACCCCGTGCTCTGGAATCCCAGGACCCCGAATGCCCTGCCCCAGCAGCCCCTGACCCACTTGTAGTTTCTGCACCGGCTCTCCCCGGAGTTCAGCATCCCAGGACTCACAGAGAGGCCAACGGGCAGCTGTTGGCATGGAGGTTACGGACAGAGCCCGGATGTGAGGTCTCAGTGTCCCCCTGTGCACATCCAAGGCCCCTTGGGGCATGGGATGGACCCAGCATTGGGAAGAAAAGGGTCAGGCTGGCGGTCAGAGACTGGGAATCGGCTCTCCCCGCACTGTCGCTTTCTTCGCAGGACTCCCCTGAGTCTGGGAATTCTAAAGTTGAGCCTGGACGTTTGTGGCACGTGACAGTGACTTTGCGTGTGTGTGCGCGCGCCTGAGGACGTGTGTGGTTGTGTGTATGTTGTGGGGGTGTGTGTGGTCCATGACTCCGTGTGTGTGCGCGTGGGGATGTAGGCGGAGCAGAGTCAGTGTGTGTGCACGTGTGTTTGTGTGTACGTGCATGCATTAGTTTTAAGAATACTAGAAGCTGTCCTTCAGAAGTCTGCAGTAGTAAAAATTGTATGGTGTCCCTCACTGTATAATTCAAACTGAAAATAATCTTCAATCACCAGAAATGTAGTCCCCCCCAGATTCTGATCCCCCCCCCATACTGATTATGCCCTCATTGTACTGATGAGGAAACTAGCTTAGAGATGTTAAGTGACTCAGCCCAGGGCATGGAGCTCGCGAGCCCAGGGCCAGGACGCAGTCCAAGCGGCCGCGGCTCCAGAGGCCTGGAGCCCTGCTCACGACCGCGCGTGGCCTCTTGGCCGGGGTGGTGGGGGTGGGGTGGGGTGGGGGTGGGGGGAAGAGATTCTGACGGGCCGGGGCCAGCGTGCAGGCTGCCCAAGCCGCGGACTCTGCAAGTCGGGTGGAGAGTACCTGACGGCAGACGAGGGTAAAGGGCTGCTCAGAAATCAGATAGCTTCCTAGATCTTCGATGAGTAAGGAGGCTCAGTGCTCATCCTCGATCCCTTTGCTGGTGGCTAAAAGGGAGCAAGGCCCACGAGCGCGCTTCTGGGAGCGGCCTGCCAAAACCTGGAGCAGGGCTGCTCAGGACTGGCTCTGCAGCAGGAGCAGAGGGGGGCAATGTCGCCACCTGGTGGACATCCTTGGTAGTGGCAGTAGGAGGCCTAGCAGCCTGGGTATGGAGGCGGCAGGACGAGGTCCTAGTGGATGATCGTTTTCACATGGCTTAAAAAGCATTGCTTCATAGATTTTATCCACATTGGGGTCTATCCTACGATGGTAAATACGGTCTCCGTTACTCCATCTTAGCTGCATTGATTAATTTTTGTGAGGTTAGTTTTCTCTTCAATGATTTGGAAGCTATATGGTCTTCCAATTAAAATTCCCTCTAAGTTTTAATAAGTCATCTCTAAGTTCATAACTTTATGTATAATTGGACCAGTATTGCTATAACAGTCTCAAAAACGGAATAATCTATTAGATCTTGTTTCTCAATCATGATACATTTAGCATATTTTACCTCTCTGCTGTTCCCCATTGTGTGCGTGTGTGCGCGTGCGCGGGCTACAGTTACTGCTTTTTAGACAGTTGCTTTCAGTTTGTTGCATTCGCAATGAAAATATAGGTATAAACATCTTGGATTTAATTGCTCGCTACCGCTATTTAATCCCATGTCTTTCCCATTTTTGAGTTATTTACTTCTTTCCCAATCAAATGGACTCATGATTGGCTAATTTTTTTCCAGCGGTAGACTTGGAACCCATACCAGTCTATACGCAGCTTTATGTTCTCCTCAGCAACACCTCTCAGCCTCAACACCCAACAACACTCTCCGTATCTAGGGCCCCAAGGCTTGTTTTAAAATGCGGCATTGTTTCTCATGTCCCCCCGCCCCCCTCCCGCCCCAAAAAGGAAGCAAGAATCTTCCTTGATTTAACGTGCTGCCTTTTTAGGACTGGCTAGTCTTGTCTGCTGAATGGATATTAAGAGAGATTTCCTTAAACTTCCTCCTGCTTCGTGCCATAACTCGACTTCATTGAGAAGCAGGTTTTTCCCGTTTCTAAGACGGGCTTCCGCTTTGAACTGCTAAACCATCACGGCACACTTTTTCTCCATACTTATTCCTGGAAAACTGAGCTCTCTGCCGGAGTAAAGACGGTTCCCGTCAGAGAAGTGTGGCTCCCTGTGCCAAGGTCAAAATGTAGAAGAAAGGGAAGATTCCTGTTTCCGAGGGTTCCATTTTGTCAGGTTAGAGATCTAGTCATCCGTGTGGCTGCGGTGGAATCTGCAGTATCTTGCCTCACAGTTTCCTTTTTCTGGCTTAGCAGGGGAGCCGCATTAGCTGAGGTCGCGGCGCTATGGCCCTTGTCAGGATCCCGGTGCTGAGGCAGCCCCTTCCCCCCACCCCCTCTCCTTGTCATTTTGATCGTGCAAACTGGGTGCCAGCTGTGTGAACCCTGCTCCTGGCCGCCACGATTGCCCCCCCCCTCCCCACGCGACGTGTCCCCAGTTCCTCGGCGTCCCTCACTGCAACCAGCTAGCTCCAGGAAGGGTGCGAGCTGGCTTCCGCTGTCGTCCTTCCTCCTTCCTGTCCAGGCGGGCCCTCCTTTTGCGCTAGTCGGCCCGAAACCTTCTCTCCCGCGCTGCATAGGCTGAAGGAATGCCTCAGCGTTTGCAGCCGCTAGAGGGCGCTCTTCTCCTCTCTTTGGGCCCCTTCAGCGCTTCCAGTGGAAATGTCCGAGGTGGGAAGGGCTTGGGGGTTCTCTGTATCTAGGGGCTCCCGATCCAGCCGATTCAACTAACTGTGGGTTGAAAATATTCGGGAAAAAACGGAAAGTTTCGAAAAGCGACAATTGAACTTGCCACACACCGGCAACCGCTTACATAGCATTCACGTTGCCTTGCATGCCGCGCGTCACCTAGAGATGATTTAAAGTACACAGGAGGACACAGCGAAAGAGAATGTGACAATGACTGTATGGGTATGTTTATGCATAAGTGGAAAATTGTGCTCTAGACTGGAATTCGACACAACATTGTAAAAACGACAGCAACGTGGAAGAAAAGTATGTTTGTATGTAAAAAATAAAGTCCTATGTCATTTTGAATAAGAGGCATCAGCATCCATGGATTTTGGCATCTGTGGGGAGTCCTGGAACCAGTGCCCCATGCTTACCAAGGCATGACTGGAAGCCCAGGCTCCTTATCCCAGCCTGTCATGTCCCCACGTGGTGTGAATCCTGCCTGTCCCACACTCCCCTGGTCACTCTCCTCCAGCCCTGCCAGACTGCCCTCTTCTTCTGGAACAGGCCAAGCTGAATGCACGTCATGTCTGGCCTCTAGGAATATCCGTTACTTTGTGAGCATGGCTCTGCTTCAGTAAGACGGGCTGCATTGTCACTAGAGAAGACGGGATGGAGGTTCCTTAAAAACCTACAGATGGACTTACCTGATGATCCAGCCTTCCCACGCCTGGGGATATGTCAAGAGAAAACTCTAACTCAAAAAGTCCCATGCACCTCAATGCTCACAGCAGCCCTATTTGTATTAGCCAGGACGTGGAACTAACCCCAACATCTAACGACTGGTGACTGGATAAAGAAGTCGTTGTCTTTTTATGCCGCGGAATACTACACAGCCGCGAAAAAGGATGGAACCATGCCATTTGCGGCAACATGGTTGGACACAGAGACAGTCCTTCTGAGTGAAGTAAGCCAGAAGAGAGAAAAATGCCGCATGACACAACTTCCATGTGAAATCTAAGAAAAAAAGACAGAAATGATCTTAACTGCAAAAGACAAATAGAGCCACAGACATAGAGAAACAAACTTATGGTTACCAGGGAGGGACGGCGGTGGGAAGGGGTAAATATGGGAATCGGAAAATTGCCCGTCTTGGGGAGTGGTGGACATGTTAGCTCTCTTGATTGTGGCGATGGCTTTCTGGGTGTAGACACGTATGAAAATTGATCAAATACTACACGTGAGATGTGTCTAATTGACGGAACAGAAATCGTAGCCCTGTAAAGGTGTTTTAAAACAAAGAGATGGGCTGCATTGTGTCCTATGTTTCTATGTGTCTTCAGGGAGGTCTCAGGGGGGCGGTGCTGGCCTTCCTGCCAACACGATGACATGAAGCCCGAACAATCCCCCAATCGATGGGAAGAAGAGACGAGCCATGGTCACATCTGGACCCCAAGCTTACCCGTGGTGCATGGGTGCCATTTATCGCCAATCCAGCGAGGTTCCGGCCAGAGCTAGAGGCCGGGGCAGCGAACCGGGAGCGGCACTAAGGAGCATCGTGGCGCAGAGGCTGGACTGGGGGCCCGCAGGCTCCTCCCAGGAGGAGCCTCAGGGTTTGGGAGGTGGCTAACGTGCCTGCTTCGTGTCACCAGCAAGTGATGCCACCCGTGGAAAATCAGCTGGAATCCTGAGCCGGGTCAGCCGTGGGTGATGCGGTAAAGGCTGCTTGCTAGCAGAGGGGAGGCCAGACGGACGGTGAAGCAAGCAACAGGCTGCTGAGCTTCCGGCCTGTGTTTACCGTGCTTTCCGTGTCTCCCTGCATCTCAGGGTCACCCGGAGGAATTCGTGTGGAGTTTAGAGGCCGACGGCCTCTCGGTTCCTCATCAGCCTGGCAAGCCCCCCAGCCCTCTGCGGCCAGACCTCTGCGAGCGTCTTTCCCTTGTTCTAGCAAAACCCTCCCCACCCTCGCCTGCGGCGGGCTTTTGTTTTTTTAATGGATGGCAGTGAGGATACCTTACAGCCTCCTCCGGCCCTTCCTTAGGGCTTCTGCCCTTAGACCACGGCAAGGGGCGGCCCCCCAACCCCCACCCCCGACACCCCCGCGCTGTCCTGGGTCCTGAACTACAGAGGGTCCCTCTGGCCCTGACACGCCCTCTGGCCACGCCCTCTACGGGGTGGAGTCAGCAGGGCCAAGGGGACACGCCCATTGGCTCCACCCCGTGCTCTGGAATCCCAGGACCCCGAATGCCCTGCCCCAGCAGCCCCTGACCCACTTGTAGTTTCTGCACCGGCTCTCCCCGGAGTTCAGCATCCCAGGACTCACAGAGAGGCCAACGGGCAGCTGTTGGCATGGAGGTTACGGACAGAGCCCGGATGTGAGGTCTCAGTGTCCCCCTGTGCACATCCAAGGCCCCTTGGGGCATGGGATGGACCCAGCATTGGGAAGAAAAGGGTCAGGCTGGCGGTCAGAGACTGGGAATCGGCTCTCCCCGCACTGTCGCTTTCTTCGCAGGACTCCCCTGAGTCTGGGAATTCTAAAGTTGAGCCTGGACGTTTGTGGCACGTGACAGTGACTTTGCGTGTGTGTGCGCGCGCCTGAGGACGTGTGTGGTTGTGTGTATGTTGTGGGGGTGTGTGTGGTCCATGACTCCGTGTGTGTGCGCGTGGGGATGTAGGCGGAGCAGAGTCAGTGTGTGTGCACGTGTGTTTGTGTGTACGTGCATGCATTAGTTTTAAGAATACTAGAAGCTGTCCTTCAGAAGTCTGCAGTAGTAAAAATTGTATGGTGTCCCTCACTGTATAATTCAAACTGAAAATAATCTTCAATCACCAGAAATGTAGTCCCCCCCAGATTCTGATCCCCCCCCCATACTGATTATGCCCTCATTGTACTGATGAGGAAACTAGCTTAGAGATGTTAAGTGACTCAGCCCAGGGCATGGAGCTCGCGAGCCCAGGGCCAGGACGCAGTCCAAGCGGCCGCGGCTCCAGAGGCCTGGAGCCCTGCTCACGACCGCGCGTGGCCTCTTGGCCGGGGTGGTGGGGGTGGGGTGGGGTGGGGGTGGGGGGAAGAGATTCTGACGGGCCGGGGCCAGCGTGCAGGCTGCCCAAGCCGCGGACTCTGCAAGTCGGGTGGAGAGTACCTGACGGCAGACGAGGGTAAAGGGCTGCTCAGAAATCAGATAGGTTCCTAGATCTTCGATGAGTAAGGAGGCTCAGTGCTCATCCTCGATCCCTTTGCTGGTGGCTAAAAGGGAGCAAGGCCCACGAGCGCGCTTCTGGGAGCGGCCTGCCAAAACCTGGAGCAGGGCTGCTCAGGACTGGCTCTGCAGCAGGAGCAGAGGGGGGCAATGTCGCCACCTGGTGGACATCCTTGGTAGTGGCAGTAGGAGGCCTAGCAGCCTGGGTATGGAGGCGGCAGGACGAGGTCCTAGTGGATGATCGTTTTCACATGGCTTAAAAAGCATTGCTTCATAGATTTTATCCACATTGGGGTCTATCCTACGATGGTAAATACGGTCTCCGTTACTCCATCTCAGCTGCATTGATTAATTTTTGTGAGGTTAGTTTTCTCTTCAATGATTTGGAAGCTATATGGTCTTCCAATTAAAATTCCCTCTAAGTTTTAATAAGTCATCTCTAAGTTCATAACTTTATGTATAATTGGACCAGTATTGCTATAACAGTCTCAAAAACGGAATAATCTATTAGATCTTGTTTCTCAATCATGATACATTTAGCATATTTTACCTCTCTGCTGTTCCCCATTGTGTGCGTGTGTGCGCGTGCGCGGGCTACAGTTACTGCTTTTTAGACAGTTGCTTTCAGTTTGTTGCATTCGCAATGAAAATATAGGTATAAACATCTTGGATTTAATTGCTCGCTACCGCTATTTAATCCCATGTCTTTCCCATTTTTGAGTTATTTACTTCTTTCCCAATCAAATGGACTCATGATTGGCTAATTTTTTTCCAGCGGTAGACTTGGAACCCATACCAGTCTATACGCAGCTTTATGTTCTCCTCAGCAACACCTCTCAGCCTCAACACCCAACAACACTCTCCGTATCTAGGGCCCCAAGGCTTGTTTTAAAATGCGGCATTGTTTCTCATGTCCCCCCGCCCCCCTCCTGCCCCAAAAAGGAAGCAAGAATCTTCCTTGATTTAACGTGCTGCCTTTTTAGGACTGGCTAGTCTTGTCTGCTGAATGGATATTAAGAGAGATTTCCTTAAACTTCCTCCTGCTTCGTGCCATAACTCGACTTCATTGAGAAGCAGGTTTTTCCCGTTTCTAAGACGGGCTTCCGCTTTGAACTGCTAAACCATCACGGCACACTTTTTCTCCATACTTATTCCTGGAAAACTGAGCTCTCTGCCGGAGTAAAGACGGTTCCCGTCAGAGAAGTGTGGCTCCCTGTGCCAAGGTCAAAATGTAGAAGAAAGGGAAGATTCCTGTTTCCGAGGGTTCCATTTTGTCAGGTTAGAGATCTAGTCATCCGTGTGGCTGCGGTGGAATCTGCAGTATCTTGCCTCACAGTTTCCTTTTTCTGGCTTAGCAGGGGAGCCGCATTAGCTGAGGTCGCGGCGCTATGGCCCTTGTCAGGATCCCGGTGCTGAGGCAGCCCCTTCCCCCCACCCCCTCTCCTTGTCATTTTGATCGTGCAAACTGGGTGCCAGCTGTGTGAACCCTGCTCCTGGCCGCCACGATTGCCCCCCCCTCCCCACGCGACGTGTCCCCAGTTCCTCGGCGTCCCTCACTGCAACCAGCTAGCTCCAGGAAGGGTGCGAGCTGGCTTCCGCTGTCGTCCTTCCTCCTTCCTGTCCAGGCGGGCCCTCCTTTTGCGCTAGTCGGCCCGAAACCTTCTCTCCCGCGCTGCATAGGCTGAAGGAATGCCTCAGCGTTTGCAGCCGCTAGAGGGCGCTCTTCTCCTCTCTTTGGGCCCCTTCAGCGCTTCCAGTGGAAATGTCCGAGGTGGGAAGGGCTTGGGGGTTCTCTGTATCTAGGGGCTCCCGATCCAGCCGATTCAACTAACTGTGGGTTGAAAATATTCGGGAAAAAACGGAAAGTTTCGAAAAGCGACAATTGAACTTGCCACACACCGGCAACCGCTTACATAGCATTCACGTTGCCTTGCATGCCGCGCGTCACCTAGAGATGATTTAAAGTACACAGGAGGACACAGCGAAAGAGAATGTGACAATGACTGTATGGGTATGTTTATGCATAAGTGGAAAATTGTGCTCTAGACTGGAATTCGACACAACATTGTAAAAACGACAGCAACGTGGAAGAAAAGTATGTTTGTATGTAAAAAATAAAGTCCTATGTCATTTTGTATAAGAGGCATCAGCATCCATGGATTTTGGCATCTGTGGGGAGTCCTGGAACCAGTGCCCCATGCTTACCAAGGCATGACTGGAAGCCCAGGCTCCTTATCCCAGCCTGTCATGTCCCCACGTGGTGTGAATCCTGCCTGTCCCACACTCCCCTGGTCACTCTCCTCCAGCCCTGCCAGACTGCCCTCTTCTTCTGGAACAGGCCAAGCTGAATGCACGTCATGTCTGGCCTCTAGGAATATCCGTTACTTTGTGAGCATGGCTCTGCTTCAGTAAGACGGGCTGCATTGTCACTAGAGAAGACGGGATGGAGGTTCCTTAAAAACCTACAGATGGACTTACCTGATGATCCAGCCTTCCCACGCCTGGGGATATGTCAAGAGAAAACTCTAACTCAAAAAGTCCCATGCACCTCAATGCTCACAGCAGCCCTATTTGTATTAGCCAGGACGTGGAACTAACCCCAACATCTAACGACTGGTGACTGGATAAAGAAGTCGTTGTCTTTTTATGCCGCGGAATACTACACAGCCGCGAAAAAGGATGGAACCATGCCATTTGCGGCAACATGGTTGGACACAGAGACAGTCCTTCTGAGTGAAGTAAGCCAGAAGAGAGAAAAATGCCGCATGACACAACTTCCATGTGAAATCTAAGAAAAAAAGACAGAAATGATCTTAACTGCAAAAGACAAATAGAGCCACAGACATAGAGAAACAAACTTATGGTTACCAGGGAGGGACGGCGGTGGGAAGGGGTAAATATGGGAATCGGAAAATTGCCCGTCTTGGGGAGTGGTGGACATGTTAGCTCTCTTGATTGTGGCGATGGCTTTCTGGGTGTAGACACGTATGAAAATTGATCAAATACTACACGTGAGATGTGTCTAATTGACGGAACAGAAATCGTAGCCCTGTAAAGGTGTTTTAAAACAAAGAGATGGGCTGCATTGTGTGTCCTATGTTTCTATGTGTCTTCAGGGAGGTCTCAGGGGGGCGGTGCTGGCCTTCCTGCCAACACGATGACATGAAGCCCGAACAATCCCCCAATCGATGGGAAGAAGAGACGAGCCATGGTCACATCTGGACCCCAAGCTTACCCGTGGTGCATGGGTGCCATTTATCGCCAATCCAGCGAGGTTCCGGCCAGAGCTAGAGGCCGGGGCAGCGAACCGGGAGCGGCACTAAGGAGCATCGTGGCGCAGAGGCTGGACTGGGGGCCCGCAGGCTCCTCCCAGGAGGAGCCTCAGGGTTTGGGAGGTGGCTAACGTGCCTGCTTCGTGTCACCAGCAAGTGATGCCACCCGTGGAAAATCAGCTGGAATCCTGAGCCGGGTCAGCCGTGGGTGATGCGGTAAAGGCTGCTTGCTAGCAGAGGGGAGGCCAGACGGACGGTGAAGCAAGCAACAGGCTGCTGAGCTTCCGGCCTGTGTTTACCGTGCTTTCCGTGTCTCCCTGCATCTCAGGGTCACCCGGAGGAATTCGCGTGGAGTTTAGAGGCCGACGGCCTCTCGGTTCCTCATCAGCCTGGCAAGCCCCCCAGCCCTCTGCGGCCAGACCTCTGCGAGCGTCTTTCCCTTGTTCTAGCAAAACCCTCCCCACCCTCGCCTGCGGCGGGCTTTTGTTTTTTTAATGGATGGCAGTGAGGATACCTTACAGCCTCCTCCGGCCCTTCCTTAGGGCTTCTGCCCTTAGAGCACGGCAAGGGGCGGCCCCCCAACCCCCACCCCCGACACCCCCGCGCTGTCCTGGGTCCTGAACTACAGAGGGTCCCTCTGGCCCTGACACGCCCTCTGGCCACGCCCTCTACGGGGTGGAGTCAGCAGGGCCAAGGGGACACGCCCATTGGCTCCACCCCGTGCTCTGGAATCCCAGGACCCCGAATGCCCTGCCCCAGCAGCCCCTGACCCACTTGTAGTTTCTGCACCGGCTCTCCCCGGAGTTCAGCATCCCAGGACTCACAGAGAGGCCAACGGGCAGCTGTTGGCATGGAGGTTACGGACAGAGCCCGGATGTGAGGTCTCAGTGTCCCCCTGTGCACATCCAAGGCCCCTTGGGGCATGGGATGGACCCAGCATTGGGAAGAAAAGGGTCAGGCTGGCGGTCAGAGACTGGGAATCGGCTCTCCCCGCACTGTCGCTTTCTTCGCAGGACTCCCCTGAGTCTGGGAATTCTAAAGTTGAGCCTGGACGTTTGTGGCACGTGACAGTGACTTTGCGTGTGTGTGCGCGCGCCTGAGGACGTGTGTGGTTGTGTGTATGTTGTGGGGGTGTGTGTGGTCCATGACTCCGTGTGTGTGCGCGTGGGGATGTAGGCGGAGCAGAGTCAGTGTGTGTGCACGTGTGTTTGTGTGTACGTGCATGCATTAGTTTTAAGAATACTAGAAGCTGTCCTTCAGAAGTCTGCAGTAGTAAAAATTGTATGGTGTCCCTCACTGTATAATTCAAACTGAAAATAATCTTCAATCACCAGAAATGTAGTCCCCCCCAGATTCTGATCCCCCCCCCATACTGATTATGCCCTCATTGTACTGATGAGGAAACTAGCTTAGAGATGTTAAGTGACTCAGCCCAGGGCATGGAGCTCGCGAGCCCAGGGCCAGGACGCAGTCCAAGCGGCCGCGGCTCCAGAGGCCTGGAGCCCTGCTCACGACCGCGCGTGGCCTCTTGGCCGGGGTGGTGGGGGTGGGGTGGGGTGGGGGTGGGGGGAAGAGATTCTGACGGGCCGGGGCCAGCGTGCAGGCTGCCCAAGCCGCGGACTCTGCAAGTCGGGTGGAGAGTACCTGACGGCAGACGAGGGTAAAGGGCTGCTCAGAAATCAGATAGGTTCCTAGATCTTCGATGAGTAAGGAGGCTCAGTGCTCATCCTCGATCCCTTTGCTGGTGGCTAAAAGGGAGCAAGGCCCACGAGCGCGCTTCTGGGAGCGGCCTGCCAAAACCTGGAGCAGGGCTGCTCAGGACTGGCTCTGCAGCAGGAGCAGAGGGGGGCAATGTCGCCACCTGGTGGACATCCTTGGTAGTGGCAGTAGGAGGCCTAGCAGCCTGGGTATGGAGGCGGCAGGACGAGGTCCTAGTGGATGATCGTTTTCACATGGCTTAAAAAGCATTGCTTCATAGATTTTATCCACATTGGGGTCTATCCTACGATGGTAAATACGGTCTCCGTTACTCCATCTCAGCTGCATTGATTAATTTTTGTGAGGTTAGTTTTCTCTTCAATGATTTGGAAGCTATATGGTCTTCCAATTAAAATTCCCTCTAAGTTTTAATAAGTCATCTCTAAGTTCATAACTTTATGTATAATTGGACCAGTATTGCTATAACAGTCTCAAAAACGGAATAATCTATTAGATCTTGTTTCTCAATCATGATACATTTAGCATATTTTACCTCTCTGCTGTTCCCCATTGTGTGCGTGTGTGCGCGTGCGCGGGCTACAGTTACTGCTTTTTAGACAGTTGCTTTCAGTTTGTTGCATTCGCAATGAAAATATAGGTATAAACATCTTGGATTTAATTGCTCGCTACCGCTATTTAATCCCATGTCTTTCCCATTTTTGAGTTATTTACTTCTTTCCCAATCAAATGGACTCATGATTGGCTAATTTTTTTCCAGCGGTAGACTTGGAACCCATACCAGTCTATACGCAGCTTTATGTTCTCCTCAGCAACACCTCTCAGCCTCAACACCCAACAACACTCTCCGTATCTAGGGCCCCAAGGCTTGTTTTAAAATGCGGCATTGTTTCTCATGTCCCCCCGCCCCCCTCCTGCCCCAAAAAGGAAGCAAGAATCTTCCTTGATTTAACGTGCTGCCTTTTTAGGACTGGCTAGTCTTGTCTGCTGAATGGATATTAAGAGAGATTTCCTTAAACTTCCTCCTGCTTCGTGCCATAACTCGACTTCATTGAGAAGCAGGTTTTTCCCGTTTCTAAGACGGGCTTCCGCTTTGAACTGCTAAACCATCACGGCACACTTTTTCTCCATACTTATTCCTGGAAAACTGAGCTCTCTGCCGGAGTAAAGACGGTTCCCGTCAGAGAAGTGTGGCTCCCTGTGCCAAGGTCAAAATGTAGAAGAAAGGGAAGATTCCTGTTTCCGAGGGTTCCATTTTGTCAGGTTAGAGATCTAGTCATCCGTGTGGCTGCGGTGGAATCTGCAGTATCTTGCCTCACAGTTTCCTTTTTCTGGCTTAGCAGGGGAGCCGCATTAGCTGAGGTCGCGGCGCTATGGCCCTTGTCAGGATCCCGGTGCTGAGGCAGCCCCTTCCCCCCACCCCCTCTCCTTGTCATTTTGATCGTGCAAACTGGGTGCCAGCTGTGTGAACCCTGCTCCTGGCCGCCACGATTGCCCCCCCCTCCCCACGCGACGTGTCCCCAGTTCCTCGGCGTCCCTCACTGCAACCAGCTAGCTCCAGGAAGGGTGCGAGCTGGCTTCCGCTGTCGTCCTTCCTCCTTCCTGTCCAGGCGGGCCCTCCTTTTGCGCTAGTCGGCCCGAAACCTTCTCTCCCGCGCTGCATAGGCTGAAGGAATGCCTCAGCGTTTGCAGCCGCTAGAGGGCGCTCTTCTCCTCTCTTTGGGCCCCTTCAGCGCTTCCAGTGGAAATGTCCGAGGTGGGAAGGGCTTGGGGGTTCTCTGTATCTAGGGGCTCCCGATCCAGCCGATTCAACTAACTGTGGGTTGAAAATATTCGGGAAAAAACGGAAAGTTTCGAAAAGCGACAATTGAACTTGCCACACACCGGCAACCGCTTACATAGCATTCACGTTGCCTTGCATGCCGCGCGTCACCTAGAGATGATTTAAAGTACACAGGAGGACACAGCGAAAGAGAATGTGACAATGACTGTATGGGTATGTTTATGCATAAGTGGAAAATTGTGCTCTAGACTGGAATTCGACACAACATTGTAAAAACGACAGCAACGTGGAAGAAAAGTATGTTTGTATGTAAAAAATAAAGTCCTATGTCATTTTGTATAAGAGGCATCAGCATCCATGGATTTTGGCATCTGTGGGGAGTCCTGGAACCAGTGCCCCATGCTTACCAAGGCATGACTGGAAGCCCAGGCTCCTTATCCCAGCCTGTCATGTCCCCACGTGGTGTGAATCCTGCCTGTCCCACACTCCCCTGGTCACTCTCCTCCAGCCCTGCCAGACTGCCCTCTTCTTCTGGAACAGGCCAAGCTGAATGCACGTCATGTCTGGCCTCTAGGAATATCCGTTACTTTGTGAGCATGGCTCTGCTTCAGTAAGACGGGCTGCATTGTCACTAGAGAAGACGGGATGGAGGTTCCTTAAAAACCTACAGATGGACTTACCTGATGATCCAGCCTTCCCACGCCTGGGGATATGTCAAGAGAAAACTCTAACTCAAAAAGTCCCATGCACCTCAATGCTCACAGCAGCCCTATTTGTATTAGCCAGGACGTGGAACTAACCCCAACATCTAACGACTGGTGACTGGATAAAGAAGTCGTTGTCTTTTTATGCCGCGGAATACTACACAGCCGCGAAAAAGGATGGAACCATGCCATTTGCGGCAACATGGTTGGACACAGAGACAGTCCTTCTGAGTGAAGTAAGCCAGAAGAGAGAAAAATGCCGCATGACACAACTTCCATGTGAAATCTAAGAAAAAAAGACAGAAATGATCTTAACTGCAAAAGACAAATAGAGCCACAGACATAGAGAAACAAACTTATGGTTACCAGGGAGGGACGGCGGTGGGAAGGGGTAAATATGGGAATCGGAAAATTGCCCGTCTTGGGGAGTGGTGGACATGTTAGCTCTCTTGATTGTGGCGATGGCTTTCTGGGTGTAGACACGTATGAAAATTGATCAAATACTACACGTGAGATGTGTCTAATTGACGGAACAGAAATCGTAGCCCTGTAAAGGTGTTTTAAAACAAAGAGATGGGCTGCATTGTGTCCTATGTTTCTATGTGTCTTCAGGGAGGTCTCAGGGGGGCGGTGCTGGCCTTCCTGCCAACACGATGACATGAAGCCCGAACAATCCCCCAATCGATGGGAAGAAGAGACGAGCCATGGTCACATCTGGACCCCAAGCTTACCCGTGGTGCATGGGTGCCATTTATCGCCAATCCAGCGAGGTTCCGGCCAGAGCTAGAGGCCGGGGCAGCGAACCGGGAGCGGCACTAAGGAGCATCGTGGCGCAGAGGCTGGACTGGGGGCCCGCAGGCTCCTCCCAGGAGGAGCCTCAGGGTTTGGGAGGTGGCTAACGTGCCTGCTTCGTGTCACCAGCAAGTGATGCCACCCGTGGAAAATCAGCTGGAATCCTGAGCCGGGTCAGCCGTGGGTGATGCGGTAAAGGCTGCTTGCTAGCAGAGGGGAGGCCAGACGGACGGTGAAGCAAGCAACAGGCTGCTGAGCTTCCGGCCTGTGTTTACCGTGCTTTCCGTGTCTCCCTGCATCTCAGGGTCACCCGGAGGAATTCGCGTGGAGTTTAGAGGCCAACGGCCTCTCGGTTCCTCATCAGCCTGGCAAGCCCCCCAGCCCTCTGCGGCCAGACCTCTGCGAGCGTCTTTCCCTTGTTCTAGCAAAACCCTCCCCACCCTCGCCTGCGGCGGGCTTTTGTTTTTTTAATGGATGGCAGTGAGGATACCTTACAGCCTCCTCCGGCCCTTCCTTAGGGCTTCTGCCCTTAGAGCACGGCAAGGGGCGGCCCCCCAACCCCCACCCCCGACACCCCCGCGCTGTCCTGGGTCCTGAACTACAGAGGGTCCCTCTGGCCCTGACACGCCCTCTGGCCACGCCCTCTACGGGGTGGAGTCAGCAGGGCCAAGGGGACACGCCCATTGGCTCCACCCCGTGCTCTGGAATCCCAGGACCCCGAATGCCCTGCCCCAGCAGCCCCTGACCCACTTGTAGTTTCTGCACCGGCTCTCCCCGGAGTTCAGCATCCCAGGACTCACAGAGAGGCCAACGGGCAGCTGTTGGCATGGAGGTTACGGACAGAGCCCGGATGTGAGGTCTCAGTGTCCCCCTGTGCACATCCAAGGCCCCTTGGGGCATGGGATGGACCCAGCATTGGGAAGAAAAGGGTCAGGCTGGCGGTCAGAGACTGGGAATCGGCTCTCCCCGCACTGTCGCTTTCTTCGCAGGACTCCCCTGAGTCTGGGAATTCTAAAGTTGAGCCTGGACGTTTGTGGCACGTGACAGTGACTTTGCGTGTGTGTGCGCGCGCCTGAGGACGTGTGTGGTTGTGTGTATGTTGTGGGGGTGTGTGTGGTCCATGACTCCGTGTGTGTGCGCGTGGGGATGTAGGCGGAGCAGAGTCAGTGTGTGTGCACGTGTGTTTGTGTGTACGTGCATGCATTAGTTTTAAGAATACTAGAAGCTGTCCTTCAGAAGTCTGCAGTAGTAAAAATTGTATGGTGTCCCTCACTGTATAATTCAAACTGAAAATAATCTTCAATCAACAGAAATGTAGTCCCCCCCAGATTCTGATCCCCCCACCATACTGATTATGCCCTCATTGTACTGATGAGGAAACTAGCTTAGAGATGTTAAGTGACTCAGCCCAGGGCATGGAGCTCGCGAGCCCAGGGCCAGGACGCAGTCCAAGCGGCCGCGGCTCCAGAGGCCTGGAGCCCTGCTCACGACCGCGCGTGGCCTCTTGGCCGGGGTGGTGGGGGTGGGGTGGGGTGGGGGTGGGGGGAAGAGATTCTGACGGGCCGGGGCCAGCGTGCAGGCTGCCCAAGCCGCGGACTCTGCAAGTCGGGTGGAGAGTACCTGACGGCAGACGAGGGTAAAGGGCTGCTCAGAAATCAGATAGGTTCCTAGATCTTCGATGAGTAAGGAGGCTCAGTGCTCATCCTCGATCCCTTTGCTGGTGGCTAAAAGGGAGCAAGGCCCACGAGCGCGCTTCTGGGAGCGGCCTGCCAAAACCTGGAGCAGGGCTGCTCAGGACTGGCTCTGCAGCAGGAGCAGAGGGGGGCAATGTCGCCACCTGGTGGACATCCTTGGTAGTGGCAGTAGGAGGCCTAGCAGCCTGGGTATGGAGGCGGCAGGACGAGGTCCTAGTGGATGATCGTTTTCACATGGCTTAAAAAGCATTGCTTCATAGATTTTATCCACATTGGGGTCTATCCTACGATGGTAAATACGGTCTCCGTTACTCCATCTTAGCTGCATTGATTAATTTTTGTGAGGTTAGTTTTCTCTTCAATGATTTGGAAGCTATATGGTCTTCCAATTAAAATTCCCTCTAAGTTTTAATAAGTCATCTCTAAGTTCATAACTTTATGTATAATTGGACCAGTATTGCTATAACAGTCTCAAAAACGGAATAATCTATTAGATCTTGTTTCTCAATCATGATACATTTAGCATATTTTACCTCTCTGCTGTTCCCCATTGTGTGCGTGTGTGCGCGTGCGCGGGCTACAGTTACTGCTTTTTAGACAGTTGCTTTCAGTTTGTTGCATTCGCAATGAAAATATAGGTATAAACATCTTGGATTTAATTGCTCGCTACCGCTATTTAATCCCATGTCTTTCCCATTTTTGAGTTATTTACTTCTTTCCCAATCAAATGGACTCATGATTGGCTAATTTTTTTCCAGCGGTAGACTTGGAACCCATACCAGTCTATACGCAGCTTTATGTTCTCCTCAGCAACACCTCTCAGCCTCAACACCCAACAACACTCTCCGTATCTAGGGCCCCAAGGCTTGTTTTAAAATGCGGCATTGTTTCTCATGTCCCCCCGCCCCCCTCCCGCCCCAAAAAGGAAGCAAGAATCTTCCTTGATTTAACGTGCTGCCTTTTTAGGACTGGCTAGTCTTGTCTGGTGAATGGATATTAAGAGAGATTTCCTTAAACTTCCTCCTGCTTCGTGCCATAACTCGACTTCATTGAGAAGCAGGTTTTTCCCGTTTCTAAGACGGGCTTCCGCTTTGAACTGCTAAACCATCACGGCACACTTTTTCTCCATACTTATTCCTGGAAAACTGAGCTCTCTGCCGGAGTAAAGACGGTTCCCGTCAGAGAAGTGTGGCTCCCTGTGCCAAGGTCAAAATGTAGAAGAAAGGGAAGATTCCTGTTTCCGAGGGTTCCATTTTGTCAGGTTAGAGATCTAGTCATCCGTGTGGCTGCGGTGGAATCTGCAGTATCTTGCCTCACAGTTTCCTTTTTCTGGCTTAGCAGGGGAGCCGCATTAGCTGAGGTCGCGGCGCTATGGCCCTTGTCAGGATCCCGGTGCTGAGGCAGCCCCTTCCCCCCACCCCCTCTCCTTGTCATTTTGATCGTGCAAACTGGGTGCCAGCTGTGTGAACCCTGCTCCTGGCCGCCACGATTGCCCCCCCCCCTCCCCACGCGACGTGTCCCCAGTTCCTCGGCGTCCCTCACTGCAACCAGCTAGCTCCAGGAAGGGTGCGAGCTGGCTTCCGCTGTCGTCCTTCCTCCTTCCTGTCCAGGCGGGCCCTCCTTTTGCGCTAGTCGGCCCGAAACCTTCTCTCCCGCGCTGCATAGGCTGAAGGAATGCCTCAGCGTTTGCAGCCGCTAGAGGGCGCTCTTCTCCTCTCTTTGGGCCCCTTCAGCGCTTCCAGTGGAAATGTCCGAGGTGGGAAGGGCTTGGGGGTTCTCTGTATCTAGGGGCTCCCGATCCAGCCGATTCAACTAACTGTGGGTTGAAAATATTCGGGAAAAAACGGAAAGTTTCGAAAAGCGACAATTGAACTTGCCACACACCGGCAACCGCTTACATAGCATTCACGTTGCCTTGCATGCCGCGCGTCACCTAGAGATGATTTAAAGTACACAGGAGGACACAGCGAAAGAGAATGTGACAATGACTGTATGGGTATGTTTATGCATAAGTGGAAAATTGTGCTCTAGACTGGAATTCGACACAACATTGTAAAAACGACAGCAACGTGGAAGAAAAGTATGTTTGTATGTAAAAAATAAAGTCCTATGTCATTTTGTATAAGAGGCATCAGCATCCATGGATTTTGGCATCTGTGGGGAGTCCTGGAACCAGTGCCCCATGCTTACCAAGGCATGACTGGAAGCCCAGGCTCCTTATCCCAGCCTGTCATGTCCCCACGTGGTGTGAATCCTGCCTGTCCCACACTCCCCTGGTCACTCTCCTCCAGCCCTGCCAGACTGCCCTCTTCTTCTGGAACAGGCCAAGCTGAATGCACGTCATGTCTGGCCTCTAGGAATATCCGTTACTTTGTGAGCATGGCTCTGCTTCAGTAAGACGGGCTGCATTGTCACTAGAGAAGACGGGATGGAGGTTCCTTAAAAACCTACAGATGGACTTACCTGATGATCCAGCCTTCCCACGCCTGGGGATATGTCAAGAGAAAACTCTAACTCAAAAAGTCCCATGCACCTCAATGCTCACAGCAGCCCTATTTGTATTAGCCAGGACGTGGAACTAACCCCAACATCTAACGACTGGTGACTGGATAAAGAAGTCGTTGTCTTTTTATGCCGCGGAATACTACACAGCCGCGAAAAAGGATGGAACCATGCCATTTGCGGCAACATGGTTGGACACAGAGACAGTCCTTCTGAGTGAAGTAAGCCAGAAGAGAGAAAAATGCCGCATGACACAACTTCCATGTGAAATCTAAGAAAAAAAGACAGAAATGATCTTAACTGCAAAAGACAAATAGAGCCACAGACATAGAGAAACAAACTTATGGTTACCAGGGAGGGACGGCGGTGGGAAGGGGTAAATATGGGAATCGGAAAATTGCCCGTCTTGGGGAGTGGTGGACATGTTAGCTCTCTTGATTGTGGCGATGGCTTTCTGGGTGTAGACACGTATGAAAATTGATCAAATACTACACGTGAGATGTGTCTAATTGACGGAACAGAAATCGTAGCCCTGTAAAGGTGTTTTAAAACAAAGAGATGGGCTGCATTGTGTCCTATGTTTCTATGTGTCTTCAGGGAGGTCTCAGGGGGGCGGTGCTGGCCTTCCTGCCAACACGATGACATGAAGCCCGAACAATCCCCCAATCGATGGGAAGAAGAGACGAGCCATGGTCACATCTGGACCCCAAGCTTACCCGTGGTGCATGGGTGCCATTTATCGCCAATCCAGCGAGGTTCCGGCCAGAGCTAGAGGCCGGGGCAGCGAACCGGGAGCGGCACTAAGGAGCATCGTGGCGCAGAGGCTGGACTGGGGGCCCGCAGGCTCCTCCCAGGAGGAGCCTCAGGGTTTGGGAGGTGGCTAACGTGCCTGCTTCGTGTCACCAGCAAGTGATGCCACCCGTGGAAAATCAGCTGGAATCCTGAGCCGGGTCAGCCGTGGGTGATGCGGTAAAGGCTGCTTGCTAGCAGAGGGGAGGCCAGACGGACGGTGAAGCAAGCAACAGGCTGCTGAGCTTCCGGCCTGTGTTTACCGTGCTTTCCGTGTCTCCCTGCATCTCAGGGTCACCCGGAGGAATTCGTGTGGAGTTTAGAGGCCGACGGCCTCTCGGTTCCTCATCAGCCTGGCAAGCCCCCCAGCCCTCTGCGGCCAGACCTCTGCGAGCGTCTTTCCCTTGTTCTAGCAAAACCCTCCCCACCCTCGCCTGCGGCGGGCTTTTGTTTTTTTAATGGATGGCAGTGAGGATACCTTACAGCCTCCTCCGGCCCTTCCTTAGGGCTTCTGCCCTTAGACCACGGCAAGGGGCGGCCCCCCAACCCCCACCCCCGACACCCCCGCGCTGTCCTGGGTCCTGAACTACAGAGGGTCCCTCTGGCCCTGACACGCCCTCTGGCCACGCCCTCTACGGGGTGGAGTCAGCAGGGCCAAGGGGACACGCCCATTGGCTCCACCCCGTGCTCTGGAATCCCAGGACCCCGAATGCCCTGCCCCAGCAGCCCCTGACCCACTTGTAGTTTCTGCACCGGCTCTCCCCGGAGTTCAGCATCCCAGGACTCACAGAGAGGCCAACGGGCAGCTGTTGGCATGGAGGTTACGGACAGAGCCCGGATGTGAGGTCTCAGTGTCCCCCTGTGCACATCCAAGGCCCCTTGGGGCATGGGATGGACCCAGCATTGGGAAGAAAAGGGTCAGGCTGGCGGTCAGAGACTGGGAATCGGCTCTCCCCGCACTGTCGCTTTCTTCGCAGGACTCCCCTGAGTCTGGGAATTCTAAAGTTGAGCCTGGACGTTTGTGGCACGTGACAGTGACTTTGCGTGTGTGTGCACGCGCCTGAGGACGTGTGTGGTTGTGTGTATGTTGTGGGGGTGTGTGTGGTCCATGACTCCGTGTGTGTGCGCGTGGGGATGTAGGCGGAGCAGAGTCAGTGTGTGTGCACGTGTGTTTGTGTGTACGTGCATGCATTAGTTTTAAGAATACTAGAAGCTGTCCTTCAGAAGTCTGCAGTAGTAAAAATTGTATGGTGTCCCTCACTGTATAATTCAAACTGAAAATAATCTTCAATCACCAGAAATGTAGTCCCCCCCAGATTCTGATCCCCCCCCATACTGATTATGCCCTCATTGTACTGATGAGGAAACTAGCTTAGAGATGTTAAGTGACTCAGCCCAGGGCATGGAGCTCGCGAGCCCAGGGCCAGGACGCAGTCCAAGCGGCCGCGGCTCCAGAGGCCTGGAGCCCTGCTCACGACCGCGCGTGGCCTCTTGGCCGGGGTGGTGGGGGTGGGGGGAAGAGATTCTGACGGGCCGGGGCCAGCGTGCAGGCTGCCCAAGCCGCGGACTCTGCAAGTCGGGTGGAGAGTACCTGACGGCAGACGAGGGTAAAGGGCTGCTCAGAAATCAGTTAGGTTCCTAGATCTTCGATGAGTAAGGAGGCTCAGTGCTCATCCTCGATCCCTTTGCTGGTGGCTAAAAGGGAGCAAGGCCCACGAGCGCGCTTCTGGGAGCGGCCTGCCAAAACCTGGAGCAGGGCTGCTCAGGACTGGCTCTGCAGCAGGAGCAGAGGGGGGCAATGTCGCCACCTGGTGGACATCCTTGGTAGTGGCAGTAGGAGGCCTAGCAGCCTGGGTATGGAGGCGGCAGGACGAGGTCCTAGTGGATGATCGTTTTCACATGGCTTAAAAAGCATTGCTTCATAGATTTTATCCACATTGGGGTCTATCCTACGATGGTAAATACGGTCTCCGTTACTCCATCTTAGCTGCATTGATTAATTTTTGTGAGGTTAGTTTTCTCTTCAATGATTTGGAAGCTATATGGTCTTCCAATTAAAATTCCCTCTAAGTTTTAATAAGTCATCTCTAAGTTCATAACTTTATGTATAATTGGACCAGTATTGCTATAACAGTCTCAAAAACGGAATAATCTATTAGATCTTGTTTCTCAATCATGATACATTTAGCATATTTTACCTCTCTGCTGTTCCCCATTGTGTGCGTGTGTGCGCGTGCGCGGGCTACAGTTACTGCTTTTTAGACAGTTGCTTTCAGTTTGTTGCATTCGCAATGAAAATATAGGTATAAACATCTTGGATTTAATTGCTCGCTACCGCTATTTAATCCCATGTCTTTCCCATTTTTGAGTTATTTACTTCTTTCCCAATCAAATGGACTCATGATTGGCTAATTTTTTTCCAGCGGTAGACTTGGAACCCATACCAGTCTATACGCAGCTTTATGTTCTCCTCAGCAACACCTCTCAGCCTCAACACCCAACAACACTCTCCGTATCTAGGGCCCCAAGGCTTGTTTTAAAATGCGGCATTGTTTCTCATGTCCCCCCGCCCCCCTCCCGCCCCAAAAAGGAAGCAAGAATCTTCCTTGATTTAACGTGCTGCCTTTTTAGGACTGGCTAGTCTTGTCTGGTGAATGGATATTAAGAGAGATTTCCTTAAACTTCCTCCTGCTTCGTGCCATAACTCGACTTCATTGAGAAGCATGTTTTTCCCGTTTCTAAGACGGGCTTCCGCTTTGAACTGCTAAACCATCACGGCACACTTTTTCTCCATACTTATTCCTGGAAAACTGAGCTCTCTGCCGGAGTAAAGACGGTTCCCGTCAGAGAAGTGTGGCTCCCTGTGCCAAGGTCAAAATGTAGAAGAAAGGGAAGATTCCTGTTTCCGAGGGTTCCATTTTGTCAGGTTAGAGATCTAGTCATCCGTGTGGCTGCGGTGGAATCTGCAGTATCTTGCCTCACAGTTTCCTTTTTCTGGCTTAGCAGGGGAGCCGCATTAGCTGAGGTCGCGGCGCTATGGCCCTTGTCAGGATCCCGGTGCTGAGGCAGCCCCTTCCCCCCACCCCCTCTCCTTGTCATTTTGATCGTGCAAACTGGGTGCCAGCTGTGTGAACCCTGCTCCTGGCCGCCACGATTGCCCCCCCCCCACGCGACGTGTCCCCAGTTCCTCGGCGTCCCTCACTGCAACCAGCTAGCTCCAGGAAGGGTGCGAGCTGGCTTCCGCTGTCGTCCTTCCTCCTTCCTGTCCAGGCGGGCCCTCCTTTTGCGCTAGTCGGCCCGAAACCTTCTCTCCCGCGCTGCATAGGCTGAAGGAATGCCTCAGCGTTTGCAGCCGCTAGAGGGCGCTCTTCTCCTCTCTTTGGGCCCCTTCAGCGCTTCCAGTGGAAATGTCCGAGGTGGGAAGGGCTTGGGGGTTCTCTGTATCTAGGGGCTCCCGATCCAGCCGATTCAACTAACTGTGGGTTGAAAATATTCGGGAAAAAACGGAAAGTTTCGAAAAGCGACAATTGAACTTGCCACACACCGGCAACCGCTTACATAGCATTCACGTTGCCTTGCATGCCGCGCGTCACCTAGAGATGATTTAAAGTACACAGGAGGACACAGCGAAAGAGAATGTGACAATGACTGTATGGGTATGTTTATGCATAAGTGGAAAATTGTGCTCTAGACTGGAATTCGACACAACATTGTAAAAACGACAGCAACGTGGAAGAAAAGTATGTTTGTATGTAAAAAATAAAGTCCTATGTCATTTTGTATAAGAGGCATCAGCATCCATGGATTTTGGCATCTGTGGGGAGTCCTGGAACCAGTGCCCCATGCTTACCAAGGCATGACTGGAAGCCCAGGCTCCTTATCCCAGCCTGTCATGTCCCCACGTGGTGTGAATCCTGCCTGTCCCACACTCCCCTGGTCACTCTCCTCCAGCCCTGCCAGACTGCCCTCTTCTTCTGGAACAGGCCAAGCTGAATGCACGTCATGTCTGGCCTCTAGGAATATCCGTGACTTTGTGAGCATGGCTCTGCTTCAGTAAGACGGGCTGCATTGTCACTAGAGAAGACGGGATGGAGGTTCCTTAAAAACCTACAGATGGACTTACCTGATGATCCAGCCTTCCCACGCCTGGGGATATGTCAAGAGAAAACTCTAACTCAAAAAGTCCCATGCACCTCAATGCTCACAGCAGCCCTATTTGTATTAGCCAGGACGTGGAACTAACCCCAACATCTAACGACTGGTGACTGGATAAAGAAGTCGTTGTCTTTTTATGCCGCGGAATACTACACAGCCGCGAAAAAGGATGGAACCATGCCATTTGCGGCAACATGGTTGGACACAGAGACAGTCCTTCTGAGTGAAGTAAGCCAGAAGAGAGAAAAATGCCGCATGACACAACTTCCATGTGAAATCTAAGAAAAAAAGACAGAAATGATCTTAACTGCAAAAGACAAATAGAGCCACAGACATAGAGAAACAAACTTATGGTTACCAGGGAGGGACGGCGGTGGGAAGGGGTAAATATGGGAATCGGAAAATTGCCCGTCTTGGGGAGTGGTGGACATGTTAGCTCTCTTGATTGTGGCGATGGCTTTCTGGGTGTAGACACGTATGAAAATTGATCAAATACTACACGTGAGATGTGTCTAATTGACGGAACAGAAATCGTAGCCCTGTAAAGGTGTTTTAAAACAAAGAGATGGGCTGCATTGTGTCCTATGTTTCTATGTGTCTTCAGGGAGGTCTCAGGGGGGCGGTGCTGGCCTTCCTGCCAACACGATGACATGAAGCCCGAACAATCCCCCAATCGATGGGAAGAAGAGACGAGCCATGGTCACATCTGGACCCCAAGCTTACCCGTGGTGCATGGGTGCCATTTATCGCCAATCCAGCGAGGTTCCGGCCAGAGCTAGAGGCCGGGGCAGCGAACCGGGAGCGGCACTAAGGAGCATCGTGGCGCAGAGGCTGGACTGGGGGCCCGCAGGCTCCTCCCAGGAGGAGCCTCAGGGTTTGGGAGGTGGCTAACGTGCCTGCTTCGTGTCACCAGCAAGTGATGCCACCCGTGGAAAATCAGCTGGAATCCTGAGCCGGGTCAGCCGTGGGTGATGCGGTAAAGGCTGCTTGCTAGCAGAGGGGAGGCCAGACGGACGGTGAAGCAAGCAACAGGCTGCTGAGCTTCCGGCCTGTGTTTACCGTGCTTTCCGTGTCTCCCTGCATCTCAGGGTCACCCGGAGGAATTCGTGTGGAGTTTAGAGGCCGACGGCCTCTCGGTTCCTCATCAGCCTGGCAAGCCCCCCAGCCCTCTGCGGCCAGACCTCTGCGAGCGTCTTTCCCTTGTTCTAGCAAAACCCTCCCCACCCTCGCCTGCGGCGGGCTTTTGTTTTTTTAATGGATGGCAGTGAGGATACCTTACAGCCTCCTCCGGCCCTTCCTTAGGGCTTCTGCCCTTAGAGCACGGCAAGGGGCGGCCCCCCAACCCCCACCCCCGACACCCCCGCGCTGTCCTGGGTCCTGAACTACAGAGGGTCCCTCTGGCCCTGACACGCCCTCTGGCCACGCCCTCTACGGGGTGGAGTCAGCAGGGCCAAGGGGACACGCCCATTGGCTCCACCCCGTGCTCTGGAATCCCAGGACCCCGAATGCCCTGCCCCAGCAGCCCCTGACCCACTTGTAGTTTCTGCACCGGCTCTCCCCGGAGTTCAGCATCCCAGGACTCACAGAGAGGCCAACGGGCAGCTGTTGGCATGGAGGTTACGGACAGAGCCCGGATGTGAGGTCTCAGTGTCCCCCTGTGCACATCCAAGGCCCCTTGGGGCATGGGATGGACCCAGCATTGGGAAGAAAAGGGTCAGGCTGGCGGTCAGAGACTGGGAATCGGCTCTCCCCGCACTGTCGCTTTCTTCGCAGGACTCCCCTGAGTCTGGGAATTCTAAAGTTGAGCCTGGACGTTTGTGGCACGTGACAGTGACTTTGCGTGTGTGTGCGCGCGCCTGAGGACGTGTGTGGTTGTGTGTATGTTGTGGGGGTGTGTGTGGTCCATGACTCCGTGTGTGTGCGCGTGGGGATGTAGGCGGAGCAGAGTCAGTGTGTGTGCACGTGTGTTTGTGTGTACGTGCATGCATTAGTTTTAAGAATACTAGAAGCTGTCCTTCAGAAGTCTGCAGTAGTAAAAATTGTATGGTGTCCCTCACTGTATAATTCAAACTGAAAATAATCTTCAATCACCAGAAATGTAGTCCCCCCCAGATTCTGATCCCCCCCCATACTGATTATGCCCTCATTGTACTGATGAGGAAACTAGCTTAGAGATGTTAAGTGACTCAGCCCAGGGCATGGAGCTCGCGAGCCCAGGGCCAGGACGCAGTCCAAGCGGCCGCGGCTCCAGAGGCCTGGAGCCCTGCTCACGACCGCGCGTGGCCTCTTGGCCGGGGTGGTGGGGGTGGGGGGAAGAGATTCTGACGGGCCGGGGCCAGCGTGCAGGCTGCCCAAGCCGCGGACTCTGCAAGTCGGGTGGAGAGTACCTGACGGCAGACGAGGGTAAAGGGCTGCTCAGAAATCAGTTAGGTTCCTAGATCTTCGATGAGTAAGGAGGCTCAGTGCTCATCCTCGATCCCTTTGCTGGTGGCTAAAAGGGAGCAAGGCCCACGAGCGCGCTTCTGGGAGCGGCCTGCCAAAACCTGGAGCAGGGCTGCTCAGGACTGGCTCTGCAGCAGGAGCAGAGGGGGGCAATGTCGCCACCTGGTGGACATCCTTGGTAGTGGCAGTAGGAGGCCTAGCAGCCTGGGTATGGAGGCGGCAGGACGAGGTCCTAGTGGATGATCGTTTTCACATGGCTTAAAAAGCATTGCTTCATAGATTTTATCCACATTGGGGTCTATCCTACGATGGTAAATACGGTCTCCGTTACTCCATCTTAGCTGCATTGATTAATTTTTGTGAGGTTAGTTTTCTCTTCAATGATTTGGAAGCTATATGGTCTTCCAATTAAAATTCCCTCTAAGTTTTAATAAGTCATCTCTAAGTTCATAACTTTATGTATAATTGGACCAGTATTGCTATAACAGTCTCAAAAACGGAATAATCTATTAGATCTTGTTTCTCAATCATGATACATTTAGCATATTTTACCTCTCTGCTGTTCCCCATTGTGTGCGTGTGTGCGCGTGCGCGGGCTACAGTTACTGCTTTTTAGACAGTTGCTTTCAGTTTGTTGCATTCGCAATGAAAATATAGGTATAAACATCTTGGATTTAATTGCTCGCTACCGCTATTTAATCCCATGTCTTTCCCATTTTTGAGTTATTTACTTCTTTCCCAATCAAATGGACTCATGATTGGCTAATTTTTTTCCAGCGGTAGACTTGGAACCCATACCAGTCTATACGCAGCTTTATGTTCTCCTCAGCAACACCTCTCAGCCTCAACACCCAACAACACTCTCCGTATCTAGGGCCCCAAGGCTTGTTTTAAAATGCGGCATTGTTTCTCATGTCCCCCCGCCCCCCTCCCGCCCCAAAAAGGAAGCAAGAATCTTCCTTGATTTAACGTGCTGCCTTTTTAGGACTGGCTAGTCTTGTCTGGTGAATGGATATTAAGAGAGATTTCCTTAAACTTCCTCCTGCTTCGTGCCATAACTCGACTTCATTGAGAAGCAGGTTTTTCCCGTTTCTAAGACGGGCTTCCGCTTTGAACTGCTAAACCATCATGGCACACTTTTTCTCCATACTTATTCCTGGAAAACTGAGCTCTCTGCCAGAGTAAAGACGGTTCCCGTCAGAGAAGTGTGGCTCCCTGTGCCAAGGTCAAAATGTAGAAGAAAGGGAAGATTCCTGTTTCCGAGGGTTCCATTTTGTCAGGTTAGAGATCTAGTCATCCGTGTGGCTGCGGTGGAATCTGCAGTATCTTGCCTCACAGTTTCCTTTTTCTGGCTTAGCAGGGGAGCCGCATTAGCTGAGGTCGCGGCGCTATGGCCCTTGTCAGGATCCCGGTGCTGAGGCAGCCCCTTCCCCCCACCCCCTCTCCTTGTCATTTTGATCGTGCAAACTGGGTGCCAGCTGTGTGAACCCTGCTCCTGGCCGCCACGATTGCCCCCCCCCCCCACGCGACGTGTCCCCAGTTCCTCGGCGTCCCTCACTGCAACCAGCTAGCTCCAGGAAGGGTGCGAGCTGGCTTCCGCTGTCGTCCTTCCTCCTTCCTGTCCAGGCGGGCCCTCCTTTTGCGCTAGTCGGCCCGAAACCTTCTCTCCCGCGCTGCATAGGCTGAAGGAATGCCTCAGCGTTTGCAGCCGCTAGAGGGCGCTCTTCTCCTCTCTTTGGGCCCCTTCAGCGCTTCCAGTGGAAATGTCCGAGGTGGGAAGGGCTTGGGGGTTCTCTGTATCTAGGGGCTCCCGATCCAGCCGATTCAACTAACTGTGGGTTGAAAATATTCGGGAAAAAACGGAAAGTTTCGAAAAGCGACAATTGAACTTGCCACACACCGGCAACCGCTTACATAGCATTCACGTTGCCTTGCATGCCGCGCGTCACCTAGAGATGATTTAAAGTACACAGGAGGACACAGCGAAAGAGAATGTGACAATGACTGTATGGGTATGTTTATGCATAAGTGGAAAATTGTGCTCTAGACTGGAATTCGACACAACATTGTAAAAACGACAGCAACGTGGAAGAAAAGTATGTTTGTATGTAAAAAATAAAGTCCTATGTCATTTTGTATAAGAGGCATCAGCATCCATGGATTTTGGCATCTGTGGGGAGTCCTGGAACCAGTGCCCCATGCTTACCAAGGCATGACTGGAAGCCCAGGCTCCTTATCCCAGCCTGTCATGTCCCCACGTGGTGTGAATCCTGCCTGTCCCACACTCCCCTGGTCACTCTCCTCCAGCCCTGCCAGACTGCCCTCTTCTTCTGGAACAGGCCAAGCTGAATGCACGTCATGTCTGGCCTCTAGGAATATCCGTTACTTTGTGAGCATGGCTCTGCTTCAGTAAGACGGGCTGCATTGTCACTAGAGAAGACGGGATGGAGGTTCCTTAAAAACCTACAGATGGACTTACCTGATGATCCAGCCTTCCCACGCCTGGGGATATGTCAAGAGAAAACTCTAACTCAAAAAGTCCCATGCACCTCAATGCTCACAGCAGCCCTATTTGTATTAGCCAGGACGTGGAACTAACCCCAACATCTAACGACTGGTGACTGGATAAAGAAGTCGTTGTCTTTTTATGCCGCGGAATACTACACAGCCGCGAAAAAGGATGGAACCATGCCATTTGCGGCAACATGGTTGGACACAGAGACAGTCCTTCTGAGTGAAGTAAGCCAGAAGAGAGAAAAATGCCGCATGACACAACTTCCATGTGAAATCTAAGAAAAAAAGACAGAAATGATCTTAACTGCAAAAGACAAATAGAGCCACAGACATAGAGAAACAAACTTATGGTTACCAGGGAGGGACGGCGGTGGGAAGGGGTAAATATGGGAATCGGAAAATTGCCCGTCTTGGGGAGTGGTGGACATGTTAGCTCTCTTGATTGTGGCGATGGCTTTCTGGGTGTAGACACGTATGAAAATTGATCAAATACTACACGTGAGATGTGTCTAATTGACGGAACAGAAATCGTAGCCCTGTAAAGGTGTTTTAAAACAAAGAGATGGGCTGCATTGTGTCCTATGTTTCTATGTGTCTTCAGGGAGGTCTCAGGGGGGCGGTGCTGGCCTTCCTGCCAACACGATGACATGAAGCCCGAACAATCCCCCAATCGATGGGAAGAAGAGACGAGCCATGGTCACATCTGGACCCCAAGCTTACCCGTGGTGCATGGGTGCCATTTATCGCCAATCCAGCGAGGTTCCGGCCAGAGCTAGAGGCCGGGGCAGCGAACCGGGAGCGGCACTAAGGAGCATCGTGGCGCAGAGGCTGGACTGGGGGCCCGCAGGCTCCTCCCAGGAGGAGCCTCAGGGTTTGGGAGGTGGCTAACGTGCCTGCTTCGTGTCACCAGCAAGTGATGCCACCCGTGGAAAATCAGCTGGAATCCTGAGCCGGGTCAGCCGTGGGTGATGCGGTAAAGGCTGCTTGCTAGCAGAGGGGAGGCCAGACGGACGGTGAAGCAAGCAACAGGCTGCTGAGCTTCCGGCCTGTGTTTACCGTGCTTTCCGTGTCTCCCTGCATCTCAGGGTCACCCGGAGGAATTCGTGTGGAGTTTAGAGGCCGACGGCCTCTCGGTTCCTCATCAGCCTGGCAAGCCCCCCAGCCCTCTGCGGCCAGACCTCTGCGAGCGTCTTTCCCTTGTTCTAGCAAAACCCTCCCCACCCTCGCCTGCGGCGGGCTTTTGTTTTTTTAATGGATGGCAGTGAGGATACCTTACAGCCTCCTCCGGCCCTTCCTTAGGGCTTCTGCCCTTAGACCACGGCAAGGGGCGGCCCCCCAACCCCCACCCCCGACACCCCCGCGCTGTCCTGGGTCCTGAACTACAGAGGGTCCCTCTGGCCCTGACACGCCCTCTGGCCACGCCCTCTACGGGGTGGAGTCAGCAGGGCCAAGGGGACACGCCCATTGGCTCCACCCCGTGCTCTGGAATCCCAGGACCCCGAATGCCCTGCCCCAGCAGCCCCTGACCCACTTGTAGTTTCTGCACCGGCTCTCCCCGGAGTTCAGCATCCCAGGACTCACAGAGAGGCCAACGGGCAGCTGTTGGCATGGAGGTTACGGACAGAGCCCGGATGTGAGGTCTCAGTGTCCCCCTGTGCACATCCAAGGCCCCTTGGGGCATGGGATGGACCCAGCATTGGGAAGAAAAGGGTCAGGCTGGCGGTCAGAGACTGGGAATCGGCTCTCCCCGCACTGTCGCTTTCTTCGCAGGACTCCCCTGAGTCTGGGAATTCTAAAGTTGAGCCTGGACGTTTGTGGCACGTGACAGTGACTTTGCGTGTGTGTGCGCGCGCCTGAGGACGTGTGTGGTTGTGTGTATGTTGTGGGGGTGTGTGTGGTCCATGACTCCGTGTGTGTGCGCGTGGGGATGTAGGCGGAGCAGAGTCAGTGTGTGTGCACGTGTGTTTGTGTGTACGTGCATGCATTAGTTTTAAGAATACTAGAAGCTGTCCTTCAGAAGTCTGCAGTAGTAAAAATTGTATGGTGTCCCTCACTGTATAATTCAAACTGAAAATAATCTTCAATCACCAGAAATGTAGTCCCCCCCAGATTCTGATCCCCCCCCATACTGATTATGCCCTCATTGTACTGATGAGGAAACTAGCTTAGAGATGTTAAGTGACTCAGCCCAGGGCATGGAGCTCGCGAGCCCAGGGCCAGGACGCAGTCCAAGCGGCCGCGGCTCCAGAGGCCTGGAGCCCTGCTCACGACCGCGCGTGGCCTCTTGGCCGGGGTGGTGGGGGTGGGGTGGGGTGGGGGTGGGGGGAAGAGATTCTGACGGGCCGGGGCCAGCGTGCAGGCTGCCCAAGCCGCGGACTCTGCAAGTCGGGTGGAGAGTACCTGACGGCAGACGAGGGTAAAGGGCTGCTCAGAAATCAGTTAGGTTCCTAGATCTTCGATGAGTAAGGAGGCTCAGTGCTCATCCTCGATCCCTTTGCTGGTGGCTAAAAGGGAGCAAGGCCCACGAGCGCGCTTCTGGGAGCGGCCTGCCAAAACCTGGAGCAGGGCTGCTCAGGACTGGCTCTGCAGCAGGAGCAGAGGGGGGCAATGTCGCCACCTGGTGGACATCCTTGGTAGTGGCAGTAGGAGGCCTAGCAGCCTGGGTATGGAGGCGGCAGGACGAGGTCCTAGTGGATGATCGTTTTCACATGGCTTAAAAAGCATTGCTTCATAGATTTTATCCACATTGGGGTCTATCCTACGATGGTAAATACGGTCTCCGTTACTCCATCTTAGCTGCATTGATTAATTTTTGTGAGGTTAGTTTTCTCTTCAATGATTTGGAAGCTATATGGTCTTCCAATTAAAATTCCCTCTAAGTTTTAATAAGTCATCTCTAAGTTCATAACTTTATGTATAATTGGACCAGTATTGCTATAACAGTCTCAAAAACGGAATAATCTATTAGATCTTGTTTCTCAATCATGATACATTTAGCATATTTTACCTCTCTGCTGTTCCCCATTGTGTGCGTGTGTGCGCGTGCGCGGGCTACAGTTATTGCTTTTTAGACAGTTGCTTTCAGTTTGTTGCATTCGCAATGAAAATATAGGTATAAACATCTTGGATTTAATTGCTCGCTACCGCTATTTAATCCCATGTCTTTCCCATTTTTGAGTTATTTACTTCTTTCCCAATCAAATGGACTCATGATTGGCTAATTTTTTTCCAGCGGTAGACTTGGAACCCATACCAGTCTATACGCAGCTTTATGTTCTCCTCAGCAACACCTCTCAGCCTCAACACCCAACAACACTCTCCGTATCTAGGGCCCCAAGGCTTGTTTTAAAATGCGGCATTGTTTCTCATGTCCCCCCGCCCCCCTCCCGCCCCAAAAAGGAAGCAAGAATCTTCCTTGATTTAACGTGCTGCCTTTTTAGGACTGGCTAGTCTTGTCTGGTGAATGGATATTAAGAGAGATTTCCTTAAACTTCCTCCTGCTTCGTGCCATAACTCGACTTCATTGAGAAGCATGTTTTTCCCGTTTGTAAGACGGGCTTCCGCTTTGAACTGCTAAACCATCACGGCACACTTTTTCTCCATACTTATTCCTGGAAAACTGAGCTCTCTGCCGGAGTAAAGACGGTTCCCGTCAGAGAAGTGTGGCTCCCTGTGCCAAGGTCAAAATGTAGAAGAAAGGGAAGATTCCTGTTTCCGAGGGTTCCATTTTGTCAGGTTAGAGATCTAGTCATCCGTGTGGCTGCGGTGGAATCTGTAGTATCTTGCCTCACAGTTTCCTTTTTCTGGCTTAGCAGGGGAGCCGCATTAGCTGAGGTCGCGGCGCTATGGCCCTTGTCAGGATCCCGGTGCTGAGGCAGCCCCTTCCCCCCACCCCCTCTCCTTGTCATTTTGATCGTGCAAACTGGGTGCCAGCTGTGTGAACCCTGCTCCTGGCCGCCACGATTGCCCCCCCCCTCCCCACGCGACGTGTCCCCAGTTCCTCGGCGTCCCTCACTGCAACCAGCTAGCTCCAGGAAGGGTGCGAGCTGGCTTCCGCTGTCGTCCTTCCTCCTTCCTGTCCAGGCGGGCCCTCCTTTTGCGCTAGTCGGCCCGAAACCTTCTCTCCCGCGCTGCATAGGCTGAAGGAATGCCTCAGCGTTTGCAGCCGCTAGAGGGCGCTCTTCTCCTCTCTTTGGGCCCCTTCAGCGCTTCCAGTGGAAATGTCCGAGGTGGGAAGGGCTTGGGGGTTCTCTGTATCTAGGGGCTCCCGATCCAGCCGATTCAACTAACTGTGGGTTGAAAATATTCGGGAAAAAACGGAAAGTTTCGAAAAGCGACAATTGAACTTGCCACACACCGGCAACCGCTTACATAGCATTCACGTTGCCTTGCATGCCGCGCGTCACCTAGAGATGATTTAAAGTACACAGGAGGACACAGCGAAAGAGAATGTGACAATGACTGTATGGGTATGTTTATGCATAAGTGGAAAATTGTGCTCTAGACTGGAATTCGACACAACATTGTAAAAACGACAGCAACGTGGAAGAAAAGTATGTTTGTATGTAAAAAATAAAGTCCTATGTCATTTTGTATAAGAGGCATCAGCATCCATGGATTTTGGCATCTGTGGGGAGTCCTGGAACCAGTGCCCCATGCTTACCAAGGCATGACTGGAAGCCCAGGCTCCTTATCCCAGCCTGTCATGTCCCCACGTGGTGTGAATCCTGCCTGTCCCACACTCCCCTGGTCACTCTCCTCCAGCCCTGCCAGACTGCCCTCTTCTTCTGGAACAGGCCAAGCTGAATGCACGTCATGTCTGGCCTCTAGGAATATCCGTTACTTTGTGAGCATGGCTCTGCTTCAGTAAGACGGGCTGCATTGTCACTAGAGAAGACGGGATGGAGGTTCCTTAAAAACCTACAGATGGACTTACCTGATGATCCAGCCTTCCCACGCCTGGGGATATGTCAAGAGAAAACTCTAACTCAAAAAGTCCCATGCACCTCAATGCTCACAGCAGCCCTATTTGTATTAGCCAGGACGTGGAACTAACCCCAACATCTAACGACTGGTGACTGGATAAAGAAGTCGTTGTCTTTTTATGCCGCGGAATACTACACAGCCGCGAAAAAGGATGGAACCATGCCATTTGCGGCAACATGGTTGGACACAGAGACAGTCCTTCTGAGTGAAGTAAGCCAGAAGAGAGAAAAATGCCGCATGACACAACTTCCATGTGAAATCTAAGAAAAAAAGACAGAAATGATCTTAACTGCAAAAGACAAATAGAGCCACAGACATAGAGAAACAAACTTATGGTTACCAGGGAGGGACGGCGGTGGGAAGGGGTAAATATGGGAATCGGAAAATTGCCCGTCTTGGGGAGTGGTGGACATGTTAGCTCTCTTGATTGTGGCGATGGCTTTCTGGGTGTAGACACGTATGAAAATTGATCAAATACTACACGTGAGATGTGTCTAATTGACGGAACAGAAATCGTAGCCCTGTAAAGGTGTTTTAAAACAAAGAGATGGGCTGCATTGTGTCCTATGTTTCTATGTGTCTTCAGGGAGGTCTCAGGGGGGCGGTGCTGGCCTTCCTGCCAACACGATGACATGAAGCCCGAACAATCCCCCAATCGATGGGAAGAAGAGACGAGCCATGGTCACATCTGGACCCCAAGCTTACCCGTGGTGCATGGGTGCCATTTATCGCCAATCCAGCGAGGTTCCGGCCAGAGCTAGAGGCCGGGGCAGCGAACCGGGAGCGGCACTAAGGAGCATCGTGGCGCAGAGGCTGGACTGGGGGCCCGCAGGCTCCTCCCAGGAGGAGCCTCAGGGTTTGGGAGGTGGCTAACGTGCCTGCTTCGTGTCACCAGCAAGTGATGCCACCCGTGGAAAATCAGCTGGAATCCTGAGCCGGGTCAGCCGTGGGTGATGCGGTAAAGGCTGCTTGCTAGCAGAGGGGAGGCCAGACGGACGGTGAAGCAAGCAACAGGCTGCTGAGCTTCCGGCCTGTGTTTACCGTGCTTTCCGTGTCTCCCTGCATCTCAGGGTCACCCGGAGGAATTCGCGTGGAGTTTAGAGGCCGACGGCCTCTCGGTTCCTCATCAGCCTGGCAAGCCCCCCAGCCCTCTGCGGCCAGACCTCTGCGAGCGTCTTTCCCTTGTTCTAGCAAAACCCTCCCCACCCTCGCCTGCGGCGGGCTTTTGTTTTTTTAATGGATGGCAGTGAGGATACCTTACAGCCTCCTCCGGCCCTTCCTTAGGGCTTCTGCCCTTAGAGCACGGCAAGGGGCGGCCCCCCAACCCCCACCCCCGACACCCCCGCGCTGTCCTGGGTCCTGAACTACAGAGGGTCCCTCTGGCCCTGACACGCCCTCTGGCCACGCCCTCTACGGGGTGGAGTCAGCAGGGCCAAGGGGACACGCCCATTGGCTCCACCCCGTGCTCTGGAATCCCAGGACCCCGAATGCCCTGCCCCAGCAGCCCCTGACCCACTTGTAGTTTCTGCACCGGCTCTCCCCGGAGTTCAGCATCCCAGGACTCACAGAGAGGCCAACGGGCAGCTGTTGGCATGGAGGTTACGGACAGAGCCCGGATGTGAGGTCTCAGTGTCCCCCTGTGCACATCCAAGGCCCCTTGGGGCATGGGATGGACCCAGCATTGGGAAGAAAAGGGTCAGGCTGGCGGTCAGAGACTGGGAATCGGCTCTCCCCGCACTGTCGCTTTCTTCGCAGGACTCCCCTGAGTCTGGGAATTCTAAAGTTGAGCCTGGACGTTTGTGGCACGTGACAGTGACTTTGCGTGTGTGTGCGCGCGCCTGAGGACGTGTGTGGTTGTGTGTATGTTGTGGGGGGGTGTGTGGTCCATGACTCCGTGTGTGTGCGCGTGGGGATGTAGGCGGAGCAGAGTCAGTGTGTGTGCACGTGTGTTTGTGTGTACGTGCATGCATTAGTTTTAAGAATACTAGAAGCTGTCCTTCAGAAGTCTGCAGTAGTAAAAATTGTATGGTGTCCCTCACTGTATAATTCAAACTGAAAATAATCTTCAATCACCAGAAATGTAGTCCCCCCCAGATTCTGATCCCCCCCCCATACTGATTATGCCCTCATTGTACTGATGAGGAAACTAGCTTAGAGATGTTAAGTGACTCAGCCCAGGGCATGGAGCTCGCGAGCCCAGGGCCAGGACGCAGTCCAAGCGGCCGCGGCTCCAGAGGCCTGGAGCCCTGCTCACGACCGCGCGTGGCCTCTTGGCCGGGGTGGTGGGGGTGGGGTGGGGTGGGGGTGGGGGGAAGAGATTCTGACGGGCCGGGGCCAGCGTGCAGGCTGCCCAAGCCGCGGACTCTGCAAGTCGGGTGGAGAGTACCTGACGGCAGACGAGGGTAAAGGGCTGCTCAGAAATCAGATAGGTTCCTAGATCTTCGATGAGTAAGGAGGCTCAGTGCTCATCCTCGATCCCTTTGCTGGTGGCTAAAAGGGAGCAAGGCCCACGAGCGCGCTTCTGGGAGCGGCCTGCCAAAACCTGGAGCAGGGCTGCTCAGGACTGGCTCTGCAGCAGGAGCAGAGGGGGGCAATGTCGCCACCTGGTGGACATCCTTGGTAGTGGCAGTAGGAGGCCTAGCAGCCTGGGTATGGAGGCGGCAGGACGAGGTCCTAGTGGATGATCGTTTTCACATGGCTTAAAAAGCATTGCTTCATAGATTTTATCCACATTGGGGTCTATCCTACGATGGTAAATACGGTCTCCGTTACTCCATCTTAGCTGCATTGATTAATTTTTGTGAGGTTAGTTTTCTCTTCAATGATTTGGAAGCTATATGGTCTTCCAATTAAAATTCCCTCTAAGTTTTAATAAGTCATCTCTAAGTTCATAACTTTATGTATAATTGGACCAGTATTGCTATAACAGTCTCAAAAACGGAATAATCTATTAGATCTTGTTTCTCAATCATGATACATTTAGCATATTTTACCTCTCTGCTGTTCCCCATTGTGTGCGTGTGTGCGCGTGCGCGGGCTACAGTTACTGCTTTTTAGACAGTTGCTTTCAGTTTGTCGCATTCGCAATGAAAATATAGGTATAAACATCTTGGATTTAATTGCTCGCTACCGCTATTTAATCCCATGTCTTTCCCATTTTTGAGTTATTTACTTCTTTCCCAATCAAATGGACTCATGATTGGCTAATTTTTTTCCAGCGGTAGACTTGGAACCCATACCAGTCTATACGCAGCTTTATGTTCTCCTCAGCAACACCTCTCAGCCTCAACACCCAACAACACTCTCCGTATCTAGGGCCCCAAGGCTTGTTTTAAAATGCGGCATTGTTTCTCATGTCCCCCCGCCCCCCTCCCGCCCCAAAAAGGAAGCAAGAATCTTCCTTGATTTAACGTGCTGCCTTTTTAGGACTGGCTAGTCTTGTCTGGTGAATGGATATTAAGAGAGATTTCCTTAAACTTCCTCCTGCTTCGTGCCATAACTCGACTTCATTGAGAAGCATGTTTTTCCCGTTTGTAAGACGGGCTTCCGCTTTGAACTGCTAAACCATCACGGCACACTTTTTCTCCATACTTATTCCTGGAAAACTGAGCTCTCTGCCGGAGTAAAGACGGTTCCCGTCAGAGAAGTGTGGCTCCCTGTGCCAAGGTCAAAATGTAGAAGAAAGGGAAGATTCCTGTTTCCGAGGGTTCCATTTTGTCAGGTTAGAGATCTAGTCATCCGTGTGGCTGCGGTGGAATCTGCAGTATCTTGCCTCACAGTTTCCTTTTTCTGGCTTAGCAGGGGAGCCGCATTAGCTGAGGTCGCGGCGCTATGGCCCTTGTCAGGATCCCGGTGCTGAGGCAGCCCCTTCCCCCCACCCCCTCTCCTTGTCATTTTGATCGTGCAAACTGGGTGCCAGCTGTGTGAACCCTGCTCCTGGCCGCCACGATTGCCCCCCCCTCCCCACGCGACGTGTCCCCAGTTCCTCGGCGTCCCTCACTGCAACCAGCTAGCTCCAGGAAGGGTGCGAGCTGGCTTCCGCTGTCGTCCTTCCTCCTTCCTGTCCAGGCGGGCCCTCCTTTTGCGCTAGTCGGCCCGAAACCTTCTCTCCCGCGCTGCATAGGCTGAAGGAATGCCTCAGCGTTTGCAGCCGCTAGAGGGCGCTCTTCTCCTCTCTTTGGGCCCCTTCAGCGCTTCCAGTGGAAATGTCCGAGGTGGGAAGGGCTTGGGGGTTCTCTGTATCTAGGGGCTCCCGATCCAGCCGATTCAACTAACTGTGGGTTGAAAATATTCGGGAAAAAACGGAAAGTTTCGAAAAGCGACAATTGAACTTGCCACACACCGGCAACCGCTTACATAGCATTCACGTTGCCTTGCATGCCGCGCGTCACCTAGAGATGATTTAAAGTACACAGGAGGACACAGCGAAAGAGAATGTGACAATGACTGTATGGGTATGTTTATGCATAAGTGGAAAATTGTGCTCTAGACTGGAATTCGACACAACATTGTAAAAACGACAGCAACGTGGAAGAAAAGTATGTTTGTATGTAAAAAATAAAGTCCTATGTCATTTTGAATAAGAGGCATCAGCATCCATGGATTTTGGCATCTGTGGGGAGTCCTGGAACCAGTGCCCCATGCTTACCAAGGCATGACTGGAAGCCCAGGCTCCTTATCCCAGCCTGTCATGTCCCCACGTGGTGTGAATCCTGCCTGTCCCACACTCCCCTGGTCACTCTCCTCCAGCCCTGCCAGACTGCCCTCTTCTTCTGGAACAGGCCAAGCTGAATGCACGTCATGTCTGGCCTCTAGGAATATCCGTGACTTTGTGAGCATGGCTCTGCTTCAGTAAGACGGGCTGCATTGTCACTAGAGAAGACGGGATGGAGGTTCCTTAAAAACCTACAGATGGACTTACCTGATGATCCAGCCTTCCCACGCCTGGGGATATGTCAAGAGAAAACTCTAACTCAAAAAGTCCCATGCACCTCAATGCTCACAGCAGCCCTATTTGTATTAGCCAGGACGTGGAACTAACCCCAACATCTAACGACTGGTGACTGGATAAAGAAGTCGTTGTCTTTTTATGCCGCGGAATACTACACAGCCGCGAAAAAGGATGGAACCATGCCATTTGCGGCAACATGGTTGGACACAGAGACAGTCCTTCTGAGTGAAGTAAGCCAGAAGAGAGAAAAATGCCGCATGACACAACTTCCATGTGAAATCTAAGAAAAAAAGACAGAAATGATCTTAACTGCAAAAGACAAATAGAGCCACAGACATAGAGAAACAAACTTATGGTTACCAGGGAGGGACGGCGGTGGGAAGGGGTAAATATGGGAATCGGAAAATTGCCCGTCTTGGGGAGTGGTGGACATGTTAGCTCTCTTGATTGTGGCGATGGCTTTCTGGGTGTAGACACGTATGAAAATTGATCAAATACTACACGTGAGATGTGTCTAATTGACGGAACAGAAATCGTAGCCCTGTAAAGGTGTTTTAAAACAAAGAGATGGGCTGCATTGTGTGTCCTATGTTTCTATGTGTCTTCAGGGAGGTCTCAGGGGGGCGGTGCTGGCCTTCCTGCCAACACGATGACATGAAGCCCGAACAATCCCCCAATCGATGGGAAGAAGAGACGAGCCATGGTCACATCTGGACCCCAAGCTTACCCGTGGTGCATGGGTGCCATTTATCGCCAATCCAGCGAGGTTCCGGCCAGAGCTAGAGGCCGGGGCAGCGAACCGGGAGCGGCACTAAGGAGCATCGTGGCGCAGAGGCTGGACTGGGGGCCCGCAGGCTCCTCCCAGGAGGAGCCTCAGGGTTTGGGAGGTGGCTAACGTGCCTGCTTCGTGTCACCAGCAAGTGATGCCACCCGTGGAAAATCAGCTGGAATCCTGAGCCGGGTCAGCCGTGGGTGATGCGGTAAAGGCTGCTTGCTAGCAGAGGGGAGGCCAGACGGACGGTGAAGCAAGCAACAGGCTGCTGAGCTTCCGGCCTGTGTTTACCGTGCTTTCCGTGTCTCCCTGCATCTCAGGGTCACCCGGAGGAATTCGTGTGGAGTTTAGAGGCCGACGGCCTCTCGGTTCCTCATCAGCCTGGCAAGCCCCCCAGCCCTCTGCGGCCAGACCTCTGCGAGCGTCTTTCCCTTGTTCTAGCAAAACCCTCCCCACCCTCGCCTGCGGCGGGCTTTTGTTTTTTTAATGGATGGCAGTGAGGATACCTTACAGCCTCCTCCGGCCCTTCCTTAGGGCTTCTGCCCTTAGACCACGGCAAGGGGCGGCCCCCCAACCCCCACCCCCGACACCCCCGCGCTGTCCTGGGTCCTGAACTACAGAGGGTCCCTCTGGCCCTGACACGCCCTCTGGCCACGCCCTCTACGGGGTGGAGTCAGCAGGGCCAAGGGGACACGCCCATTGGCTCCACCCCGTGCTCTGGAATCCCAGGACCCCGAATGCCCTGCCCCAGCAGCCCCTGACCCACTTGTAGTTTCTGCACCGGCTCTCCCCGGAGTTCAGCATCCCAGGACTCACAGAGAGGCCAACGGGCAGCTGTTGGCATGGAGGTTACGGACAGAGCCCGGATGTGAGGTCTGAGTGTCCCCCTGTGCACATCCAAGGCCCCTTGGGGCATGGGATGGACCCAGCATTGGGAAGAAAAGGGTCAGGCTGGCGGTCAGAGACTGGGAATCGGCTCTCCCCGCACTGTCGCTTTCTTCGCAGGACTCCCCTGAGTCTGGGAATTCTAAAGTTGAGCCTGGACGTTTGTGGCACGTGACAGTGACTTTGCGTGTGTGTGCGCGCGCCTGAGGACGTGTGTGGTTGTGTGTATGTTGTGGGGGTGTGTGTGGTCCATGACTCCGTGTGTGTGCGCGTGGGGATGTAGGCGGAGCAGAGTCAGTGTGTGTGCACGTGTGTTTGTGTGTACGTGCATGCATTAGTTTTAAGAATACTAGAAGCTGTCCTTCAGAAGTCTGCAGTAGTAAAAATTGTATGGTGTCCCTCACTGTATAATTCAAACTGAAAATAATCTTCAATCACCAGAAATGTAGTCCCCCCCAGATTCTGATCCCCCCCCCATACTGATTATGCCCTCATTGTACTGATGAGGAAACTAGCTTAGAGATGTTAAGTGACTCAGCCCAGGGCATGGAGCTCGCGAGCCCAGGGCCAGGACGCAGTCCAAGCGGCCGCGGCTCCAGAGGCCTGGAGCCCTGCTCACGACCGCGCGTGGCCTCTTGGCCGGGGTGGTGGGGGTGGGGTGGGGTGGGGGTGGGGGGAAGAGATTCTGACGGGCCGGGGCCAGCGTGCAGGCTGCCCAAGCCGCGGACTCTGCAAGTCGGGTGGAGAGTACCTGACGGCAGACGAGGGTAAAGGGCTGCTCAGAAATCAGATAGGTTCCTAGATCTTCGATGAGTAAGGAGGCTCAGTGCTCATCCTCGATCCCTTTGCTGGTGGCTAAAAGGGAGCAAGGCCCACGAGCGCGCTTCTGGGAGCGGCCTGCCAAAACCTGGAGCAGGGCTGCTCAGGACTGGCTCTGCAGCAGGAGCAGAGGGGGGCAATGTCGCCACCTGGTGGACATCCTTGGTAGTGGCAGTAGGAGGCCTAGCAGCCTGGGTATGGAGGCGGCAGGACGAGGTCCTAGTGGATGATCGTTTTCACATGGCTTAAAAAGCATTGCTTCATAGATTTTATCCACATTGGGGTCTATCCTACGATGGTAAATACGGTCTCCGTTACTCCATCTTAGCTGCATTGATTAATTTTTGTGAGGTTAGTTTTCTCTTCAATGATTTGGAAGCTATATGGTCTTCCAATTAAAATTCCCTCTAAGTTTTAATAAGTCATCTCTAAGTTCATAACTTTATGTATAATTGGACCAGTATTGCTATAACAGTCTCAAAAACGGGATAATCTATTAGATCTTGTTTCTCAATCATGATACATTTAGCATATTTTACCTCTCTGCTGTTCCCCATTGTGTGCGTGTGTGCACGTGCGCGGGCTACAGTTACTGCTTTTTAGACAGTTGCTTTCAGTTTGTTGCATTCGCAATGAAAATATAGGTATAAACATCTTGGATTTAATTGCTCGCTACCGCTATTTAATCCCATGTCTTTCCCATTTTTGAGTTATTTACTTCTTTCCCAATCAAATGGACTCATGATTGGCTAATTTTTTTCCAGCGGTAGACTTGGAACCCATACCAGTCTATACGCAGCTTTATGTTCTCCTCAGCAACACCTCTCAGCCTCAACACCCAACAACACTCTCCGTATCTAGGGCCCCAAGGCTTGTTTTAAAATGCGGCATTGTTTCTCATGTCCCCCCGCCCCCCTCCCGCCCCAAAAAGGAAGCAAGAATCTTCCTTGATTTAACGTGCTGCCTTTTTAGGACTGGCTAGTCTTGTCTGGTGAATGTATATTAAGAGAGATTTCCTTAAACTTCCTCCTGCTTCGTGCCATAACTCGACTTCATTGAGAAGCATGTTTTTCCCGTTTCTAAGACGGGCTTCCGCTTTGAACTGCTAAACCATCACGGCACACTTTTTCTCCATACTTATTCCTGGAAAACTGAGCTCTCTGCCGGAGTAAAGACGGTTCCCGTCAGAGAAGTGTGGCTCCCTGTGCCAAGGTCAAAATGTAGAAGAAAGGGAAGATTCCTGTTTCCGAGGGTTCCATTTTGTCAGGTTAGAGATCTAGTCATCCGTGTGGCTGCGGTGGAATCTGCAGTATCTTGCCTCACAGTTTCCTTTTTCTGGCTTAGCAGGGGAGCCGCATTAGCTGAGGTCGCGGCGCTATGGCCCTTGTCAGGATCCCGGTGCTGAGGCAGCCCCTTCCCCCCACCCCCTCTCCTTGTCATTTTGATCGTGCAAACTGGGTGCCAGCTGTGTGAACCCTGCTCCTGGCCGCCACGATTGCCCCCCCCCCTCCCCACGCGACGTGTCCCCAGTTCCTCGGCGTCCCTCACTGCAACCAGCTAGCTCCAGGAAGGGTGCGAGCTGGCTTCCGCTGTCGTCCTTCCTCCTTCCTGTCCAGGCGGGCCCTCCTTTTGCGCTAGTCGGCCCGAAACCTTCTCTCCCGCGCTGCATAGGCTGAAGGAATGCCTCAGCGTTTGCAGCCGCTAGAGGGCGCTCTTCTCCTCTCTTTGGGCCCCTTCAGCGCTTCCAGTGGAAATGTCCGAGGTGGGAAGGGCTTGGGGGTTCTCTGTATCTAGGGGCTCCCGATCCAGCCGATTCAACTAACTGTGGGTTGAAAATATTCGGGAAAAAACGGAAAGTTTCGAAAAGCGACAATTGAACTTGCCACACACCGGCAACCGCTTACATAGCATTCACGTTGCCTTGCATGCCGCGCGTCACCTAGAGATGATTTAAAGTACACAGGAGGACACAGCGAAAGAGAATGTGACAATGACTGTATGGGTATGTTTATGCATAAGTGGAAAATTGTGCTCTAGACTGGAATTCGACACAACATTGTAAAAACGACAGCAACGTGGAAGAAAAGTATGTTTGTATGTAAAAAATAAAGTCCTATGTCATTTTGTATAAGAGGCATCAGCATCCATGGATTTTGGCATCTGTGGGGAGTCCTGGAACCAGTGCCCCATGCTTACCAAGGCATGACTGGAAGCCCAGGCTCCTTATCCCAGCCTGTCATGTCCCCACGTGGTGTGAATCCTGCCTGTCCCACACTCCCCTGGTCACTCTCCTCCAGCCCTGCCAGACTGCCCTCTTCTTCTGGAACAGGCCAAGCTGAATGCACGTCATGTCTGGCCTCTAGGAATATCCGTGACTTTGTGAGCATGGCTCTGCTTCAGTAAGACGGGCTGCATTGTCACTAGAGAAGACGGGATGGAGGTTCCTTAAAAACCTACAGATGGACTTACCTGATGATCCAGCCTTCCCACGCCTGGGGATATGTCAAGAGAAAACTCTAACTCAAAAAGTCCCATGCACCTCAATGCTCACAGCAGCCCTATTTGTATTAGCCAGGACGTGGAACTAACCCCAACATCTAACGACTGGTGACTGGATAAAGAAGTCGTTGTCTTTTTATGCCGCGGAATACTACACAGCCGCGAAAAAGGATGGAACCATGCCATTTGCGGCAACATGGTTGGACACAGAGACAGTCCTTCTGAGTGAAGTAAGCCAGAAGAGAGAAAAATGCCGCATGACACAACTTCCATGTGAAATCTAAGAAAAAAAGACAGAAATGATCTTAACTGCAAAAGACAAATAGAGCCACAGACATAGAGAAACAAACTTATGGTTACCAGGGAGGGACGGCGGTGGGAAGGGGTAAATATGGGAATCGGAAAATTGCCCGTCTTGGGGAGTGGTGGACATGTTAGCTCTCTTGATTGTGGCGATGGCTTTCTGGGTGTAGACACGTATGAAAATTGATCAAATACTACACGTGAGATGTGTCTAATTGACGGAACAGAAATCGTAGCCCTGTAAAGGTGTTTTAAAACAAAGAGATGGGCTGCATTGTGTCCTATGTTTCTATGTGTCTTCAGGGAGGTCTCAGGGGGGCGGTGCTGGCCTTCCTGCCAACACGATGACATGAAGCCCGAACAATCCCCCAATCGATGGGAAGAAGAGACGAGCCATGGTCACATCTGGACCCCAAGCTTACCCGTGGTGCATGGGTGCCATTTATCGCCAATCCAGCGAGGTTCCGGCCAGAGCTAGAGGCCGGGGCAGCGAACCGGGAGCGGCACTAAGGAGCATCGTGGCGCAGAGGCTGGACTGGGGGCCCGCAGGCTCCTCCCAGGAGGAGCCTCAGGGTTTGGGAGGTGGCTAACGTGCCTGCTTCGTGTCACCAGCAAGTGATGCCACCCGTGGAAAATCAGCTGGAATCCTGAGCCGGGTCAGCCGTGGGTGATGCGGTAAAGGCTGCTTGCTAGCAGAGGGGAGGCCAGACGGACGGTGAAGCAAGCAACAGGCTGCTGAGCTTCCGGCCTGTGTTTACCGTGCTTTCCGTGTCTCCCTGCATCTCAGGGTCACCCGGAGGAATTCGTGTGGAGTTTAGAGGCCGACGGCCTCTCGGTTCCTCATCAGCCTGGCAAGCCCCCCAGCCCTCTGCGGCCAGACCTCTGCGAGCGTCTTTCCCTTGTTCTAGCAAAACCCTCCCCACCCTCGCCTGCGGCGGGCTTTTGTTTTTTTAATGGATGGCAGTGAGGATACCTTACAGCCTCCTCCGGCCCTTCCTTAGGGCTTCTGCCCTTAGACCACGGCAAGGGGCGGCCCCCCAACCCCCACCCCCGACACCCCCGCGCTGTCCTGGGTCCTGAACTACAGAGGGTCCCTCTGGCCCTGACACGCCCTCTGGCCACGCCCTCTACGGGGTGGAGTCAGCAGGGCCAAGGGGACACGCCCATTGGCTCCACCCCGTGCTCTGGAATCCCAGGACCCCGAATGCCCTGCCCCAGCAGCCCCTGACCCACTTGTAGTTTCTGCACCGGCTCTCCCCGGAGTTCAGCATCCCAGGACTCACAGAGAGGCCAACGGGCAGCTGTTGGCATGGAGGTTACGGACAGAGCCCGGATGTGAGGTCTGAGTGTCCCCCTGTGCACATCCAAGGCCCCTTGGGGCATGGGATGGACCCAGCATTGGGAAGAAAAGGGTCAGGCTGGCGGTCAGAGACTGGGAATCGGCTCTCCCCGCACTGTCGCTTTCTTCGCAGGACTCCCCTGAGTCTGGGAATTCTAAAGTTGAGCCTGGACGTTTGTGGCACGTGACAGTGACTTTGCGTGTGTGTGCGCGCGCCTGAGGACGTGTGTGGTTGTGTGTATGTTGTGGGGGTGTGTGTGGTCCATGACTCCGTGTGTGTGCGCGTGGGGATGTAGGCGGAGCAGAGTCAGTGTGTGTGCACGTGTGTTTGTGTGTACGTGCATGCATTAGTTTTAAGAATACTAGAAGCTGTCCTTCAGAAGTCTGCAGTAGTAAAAATTGTATGGTGTCCCTCACTGTATAATTCAAACTGAAAATAATCTTCAATCACCAGAAATGTAGTCCCCCCCAGATTCTGATCCCCCCCCCATACTGATTATGCCCTCATTGTACTGATGAGGAAACTAGCTTAGAGATGTTAAGTGACTCAGCCCAGGGCATGGAGCTCGCGAGCCCAGGGCCAGGACGCAGTCCAAGCGGCCGCGGCTCCAGAGGCCTGGAGCCCTGCTCACGACCGCGCGTGGCCTCTTGGCCGGGGTGGTGGGGGTGGGGGGAAGAGATTCTGACGGGCCGGGGCCAGCGTGCAGGCTGCCCAAGCCGCGGACTCTGCAAGTCGGGTGGAGAGTACCTGACGGCAGACGAGGGTAAAGGGCTGCTCAGAAATCAGATAGGTTCCTAGATCTTCGATGAGTAAGGAGGCTCAGTGCTCATCCTCGATCCCTTTGCTGGTGGCTAAAAGGGAGCAAGGCCCACGAGCGCGCTTCTGGGAGCGGCCTGCCAAAACCTGGAGCAGGGCTGCTCAGGACTGGCTCTGCAGCAGGAGCAGAGGGGGGCAATGTCGCCACCTGGTGGACATCCTTGGTAGTGGCAGTAGGAGGCCTAGCAGCCTGGGTATGGAGGCGGCAGGACGAGGTCCTAGTGGATGATCGTTTTCACATGGCTTAAAAAGCATTGCTTCATAGATTTTATCCACATTGGGGTCTATCCTACGATGGTAAATACGGTCTCCGTTACTCCATCTTAGCTGCATTGATTAATTTTTGTGAGGTTAGTTTTCTCTTCAATGATTTGGAAGCTATATGGTCTTCCAATTAAAATTCCCTCTAAGTTTTAATAAGTCATCTCTAAGTTCATAACTTTATGTATAATTGGACCAGTATTGCTATAACAGTCTCAAAAACGGGATAATCTATTAGATCTTGTTTCTCAATCATGATACATTTAGCATATTTTACCTCTCTGCTGTTCCCCATTGTGTGCGTGTGTGCACGTGCGCGGGCTACAGTTACTGCTTTTTAGACAGTTGCTTTCAGTTTGTTGCATTCGCAATGAAAATATAGGTATAAACATCTTGGATTTAATTGCTCGCTACCGCTATTTAATCCCATGTCTTTCCCATTTTTGAGTTATTTACTTCTTTCCCAATCAAATGGACTCATGATTGGCTAATTTTTTTCCAGCGGTAGACTTGGAACCCATACCAGTCTATACGCAGCTTTATGTTCTCCTCAGCAACACCTCTCAGCCTCAACACCCAACAACACTCTCCGTATCTAGGGCCCCAAGGCTTGTTTTAAAATGCGGCATTGTTTCTCATGTCCCCCCGCCCCCCTCCCGCCCCAAAAAGGAAGCAAGAATCTTCCTTGATTTAACGTGCTGCCTTTTTAGGACTGGCTAGTCTTGTCTGGTGAATGTATATTAAGAGAGATTTCCTTAAACTTCCTCCTGCTTCGTGCCATAACTCGACTTCATTGAGAAGCAGGTTTTTCCCGTTTCTAAGACGGGCTTCCGCTTTGAACTGCTAAACCATCACGGCACACTTTTTCTCCATACTTATTCCTGGAAAACTGAGCTCTCTGCCGGAGTAAAGACGGTTCCCGTCAGAGAAGTGTGGCTCCCTGTGCCAAGGTCAAAATGTAGAAGAAAGGGAAGATTCCTGTTTCCGAGGGTTCCATTTTGTCAGGTTAGAGATCTAGTCATCCGTGTGGCTGCGGTGGAATCTGCAGTATCTTGCCTCACAGTTTCCTTTTTCTGGCTTAGCAGGGGAGCCGCATTAGCTGAGGTCGCGGCGCTATGGCCCTTGTCAGGATCCCGGTGCTGAGGCAGCCCCTTCCCCCCACCCCCTCTCCTTGTCATTTTGATCGTGCAAACTGGGTGCCAGCTGTGTGAACCCTGCTCCTGGCCGCCACGATTGCCCCCCCCCTCCCCACGCGACGTGTCCCCAGTTCCTCGGCGTCCCTCACTGCAACCAGCTAGCTCCAGGAAGGGTGCGAGCTGGCTTCCGCTGTCGTCCTTCCTCCTTCCTGTCCAGGCGGGCCCTCCTTTTGCGCTAGTCGGCCCGAAACCTTCTCTCCCGCGCTGCATAGGCTGAAGGAATGCCTCAGCGTTTGCAGCCGCTAGAGGGCGCTCTTCTCCTCTCTTTGGGCCCCTTCAGCGCTTCCAGTGGAAATGTCCGAGGTGGGAAGGGCTTGGGGGTTCTCTGTATCTAGGGGCTCCCGATCCAGCCGATTCAACTAACTGTGGGTTGAAAATATTCGGGAAAAAACGGAAAGTTTCGAAAAGCGACAATTGAACTTGCCACACACCGGCAACCGCTTACATAGCATTCACGTTGCCTTGCATGCCGCGCGTCACCTAGAGATGATTTAAAGTACACAGGAGGACACAGCGAAAGAGAATGTGACAATGACTGTATGGGTATGTTTATGCATAAGTGGAAAATTGTGCTCTAGACTGGAATTCGACACAACATTGTAAAAACGACAGCAACGTGGAAGAAAAGTATGTTTGTATGTAAAAAATAAAGTCCTATGTCATTTTGTATAAGAGGCATCAGCATCCATGGATTTTGGCATCTGTGGGGAGTCCTGGAACCAGTGCCCCATGCTTACCAAGGCATGACTGGAAGCCCAGGCTCCTTATCCCAGCCTGTCATGTCCCCACGTGGTGTGAATCCTGCCTGTCCCACACTCCCCTGGTCACTCTCCTCCAGCCCTGCCAGACTGCCCTCTTCTTCTGGAACAGGCCAAGCTGAATGCACGTCATGTCTGGCCTCTAGGAATATCCGTTACTTTGTGAGCATGGCTCTGCTTCAGTAAGACGGGCTGCATTGTCACTAGAGAAGACGGGATGGAGGTTCCTTAAAAACCTACAGATGGACTTACCTGATGATCCAGCCTTCCCACGCCTGGGGATATGTCAAGAGAAAACTCTAACTCAAAAAGTCCCATGCACCTCAATGCTCACAGCAGCCCTATTTGTATTAGCCAGGACGTGGAACTAACCCCAACATCTAACGACTGGTGACTGGATAAAGAAGTCGTTGTCTTTTTATGCCGCGGAATACTACACAGCCGCGAAAAAGGATGGAACCATGCCATTTGCGGCAACATGGTTGGACACAGAGACAGTCCTTCTGAGTGAAGTAAGCCAGAAGAGAGAAAAATGCCGCATGACACAACTTCCATGTGAAATCTAAGAAAAAAAGACAGAAATGATCTTAACTGCAAAAGACAAATAGAGCCACAGACATAGAGAAACAAACTTATGGTTACCAGGGAGGGACGGCGGTGGGAAGGGGTAAATATGGGAATCGGAAAATTGCCCGTCTTGGGGAGTGGTGGACATGTTAGCTCTCTTGATTGTGGCGATGGCTTTCTGGGTGTAGACACGTATGAAAATTGATCAAATACTACACGTGAGATGTGTCTAATTGACGGAACAGAAATCGTAGCCCTGTAAAGGTGTTTTAAAACAAAGAGATGGGCTGCATTGTGTCCTATGTTTCTATGTGTCTTCAGGGAGGTCTCAGGGGGGCGGTGCTGGCCTTCCTGCCAACACGATGACATGAAGCCCGAACAATCCCCCAATCGATGGGAAGAAGAGACGAGCCATGGTCACATCTGGACCCCAAGCTTACCCGTGGTGCATGGGTGCCATTTATCGCCAATCCAGCGAGGTTCCGGCCAGAGCTAGAGGCCGGGGCAGCGAACCGGGAGCGGCACTAAGGAGCATCGTGGCGCAGAGGCTGGACTGGGGGCCCGCAGGCTCCTCCCAGGAGGAGCCTCAGGGTTTGGGAGGTGGCTAACGTGCCTGCTTCGTGTCACCAGCAAGTGATGCCACCCGTGGAAAATCAGCTGGAATCCTGAGCCGGGTCAGCCGTGGGTGATGCGGTAAAGGCTGCTTGCTAGCAGAGGGGAGGCCAGACGGACGGTGAAGCAAGCAACAGGCTGCTGAGCTTCCGGCCTGTGTTTACCGTGCTTTCCGTGTCTCCCTGCATCTCAGGGTCACCCGGAGGAATTCGTGTGGAGTTTAGAGGCCGACGGCCTCTCGGTTCCTCATCAGCCTGGCAAGCCCCCCAGCCCTCTGCGGCCAGACCTCTGCGAGCGTCTTTCCCTTGTTCTAGCAAAACCCTCCCCACCCTCGCCTGCGGCGGGCTTTTGTTTTTTTAATGGATGGCAGTGAGGATACCTTACAGCCTCCTCCGGCCCTTCCTTAGGGCTTCTGCCCTTAGACCACGGCAAGGGGCGGCCCCCCAACCCCCACCCCCGACACCCCCGCGCTGTCCTGGGTCCTGAACTACAGAGGGTCCCTCTGGCCCTGACACGCCCTCTGGCCACGCCCTCTACGGGGTGGAGTCAGCAGGGCCAAGGGGACACGCCCATTGGCTCCACCCCGTGCTCTGGAATCCCAGGACCCCGAATGCCCTGCCCCAGCAGCCCCTGACCCACTTGTAGTTTCTGCACCGGCTCTCCCCGGAGTTCAGCATCCCAGGACTCACAGAGAGGCCAACGGGCAGCTGTTGGCATGGAGGTTACGGACAGAGCCCGGATGTGAGGTCTCAGTGTCCCCCTGTGCACATCCAAGGCCCCTTGGGGCATGGGATGGACCCAGCATTGGGAAGAAAAGGGTCAGGCTGGCGGTCAGAGACTGGGAATCGGCTCTCCCCGCACTGTCGCTTTCTTCGCAGGACTCCCCTGAGTCTGGGAATTCTAAAGTTGAGCCTGGACGTTTGTGGCACGTGACAGTGACTTTGCGTGTGTGTGCGCGCGCCTGAGGACGTGTGTGGTTGTGTGTATGTTGTGGGGGTGTGTGTGGTCCATGACTCCGTGTGTGTGCGCGTGGGGATGTAGGCGGAGCAGAGTCAGTGTGTGTGCACGTGTGTTTGTGTGTACGTGCATGCATTAGTTTTAAGAATACTAGAAGCTGTCCTTCAGAAGTCTGCAGTAGTAAAAATTGTATGGTGTCCCTCACTGTATAATTCAAACTGAAAATAATCTTCAATCACCAGAAATGTAGTCCCCCCCAGATTCTGATCCCCCCCCATACTGATTATGCCCTCATTGTACTGATGAGGAAACTAGCTTAGAGATGTTAAGTGACTCAGCCCAGGGCATGGAGCTCGCGAGCCCAGGGCCAGGACGCAGTCCAAGCGGCCGCGGCTCCAGAGGCCTGGAGCCCTGCTCACGACCGCGCGTGGCCTCTTGGCCGGGGTGGTGGGGGTGGGGTGGGGTGGGGGTGGGGGGAAGAGAGTCTGACGGGCCGGGGCCAGCGTGCAGGCTGCCCAAGCCGCGGACTCTGCAAGTCGGGTGGAGAGTACCTGACGGCAGACGAGGGTAAAGGGCTGCTCAGAAATCAGATAGGTTCCTAGATCTTCGATGAGTAAGGAGGCTCAGTGCTCATCCTCGATCCCTTTGCTGGTGGCTAAAAGGGAGCAAGGCCCACGAGCGCGCTTCTGGGAGCGGCCTGCCAAAACCTGGAGCAGGGCTGCTCAGGACTGGCTCTGCAGCAGGAGCAGAGGGGGGCAATGTCGCCACCTGGTGGACATCCTTGGTAGTGGCAGTAGGAGGCCTAGCAGCCTGGGTATGGAGGCGGCAGGACGAGGTCCTAGTGGATGATCGTTTTCACATGGCTTAAAAAGCATTGCTTCATAGATTTTATCCACATTGGGGTCTATCCTACGATGGTAAATACGGTCTCCGTTACTCCATCTTAGCTGCATTGATTAATTTTTGTGAGGTTAGTTTTCTCTTCAATGATTTGGAAGCTATATGGTCTTCCAATTAAAATTCCCTCTAAGTTTTAATAAGTCATCTCTAAGTTCATAACTTTATGTATAATTGGACCAGTATTGCTATAACAGTCTCAAAAACGGAATAATCTATTAGATCTTGTTTCTCAATCATGATACATTTAGCATATTTTACCTCTCTGCCGTTCCCCATTGTGTGCGTGTGTGCGCGTGCGCGGGCTACAGTTACTGCTTTTTAGACAGTTGCTTTCAGTTTGTTGCATTCGCAATGAAAATATAGGTATAAACATCTTGGATTTAATTGCTCGCTACCGCTATTTAATCCCATGTCTTTCCCATTTTTGAGTTATTTACTTCTTTCCCAATCAAATGGACTCATGATTGGCTAATTTTTTTCCAGCGGTAGACTTGGAACCCATACCAGTCTATACGCAGCTTTACGTTCTCCTCAGCAACACCTCTCAGCCTCAACACCCAACAACACTCTCCGTATCTAGGGCCCCAAGGCTTGTTTTAAAATGCGGCATTGTTTCTCATGTCCCCCCCGCCCCCCTCCCGCCCCAAAAAGGAAGCAAGAATCTTCCTTGATTTAACGTGCTGCCTTTTTAGGACTGGCTAGTCTTGTCTGGTGAATGGATATTAAGAGAGATTTCCTTAAACTTCCTCCTGCTTCGTGCCATAACTCGACTTCATTGAGAAGCAGGTTTTTCCCGTTTCTAAGACGGGCTTCCGCTTTGAACTGCTAAACCATCACGGCACACTTTTTCTCCATACTTATTCCTGGAAAACTGAGCTCTCTGCCGGAGTAAAGACGGTTCCCGTCAGAGAAGTGTGGCTCCCTGTGCCAAGGTCAAAATGTAGAAGAAAGGGAAGATTCCTGTTTCCGAGGGTTCCATTTTGTCAGGTTAGAGATCTAGTCATCCGTGTGGCTGCGGTGGAATCTGCAGTATCTTGCCTCACAGTTTCCTTTTTCTGGCTTAGCAGGGGAGCCGCATTAGCTGAGGTCGCGGCGCTATGGCCCTTGTCAGGATCCCGGTGCTGAGGCAGCCCCTTCCCCCCACCCCCTCTCCTTGTCATTTTGATCGTGCAAACTGGGTGCCAGCTGTGTGAACCCTGCTCCTGGCCGCCACGATTGCCCCCCCCCTCCCCACGCGACGTGTCCCCAGTTCCTCGGCGTCCCTCACTGCAACCAGCTAGCTCCAGGAAGGGTGCGAGCTGGCTTCCGCTGTCGTCCTTCCTCCTTCCTGTCCAGGCGGGCCCTCCTTTTGCGCTAGTCGGCCCGAAACCTTCTCTCCCGCGCTGCATAGGCTGAAGGAATGCCTCAGCGTTTGCAGCCGCTAGAGGGCGCTCTTCTCCTCTCTTTGGGCCCCTTCAGCGCTTCCAGTGGAAATGTCCGAGGTGGGAAGGGCTTGGGGGTTCTCTGTATCTAGGGGCTCCCGATCCAGCCGATTCAACTAACTGTGGGTTGAAAATATTCGGGAAAAAACGGAAAGTTTCGAAAAGCGACAATTGAACTTGCCACACACCGGCAACCGCTTACATAGCATTCACGTTGCCTTGCATGCCGCGCGTCACCTAGAGATGATTTAAAGTACACAGGAGGACACAGCGAAAGAGAATGTGACAATGACTGTATGGGTATGTTTATGCATAAGTGGAAAATTGTGCTCTAGACTGGAATTCGACACAACATTGTAAAAACGACAGCAACGTGGAAGAAAAGTATGTTTGTATGTAAAAAATAAAGTCCTATGTCATTTTGTATAAGAGGCATCAGCATCCATGGATTTTGGCATCTGTGGGGAGTCCTGGAACCAGTGCCCCATGCTTACCAAGGCATGACTGGAAGCCCAGGCTCCTTATCCCAGCCTGTCATGTCCCCACGTGGTGTGAATCCTGCCTGTCCCACACTCCCCTGGTCACTCTCCTCCAGCCCTGCCAGACTGCCCTCTTCTTCTGGAACAGGCCAAGCTGAATGCACGTCATGTCTGGCCTCTAGGAATATCCGTGACTTTGTGAGCATGGCTCTGCTTCAGTAAGACGGGCTGCATTGTCACTAGAGAAGACGGGATGGAGGTTCCTTAAAAACCTACAGATGGACTTACCTGATGATCCAGCCTTCCCACGCCTGGGGATATGTCAAGAGAAAACTCTAACTCAAAAAGTCCCATGCACCTCAATGCTCACAGCAGCCCTATTTGTATTAGCCAGGACGTGGAACTAACCCCAACATCTAACGACTGGTGACTGGATAAAGAAGTCGTTGTCTTTTTATGCCGCGGAATACTACACAGCCGCGAAAAAGGATGGAACCATGCCATTTGCGGCAACATGGTTGGACACAGAGACAGTCCTTCTGAGTGAAGTAAGCCAGAAGAGAGAAAAATGCCGCATGACACAACTTCCATGTGAAATCTAAGAAAAAAAGACAGAAATGATCTTAACTGCAAAAGACAAATAGAGCCACAGACATAGAGAAACAAACTTATGGTTACCAGGGAGGGACGGCGGTGGGAAGGGGTAAATATGGGAATCGGAAAATTGCCCGTCTTGGGGAGTGGTGGACATGTTAGCTCTCTTGATTGTGGCGATGGCTTTCTGGGTGTAGACACGTATGAAAATTGATCAAATACTACACGTGAGATGTGTCTAATTGACGGAACAGAAATCGTAGCCCTGTAAAGGTGTTTTAAAACAAAGAGATGGGCTGCATTGTGTCCTATGTTTCTATGTGTCTTCAGGGAGGTCTCAGGGGGGCGGTGCTGGCCTTCCTGCCAACACGATGACATGAAGCCCGAACAATCCCCCAATCGATGGGAAGAAGAGACGAGCCATGGTCACATCTGGACCCCAAGCTTACCCGTGGTGCATGGGTGCCATTTATCGCCAATCCAGCGAGGTTCCGGCCAGAGCTAGAGGCCGGGGCAGCGAACCGGGAGCGGCACTAAGGAGCATCGTGGCGCAGAGGCTGGACTGGGGGCCCGCAGGCTCCTCCCAGGAGGAGCCTCAGGGTTTGGGAGGTGGCTAACGTGCCTGCTTCGTGTCACCAGCAAGTGATGCCACCCGTGGAAAATCAGCTGGAATCCTGAGCCGGGTCAGCCGTGGGTGATGCGGTAAAGGCTGCTTGCTAGCAGAGGGGAGGCCAGACGGACGGTGAAGCAAGCAACAGGCTGCTGAGCTTCCGGCCTGTGTTTACCGTGCTTTCCGTGTCTCCCTGCATCTCAGGGTCACCCGGAGGAATTCGTGTGGAGTTTAGAGGCCGACGGCCTCTCGGTTCCTCATCAGCCTGGCAAGCCCCCCAGCCCTCTGCGGCCAGACCTCTGCGAGCGTCTTTCCCTTGTTCTAGCAAAACCCTCCCCACCCTCGCCTGCGGCGGGCTTTTGTTTTTTTAATGGATGGCAGTGAGGATACCTTACAGCCTCCTCCGGCCCTTCCTTAGGGCTTCTGCCCTTAGACCACGGCAAGGGGCGGCCCCCCAACCCCCACCCCCGACACCCCCGCGCTGTCCTGGGTCCTGAACTACAGAGGGTCCCTCTGGCCCTGACACGCCCTCTGGCCACGCCCTCTACGGGGTGGAGTCAGCAGGGCCAAGGGGACACGCCCATTGGCTCCACCCCGTGCTCTGGAATCCCAGGACCCCGAATGCCCTGCCCCAGCAGCCCCTGACCCACTTGTAGTTTCTGCACCGGCTCTCCCCGGAGTTCAGCATCCCAGGACTCACAGAGAGGCCAACGGGCAGCTGTTGGCATGGAGGTTACGGACAGAGCCCGGATGTGAGGTCTCAGTGTCCCCCTGTGCACATCCAAGGCCCCTTGGGGCATGGGATGGACCCAGCATTGGGAAGAAAAGGGTCAGGCTGGCGGTCAGAGACTGGGAATCGGCTCTCCCCGCACTGTCGCTTTCTTCGCAGGACTCCCCTGAGTCTGGGAATTCTAAAGTTGAGCCTGGACGTTTGTGGCACGTGACAGTGACTTTGCGTGTGTGTGCGCGCGCCTGAGGACGTGTGTGGTTGTGTGTATGTTGTGGGGGTGTGTGTGGTCCATGACTCCGTGTGTGTGCACGTGGGGATGTAGGCGGAGCAGAGTCAGTGTGTGTGCACGTGTGTTTGTGTGTACGTGCATGCATTAGTTTTAAGAATACTAGAAGCTGTCCTTCAGAAGTCTGCAGTAGTAAAAATTGTATGGTGTCCCTCACTGTATAATTCAAACTGAAAATAATCTTCAATCACCAGAAATGTAGTCCCCCCCAGATTCTGATCCCCCCCCCATACTGATTATGCCCTCATTGTACTGATGAGGAAACTAGCTTAGAGATGTTAAGTGACTCAGCCCAGGGCATGGAGCTCGCGAGCCCAGGGCCAGGACGCAGTCCAAGCGGCCGCGGCTCCAGAGGCCTGGAGCCCTGCTCACGACCGCGCGTGGCCTCTTGGCCGGGGTGGTGGGGGTGGGGTGGGGTGGGGGTGGGGGGAAGAGAGTCTGACGGGCCGGGGCCAGCGTGCAGGCTGCCCAAGCCGCGGACTCTGCAAGTCGGGTGGAGAGTACCTGACGGCAGACGAGGGTAAAGGGCTGCTCAGAAATCAGATAGGTTCCTAGATCTTCGATGAGTAAGGAGGCTCAGTGCTCATCCTCGATCCCTTTGCTGGTGGCTAAAAGGGAGCAAGGCCCACGAGCGCGCTTCAGGGAGCGGCCTGCCAAAACCTGGAGCAGGGCTGCTCAGGACTGGCTCTGCAGCAGGAGCAGAGGGGGGCAATGTCGCCACCTGGTGGACATCCTTGGTAGTGGCAGTAGGAGGCCTAGCAGCCTGGGTATGGAGGCGGCAGGACGAGGTCCTAGTGGATGATCGTTTTCACATGGCTTAAAAAGCATTGCTTCATAGATTTTATCCACATTGGGGTCTATCCTACGATGGTAAATACGGTCTCCGTTACTCCATCTTAGCTGCATTGATTAATTTTTGTGAGGTTAGTTTTCTCTTCAATGATTTGGAAGCTATATGGTCTTCCAATTAAAATTCCCTCTAAGTTTTAATAAGTCATCTCTAAGTTCATAACTTTATGTATAATTGGACCAGTATTGCTATAACAGTCTCAAAAACGGAATAATCTATTAGATCTTGTTTCTCAATCATGATACATTTAGCATATTTTACCTCTCTGCCGTTCCCCATTGTGTGCGTGTGTGCGCGTGCGCGGGCTACAGTTACTGCTTTTTAGACAGTTGCTTTCAGTTTGTTGCATTCGCAATGAAAATATAGGTATAAACATCTTGGATTTAATTGCTCGCTACCGCTATTTAATCCCATGTCTTTCCCATTTTTGAGTTATTTACTTCTTTCCCAATCAAATGGACTCATGATTGGCTAATTTTTTTCCAGCGGTAGACTTGGAACCCATACCAGTCTATACGCAGCTTTATGTTCTCCTCAGCAACACCTCTCAGCCTCAACACCCAACAACACTCTCCGTATCTAGGGCCCCAAGGCTTGTTTTAAAATGCGGCATTGTTTCTCATGTCCCCCCCGCCCCCCTCCCGCCCCAAAAAGGAAGCAAGAATCTTCCTTGATTTAACGTGCTGCCTTTTTAGGACTGGCTAGTCTTGTCTGGTGAATGGATATTAAGAGAGATTTCCTTAAACTTCCTCCTGCTTCGTGCCATAACTCGACTTCATTGAGAAGCAGGTTTTTCCCGTTTCTAAGACGGGCTTCCGCTTTGAACTGCTAAACCATCACGGCACACTTTTTCTCCATACTTATTCCTGGAAAACTGAGCTCTCTGCCGGAGTAAAGACGGTTCCCGTCAGAGAAGTGTGGCTCCCTGTGCCAAGGTCAAAATGTAGAAGAAAGGGAAGATTCCTGTTTCCGAGGGTTCCATTTTGTCAGGTTAGAGATCTAGTCATCCGTGTGGCTGCGGTGGAATCTGCAGTATCTTGCCTCACAGTTTCCTTTTTCTGGCTTAGCAGGGGAGCCGCATTAGCTGAGGTCGCGGCGCTATGGCCCTTGTCAGGATCCCGGTGCTGAGGCAGCCCCTTCCCCCCACCCCCTCTCCTTGTCATTTTGATCGTGCAAACTGGGTGCCAGCTGTGTGAACCCTGCTCCTGGCCGCCACGATTGCCCCCCCCCTCCCCACGCGACGTGTCCCCAGTTCCTCGGCGTCCCTCACTGCAACCAGCTAGCTCCAGGAAGGGTGCGAGCTGGCTTCCGCTGTCGTCCTTCCTCCTTCCTGTCCAGGCGGGCCCTCCTTTTGCGCTAGTCGGCCCGAAACCTTCTCTCCCGCGCTGCATAGGCTGAAGGAATGCCTCAGCGTTTGCAGCCGCTAGAGGGCGCTCTTCTCCTCTCTTTGGGCCCCTTCAGCGCTTCCAGTGGAAATGTCCGAGGTGGGAAGGGCTTGGGGGTTCTCTGTATCTAGGGGCTCCCGATCCAGCCGATTCAACTAACTGTGGGTTGAAAATATTCGGGAAAAAACGGAAAGTTTCGAAAAGCGACAATTGAACTTGCCACACACCGGCAACCGCTTACATAGCATTCACGTTGCCTTGCATGCCGCGTGTCACCTAGAGATGATTTAAAGTACACAGGAGGACACAGCGAAAGAGAATGTGACAATGACTGTATGGGTATGTTTATGCATAAGTGGAAAATTGTGCTCTAGACTGGAATTCGACACAACATTGTAAAAACGACAGCAACGTGGAAGAAAAGTATGTTTGTATGTAAAAAATAAAGTCCTATGTCATTTTGTATAAGAGGCATCAGCATCCATGGATTTTGGCATCTGTGGGGAGTCCTGGAACCAGTGCCCCATGCTTACCAAGGCATGACTGGAAGCCCAGGCTCCTTATCCCAGCCTGTCATGTCCCCACGTGGTGTGAATCCTGCCTGTCCCACACTCCCCTGGTCACTCTCCTCCAGCCCTGCCAGACTGCCCTCTTCTTCTGGAACAGGCCAAGCTGAATGCACGTCATGTCTGGCCTCTAGGAATATCCGTTACTTTGTGAGCATGGCTCTGCTTCAGTAAGACGGGCTGCATTGTCACTAGAGAAGACGGGATGGAGGTTCCTTAAAAACCTACAGATGGACTTACCTGATGATCCAGCCTTCCCACGCCTGGGGATATGTCAAGAGAAAACTCTAACTCAAAAAGTCCCATGCACCTCAATGCTCACAGCAGCCCTATTTGTATTAGCCAGGACGTGGAACTAACCCCAACATCTAACGACTGGTGACTGGATAAAGAAGTCGTTGTCTTTTTATGCCGCGGAATACTACACAGCCGCGAAAAAGGATGGAACCATGCCATTTGCGGCAACATGGTTGGACACAGAGACAGTCCTTCTGAGTGAAGTAAGCCAGAAGAGAGAAAAATGCCGCATGACACAACTTCCATGTGAAATCTAAGAAAAAAAGACAGAAATGATCTTAACTGCAAAAGACAAATAGAGCCACAGACATAGAGAAACAAACTTATGGTTACCAGGGAGGGACGGCGGTGGGAAGGGGTAAATATGGGAATCGGAAAATTGCCCGTCTTGGGGAGTGGTGGACATGTTAGCTCTCTTGATTGTGGCGATGGCTTTCTGGGTGTAGACACGTATGAAAATTGATCAAATACTACACGTGAGATGTGTCTAATTGACGGAACAGAAATCGTAGCCCTGTAAAGGTGTTTTAAAACAAAGAGATGGGCTGCATTGTGTCCTATGTTTCTATGTGTCTTCAGGGAGGTCTCAGGGGGGCGGTGCTGGCCTTCCTGCCAACACGATGACATGAAGCCCGAACAATCCCCCAATCGATGGGAAGAAGAGACGAGCCATGGTCACATCTGGACCCCAAGCTTACCCGTGGTGCATGGGTGCCATTTATCGCCAATCCAGCGAGGTTCCGGCCAGAGCTAGAGGCCGGGGCAGCGAACCGGGAGCGGCACTAAGGAGCATCGTGGCGCAGAGGCTGGACTGGGGGCCCGCAGGCTCCTCCCAGGAGGAGCCTCAGGGTTTGGGAGGTGGCTAACGTGCCTGCTTCGTGTCACCAGCAAGTGATGCCACCCGTGGAAAATCAGCTGGAATCCTGAGCCGGGTCAGCCGTGGGTGATGCGGTAAAGGCTGCTTGCTAGCAGAGGGGAGGCCAGACGGACGGTGAAGCAAGCAACAGGCTGCTGAGCTTCCGGCCTGTGTTTACCGTGCTTTCCGTGTCTCCCTGCATCTCAGGGTCACCCGGAGGAATTCGCGTGGAGTTTAGAGGCCAACGGCCTCTCGGTTCCTCATCAGCCTGGCAAGCCCCCCAGCCCTCTGCGGCCAGACCTCTGCGAGCGTCTTTCCCTTGTTCTAGCAAAACCCTCCCCACCCTCGCCTGCGGCGGGCTTTTGTTTTTTTAATGGATGGCAGTGAGGATACCTTACAGCCTCCTCCGGCCCTTCCTTAGGGCTTCTGCCCTTAGACCACGGCAAGGGGCGGCCCCCCAACCCCCACCCCCGACACCCCCGCGCTGTCCTGGGTCCTGAACTACAGAGGGTCCCTCTGGCCCTGACACGCCCTCTGGCCACGCCCTCTACGGGGTGGAGTCAGCAGGGCCAAGGGGACACGCCCATTGGCTCCACCCCGTGCTCTGGAATCCCAGGACCCCGAATGCCCTGCCCCAGCAGCCCCTGACCCACTTGTAGTTTCTGCACCGGCTCTCCCCGGAGTTCAGCATCCCAGGACTCACAGAGAGGCCAACGGGCAGCTGTTGGCATGGAGGTTACGGACAGAGCCCGGATGTGAGGTCTCAGTGTCCCCCTGTGCACATCCAAGGCCCCTTGGGGCATGGGATGGACCCAGCATTGGGAAGAAAAGGGTCAGGCTGGCGGTCAGAGACTGGGAATCGGCTCTCCCCGCACTGTCGCTTTCTTCGCAGGACTCCCCTGAGTCTGGGAATTCTAAAGTTGAGCCTGGACGTTTGTGGCACGTGACAGTGACTTTGCGTGTGTGTGCGCGCGCCTGAGGACGTGTGTGGTTGTGTGTATGTTGTGGGGGTGTGTGTGGTCCATGACTCCGTGTGTGTGCGCGTGGGGATGTAGGCGGAGCAGAGTCAGTGTGTGTGCACGTGTGTTTGTGTGTACGTGCATGCATTAGTTTTAAGAATACTAGAAGCTGTCCTTCAGAACTCTGCAGTAGTAAAAATTGTATGGTGTCCCTCACTGTATAATTCAAACTGAAAATAATCTTCAATCACCAGAAATGTAGTCCCCCCCAGATTCTGATCCCCCCCCCCATACTGATTATGCCCTCATTGTACTGATGAGGAAACTAGCTTAGAGATGTTAAGTGACTCAGCCCAGGGCATGGAGCTCGCGAGCCCAGGGCCAGGACGCAGTCCAAGCGGCCGCGGCTCCAGAGGCCTGGAGCCCTGCTCACGACCGCGCGTGGCCTCTTGGCCGGGGTGGTGGTGGTGGGGTGGGGTGGGGGTGGGGGGAAGAGAGTCTGACGGGCCGGGGCCAGCGTGCAGGCTGCCCAAGCCGCGGACTCTGCAAGTCGGGTGGAGAGTACCTGACGGCAGACGAGGGTAAAGGGCTGCTCAGAAATCAGATAGGTTCCTAGATCTTCGATGAGTAAGGAGGCTCAGTGCTCATCCTCGATCCCTTTGCTGGTGGCTAAAAGGGAGCAAGGCCCACGAGCGCGCTTCTGGGAGCGGCCTGCCAAAACCTGGAGCAGGGCTGCTCAGGACTGGCTCTGCAGCAGGAGCAGAGGGGGGCAATGTCGCCACCTGGTGGACATCCTTGGTAGTGGCAGTAGGAGGCCTAGCAGCCTGGGTATGGAGGCGGCAGGACGAGGTCCTAGTGGATGATCGTTTTCACATGGCTTAAAAAGCATTGCTTCATAGATTTTATCCACATTGGGGTCTATCCTACGATGGTAAATACGGTCTCCGTTACTCCATCTTAGCTGCATTGATTAATTTTTGTGAGGTTAGTTTTCTCTTCAATGATTTGGAAGCTATATGGTCTTCCAATTAAAATTCCCTCTAAGTTTTAATAAGTCATCTCTAAGTTCATAACTTTATGTATAATTGGACCAGTATTGCTATAACAGTCTCAAAAACGGAATAATCTATTAGATCTTGTTTCTCAATCATGATACATTTAGCATATTTTACCTCTCTGCCGTTCCCCATTGTGTGCGTGTGTGCGCGTGCGCGGGCTACAGTTACTGCTTTTTAGACAGTTGCTTTCAGTTTGTTGCATTCGCAATGAAAATATAGGTATAAACATCTTGGATTTAATTGCTCGCTACCGCTATTTAATCCCATGTCTTTCCCATTTTTGAGTTATTTACTTCTTTCCCAATCAAATGGACTCATGATTGGCTAATTTTTTTCCAGCGGTAGACTTGGAACCCATACCAGTCTATACGCAGCTTTATGTTCTCCTCAGCAACACCTCTCAGCCTCAACACCCAACAACACTCTCCGTATCTAGGGCCCCAAGGCTTGTTTTAAAATGCGGCATTGTTTCTCATGTCCCCCCCGCCCCCCTCCCGCCCCAAAAAGGAAGCAAGAATCTTCCTTGATTTAACGTGCTGCCTTTTTAGGACTGGCTAGTCTTGTCTGGTGAATGGATATTAAGAGAGATTTCCTTAAACTTCCTCCTGCTTCGTGCCATAACTCGACTTCATTGAGAAGCAGGTTTTTCCCGTTTCTAAGACGGGCTTCCGCTTTGAACTGCTAAACCATCACGGCACACTTTTTCTCCATACTTATTCCTGGAAAACTGAGCTCTCTGCCGGAGTAAAGACGGTTCCCGTCAGAGAAGTGTGGCTCCCTGTGCCAAGGTCAAAATGTAGAAGAAAGGGAAGATTCCTGTTTCCGAGGGTTCCATTTTGTCAGGTTAGAGATCTAGTCATCCGTGTGGCTGCGGTGGAATCTGCAGTATCTTGCCTCACAGTTTCCTTTTTCTGGCTTAGCAGGGGAGCCGCATTAGCTGAGGTCGCGGCGCTATGGCCCTTGTCAGGATCCCGGTGCTGAGGCAGCCCCTTCCCCCCACCCCCTCTCCTTGTCATTTTGATCGTGCAAACTGGGTGCCAGCTGTGTGAACCCTGCTCCTGGCCGCCACGATTGCCCCCCCCCTCCCCACGCGACGTGTCCCCAGTTCCTCGGCGTCCCTCACTGCAACCAGCTAGCTCCAGGAAGGGTGCGAGCTGGCTTCCGCTGTCGTCCTTCCTCCTTCCTGTCCAGGCGGGCCCTCCTTTTGCGCTAGTCGGCCCGAAACCTTCTCTCCCGCGCTGCATAGGCTGAAGGAATGCCTCAGCGTTTGCAGCCGCTAGAGGGCGCTCTTCTCCTCTCTTTGGGCCCCTTCAGCGCTTCCAGTGGAAATGTCCGAGGTGGGAAGGGCTTGGGGGTTCTCTGTATCTAGGGGCTCCCGATCCAGCCGATTCAACTAACTGTGGGTTGAAAATATTCGGGAAAAAACGGAAAGTTTCGAAAAGCGACAATTGAACTTGCCACACACCGGCAACCGCTTACATAGCATTCACGTTGCCTTGCATGCCGCGCGTCACCTAGAGATGATTTAAAGTACACAGGAGGACACAGCGAAAGAGAATGTGACAATGACTGTATGGGTATGTTTATGCATAAGTGGAAAATTGTGCTCTAGACTGGAATTCGACACAACATTGTAAAAACGACAGCAACGTGGAAGAAAAGTATGTTTGTATGTAAAAAATAAAGTCCTATGTCATTTTGTATAAGAGGCATCAGCATCCATGGATTTTGGCATCTGTGGGGAGTCCTGGAACCAGTGCCCCATGCTTACCAAGGCATGACTGGAAGCCCAGGCTCCTTATCCCAGCCTGTCATGTCCCCACGTGGTGTGAATCCTGCCTGTCCCACACTCCCCTGGTCACTCTCCTCCAGCCCTGCCAGACTGCCCTCTTCTTCTGGAACAGGCCAAGCTGAATGCACGTCATGTCTGGCCTCTAGGAATATCCGTTACTTTGTGAGCATGGCTCTGCTTCAGTAAGACGGGCTGCATTGTCACTAGAGAAGACGGGATGGAGGTTCCTTAAAAACCTACAGATGGACTTACCTGATGATCCAGCCTTCCCACACCTGGGGATATGTCAAGAGAAAACTCTAACTCAAAAAGTCCCATGCACCTCAATGCTCACAGCAGCCCTATTTGTATTAGCCAGGACGTGGAACTAACCCCAACATCTAACGACTGGTGACTGGATAAAGAAGTCGTTGTCTTTTTATGCCGCGGAATACTACACAGCCGCGAAAAAGGATGGAACCATGCCATTTGCGGCAACATGGTTGGACACAGAGACAGTCCTTCTGAGTGAAGTAAGCCAGAAGAGAGAAAAATGCCGCATGACACAACTTCCATGTGAAATCTAAGAAAAAAAGACAGAAATGATCTTAACTGCAAAAGACAAATAGAGCCACAGACATAGAGAAACAAACTTATGGTTACCAGGGAGGGACGGCGGTGGGAAGGGGTAAATATGGGAATCGGAAAATTGCCCGTCTTGGGGAGTGGTGGACATGTTAGCTCTCTTGATTGTGGCGATGGCTTTCTGGGTGTAGACACGTATGAAAATTGATCAAATACTACACGTGAGATGTGTCTAATTGACGGAACAGAAATCGTAGCCCTGTAAAGGTGTTTTAAAACAAAGAGATGGGCTGCATTGTGTCCTATGTTTCTATGTGTCTTCAGGGAGGTCTCAGGGGGGCGGTGCTGGCCTTCCTGCCAACACGATGACATGAAGCCCGAACAATCCCCCAATCGATGGGAAGAAGAGACGAGCCATGGTCACATCTGGACCCCAAGCTTACCCGTGGTGCATGGGTGCCATTTATCGCCAATCCAGCGAGGTTCCGGCCAGAGCTAGAGGCCGGGGCAGCGAACCGGGAGCGGCACTAAGGAGCATCGTGGCGCAGAGGCTGGACTGGGGGCCCGCAGGCTCCTCCCAGGAGGAGCCTCAGGGTTTGGGAGGTGGCTAACGTGCCTGCTTCGTGTCACCAGCAAGTGATGCCACCCGTGGAAAATCAGCTGGAATCCTGAGCCGGGTCAGCCGTGGGTGATGCGGTAAAGGCTGCTTGCTAGCAGAGGGGAGGCCAGACGGACGGTGAAGCAAGCAACAGGCTGCTGAGCTTCCGGCCTGTGTTTACCGTGCTTTCCGTGTCTCCCTGCATCTCAGGGTCACCCGGAGGAATTCGCGTGGAGTTTAGAGGCCAACGGCCTCTCGGTTCCTCATCAGCCTGGCAAGCCCCCCAGCCCTCTGCGGCCAGACCTCTGCGAGCGTCTTTCCCTTGTTCTAGCAAAACCCTCCCCACCCTCGCCTGCGGCGGGCTTTTGTTTTTTTAATGGATGGCAGTGAGGATACCTTACAGCCTCCTCCGGCCCTTCCTTAGGGCTTCTGCCCTTAGACCACGGCAAGGGGCGGCCCCCCAACCCCCACCCCCGACACCCCCGCGCTGTCCTGGGTCCTGAACTACAGAGGGTCCCTCTGGCCCTGACACGCCCTCTGGCCACGCCCTCTACGGGGTGGAGTCAGCAGGGCCAAGGGGACACGCCCATTGGCTCCACCCCGTGCTCTGGAATCCCAGGACCCCGAATGCCCTGCCCCAGCAGCCCCTGACCCACTTGTAGTTTCTGCACCGGCTCTCCCCGGAGTTCAGCATCCCAGGACTCACAGAGAGGCCAACGGGCAGCTGTTGGCATGGAGGTTACGGACAGAGCCCGGATGTGAGGTCTCAGTGTCCCCCTGTGCACATCCAAGGCCCCTTGGGGCATGGGATGGACCCAGCATTGGGAAGAAAAGGGTCAGGCTGGCGGTCAGAGACTGGGAATCGGCTCTCCCCGCACTGTCGCTTTCTTCGCAGGACTCCCCTGAGTCTGGGAATTCTAAAGTTGAGCCTGGACGTTTGTGGCACGTGACAGTGACTTTGCGTGTGTGTGCGCGCGCCTGAGGACGTGTGTGGTTGTGTGTATGTTGTGGGGGTGTGTGTGGTCCATGACTCCGTGTGTGTGCGCGTGGGGATGTAGGCGGAGCAGAGTCAGTGTGTGTGCACGTGTGTTTGTGTGTACGTGCATGCATTAGTTTTAAGAATACTAGAAGCTGTCCTTCAGAAGTCTGCAGTAGTAAAAATTGTATGGTGTCCCTCACTGTATAATTCAAACTGAAAATAATCTTCAATCACCAGAAATGTAGTCCCCCCCAGATTCTGATCCCCCCCCCATACTGATTATGCCCTCATTGTACTGATGAGGAAACTAGCTTAGAGATGTTAAGTGACTCAGCCCAGGGCATGGAGCTCGCGAGCCCAGGGCCAGGACGCAGTCCAAGCGGCCGCGGCTCCAGAGGCCTGGAGCCCTGCTCACGACCGCGCGTGGCCTCTTGGCCGGGGTGGTGGTGGTGGGGTGGGGTGGGGGTGGGGGGAAGAGAGTCTGACGGGCCGGGGCCAGCGTGCAGGCTGCCCAAGCCGCGGACTCTGCAAGTCGGGTGGAGAGTACCTGACGGCAGACGAGGGTAAAGGGCTGCTCAGAAATCAGATAGGTTCCTAGATCTTCGATGAGTAAGGAGGCTCAGTGCTCATCCTCGATCCCTTTGCTGGTGGCTAAAAGGGAGCAAGGCCCACGAGCGCGCTTCTGGGAGCGGCCTGCCAAAACCTGGAGCAGGGCTGCTCAGGACTGGCTCTGCAGCAGGAGCAGAGGGGGGCAATGTCGCCACCTGGTGGACATCCTTGGTAGTGGCAGTAGGAGGCCTAGCAGCCTGGGTATGGAGGCGGCAGGACGAGGTCCTAGTGGATGATCGTTTTCACATGGCTTAAAAAGCATTGCTTCATAGATTTTATCCACATTGGGGTCTATCCTACGATGGTAAATACGGTCTCCGTTACTCCATCTTAGCTGCATTGATTAATTTTTGTGAGGTTAGTTTTCTCTTCAATGATTTGGAAGCTATATGGTCTTCCAATTAAAATTCCCTCTAAGTTTTAATAAGTCATCTCTAAGTTCATAACTTTATGTATAATTGGACCAGTATTGCTATAACAGTCTCAAAAACGGAATAATCTATTAGATCTTGTTTCTCAATCATGATACATTTAGCATATTTTACCTCTCTGCCGTTCCCCATTGTGTGCGTGTGTGCGCGTGCGCGGGCTACAGTTACTGCTTTTTAGACAGTTGCTTTCAGTTTGTTGCATTCGCAATGAAAATATAGGTATAAACATCTTGGATTTAATTGCTCGCTACCGCTATTTAATCCCATGTCTTTCCCATTTTTGAGTTATTTACTTCTTTCCCAATCAAATGGACTCATGATTGGCTAATTTTTTTCCAGCGGTAGACTTGGAACCCATACCAGTCTATACGCAGCTTTATGTTCTCCTCAGCAACACCTCTCAGCCTCAACACCCAACAACACTCTCCGTATCTAGGGCCCCAAGGCTTGTTTTAAAATGCGGCATTGTTTCTCATGTCCCCCCGCCCCCCTCCCGCCCCAAAAAGGAAGCAAGAATCTTCCTTGATTTAACGTGCTGCCTTTTTAGGACTGGCTAGTCTTGTCTGGTGAATGGATATTAAGAGAGATTTCCTTAAACTTCCTCCTGCTTCGTGCCATAACTCGACTTCATTGAGAAGCATGTTTTTCCCGTTTCTAAGACGGGCTTCCGCTTTGAACTGCTAAACCATCACGGCACACTTTTTCTCCATACTTATTCCTGGAAAACTGAGCTCTCTGCCGGAGTAAAGACGGTTCCCGTCAGAGAAGTGTGGCTCCCTGTGCCAAGGTCAAAATGTAGAAGAAAGGGAAGATTCCTGTTTCCGAGGGTTCCATTTTGTCAGGTTAGAGATCTAGTCATCCGTGTGGCTGCGGTGGAATCTGCAGTATCTTGCCTCACAGTTTCCTTTTTCTGGCTTAGCAGGGGAGCCGCATTAGCTGAGGTCGCGGCGCTATGGCCCTTGTCAGGATCCCGGTGCTGAGGCAGCCCCTTCCCCCCACCCCCTCTCCTTGTCATTTTGATCGTGCAAACTGGGTGCCAGCTGTGTGAACCCTGCTCCTGGCCGCCACGATTGCCCCCCCCCTCCCCACGCGACGTGTCCCCAGTTCCTCGGCGTCCCTCACTGCAACCAGCTAGCTCCAGGAAGGGTGCGAGCTGGCTTCCGCTGTCGTCCTTCCTCCTTCCTGTCCAGGCGGGCCCTCCTTTTGCGCTAGTCGGCCCGAAACCTTCTCTCCCGCGCTGCATAGGCTGAAGGAATGCCTCAGCGTTTGCAGCCGCTAGAGGGCGCTCTTCTCCTCTCTTTGGGCCCCTTCAGCGCTTCCAGTGGAAATGTCCGAGGTGGGAAGGGCTTGGGGGTTCTCTGTATCTAGGGGCTCCCGATCCAGCCGATTCAACTAACTGTGGGTTGAAAATATTCGGGAAAAAACGGAAAGTTTCGAAAAGCGACAATTGAACTTGCCACACACCGGCAACCGCTTACATAGCATTCACGTTGCCTTGCATGCCGCGCGTCACCTAGAGATGATTTAAAGTACACAGGAGGACACAGCGAAAGAGAATGTGACAATGACTGTATGGGTATGTTTATGCATAAGTGGAAAATTGTGCTCTAGACTGGAATTCGACACAACATTGTAAAAACGACAGCAACGTGGAAGAAAAGTATGTTTGTATGTAAAAAATAAAGTCCTATGTCATTTTGTATAAGAGGCATCAGCATCCATGGATTTTGGCATCTGTGGGGAGTCCTGGAACCAGTGCCCCATGCTTACCAAGGCATGACTGGAAGCCCAGGCTCCTTATCCCAGCCTGTCATGTCCCCACGTGGTGTGAATCCTGCCTGTCCCACACTCCCCTGGTCACTCTCCTCCAGCCCTGCCAGACTGCCCTCTTCTTCTGGAACAGGCCAAGCTGAATGCACGTCATGTCTGGCCTCTAGGAATATCCGTTACTTTGTGAGCATGGCTCTGCTTCAGTAAGACGGGCTGCATTGTCACTAGAGAAGACGGGATGGAGGTTCCTTAAAAACCTACAGATGGACTTACCTGATGATCCAGCCTTCCCACGCCTGGGGATATGTCAAGAGAAAACTCTAACTCAAAAAGTCCCATGCACCTCAATGCTCACAGCAGCCCTATTTGTATTAGCCAGGACGTGGAACTAACCCCAACATCTAACGACTGGTGACTGGATAAAGAAGTCGTTGTCTTTTTATGCCGCGGAATACTACACAGCCGCGAAAAAGGATGGAACCATGCCATTTGCGGCAACATGGTTGGACACAGAGACAGTCCTTCTGAGTGAAGTAAGCCAGAAGAGAGAAAAATGCCGCATGACACAACTTCCATGTGAAATCTAAGAAAAAAAGACAGAAATGATCTTAACTGCAAAAGACAAATAGAGCCACAGACATAGAGAAACAAACTTATGGTTACCAGGGAGGGACGGCGGTGGGAAGGGGTAAATATGGGAATCGGAAAATTGCCCGTCTTGGGGAGTGGTGGACATGTTAGCTCTCTTGATTGTGGCGATGGCTTTCTGGGTGTAGACACGTATGAAAATTGATCAAATACTACACGTGAGATGTGTCTAATTGACGGAACAGAAATCGTAGCCCTGTAAAGGTGTTTTAAAACAAAGAGATGGGCTGCATTGTGTCCTATGTTTCTATGTGTCTTCAGGGAGGTCTCAGGGGGGCGGTGCTGGCCTTCCTGCCAACACGATGACATGAAGCCCGAACAATCCCCCAATCGATGGGAAGAAGAGACGAGCCATGGTCACATCTGGACCCCAAGCTTACCCGTGGTGCATGGGTGCCATTTATCGCCAATCCAGCGAGGTTCCGGCCAGAGCTAGAGGCCGGGGCAGCGAACCGGGAGCGGCACTAAGGAGCATCGTGGCGCAGAGGCTGGACTGGGGGCCCGCAGGCTCCTCCCAGGAGGAGCCTCAGGGTTTGGGAGGTGGCTAACGTGCCTGCTTCGTGTCACCAGCAAGTGATGCCACCCGTGGAAAATCAGCTGGAATCCTGAGCCGGGTCAGCCGTGGGTGATGCGGTAAAGGCTGCTTGCTAGCAGAGGGGAGGCCAGACGGACGGTGAAGCAAGCAACAGGCTGCTGAGCTTCCGGCCTGTGTTTACCGTGCTTTCCGTGTCTCCCTGCATCTCAGGGTCACCCGGAGGAATTCGCGTGGAGTTTAGAGGCCAACGGCCTCTCGGTTCCTCATCAGCCTGGCAAGCCCCCCAGCCCTCTGCGGCCAGACCTCTGCGAGCGTCTTTCCCTTGTTCTAGCAAAACCCTCCCCACCCTCGCCTGCGGCGGGCTTTTGTTTTTTTAATGGATGGCAGTGAGGATACCTTACAGCCTCCTCCGGCCCTTCCTTAGGGCTTCTGCCCTTAGACCACGGCAAGGGGCGGCCCCCCAACCCCCACCCCCGACACCCCCGCGCTGTCCTGGGTCCTGAACTACAGAGGGTCCCTCTGGCCCTGACACGCCCTCTGGCCACGCCCTCTACGGGGTGGAGTCAGCAGGGCCAAGGGGACACGCCCATTGGCTCCACCCCGTGCTCTGGAATCCCAGGACCCCGAATGCCCTGCCCCAGCAGCCCCTGACCCACTTGTAGTTTCTGCACCGGCTCTCCCCGGAGTTCAGCATCCCAGGACTCACAGAGAGGCCAACGGGCAGCTGTTGGCATGGAGGTTACGGACAGAGCCCGGATGTGAGGTCTCAGTGTCCCCCTGTGCACATCCAAGGCCCCTTGGGGCATGGGATGGACCCAGCATTGGGAAGAAAAGGGTCAGGCTGGCGGTCAGAGACTGGGAATCGGCTCTCCCCGCACTGTCGCTTTCTTCGCAGGACTCCCCTGAGTCTGGGAATTCTAAAGTTGAGCCTGGACGTTTGTGGCACGTGACAGTGACTTTGCGTGTGTGTGCGCGCGCCTGAGGACGTGTGTGGTTGTGTGTATGTTGTGGGGGTGTGTGTGGTCCATGACTCCGTGTGTGTGCGCGTGGGGATGTAGGCGGAGCAGAGTCAGTGTGTGTGCACGTGTGTTTGTGTGTACGTGCATGCATTAGTTTTAAGAATACTAGAAGCTGTCCTTCAGAAGTCTGCAGTAGTAAAAATTGTATGGTGTCCCTCACTGTATAATTCAAACTGAAAATAATCTTCAATCACCAGAAATGTAGTCCCCCCCAGATTCTGATCCCCCCCCCATACTGATTATGCCCTCATTGTACTGATGAGGAAACTAGCTTAGAGATGTTAAGTGACTCAGCCCAGGGCATGGAGCTCGCGAGCCCAGGGCCAGGACGCAGTCCAAGCGGCCGCGGCTCCAGAGGCCTGGAGCCCTGCTCACGACCGCGCGTGGCCTCTTGGCCGGGGTGGTGGGGGTGGGGTGGGGTGGGGGTGGGGGGAAGAGAGTCTGACGGGCCGGGGCCAGCGTGCAGGCTGCCCAAGCCGCGGACTCTGCAAGTCGGGTGGAGAGTACCTGACGGCAGACGAGGGTAAAGGGCTGCTCAGAATTCAGATAGCTTCCTAGATCTTCGATGAGTAAGGAGGCTCAGTGCTCATCCTCGATCCCTTTGCTGGTGGCTAAAAGGGAGCAAGGCCCACGAGCGCGCTTCTGGGAGCGGCCTGCCAAAACCTGGAGCAGGGCTGCTCAGGACTGGCTCTGCAGCAGGAGCAGAGGGGGGCAATGTCGCCACCTGGTGGACATCCTTGGTAGTGGCAGTAGGAGGCCTAGCAGCCTGGGTATGGAGGCGGCAGGACGAGGTCCTAGTGGATGATCGTTTTCACATGGCTTAAAAAGCATTGCTTCATAGATTTTATCCACATTGGGGTCTATCCTACGATGGTAAATACGGTCTCCGTTACTCCATCTTAGCTGCATTGATTAATTTTTGTGAGGTTAGTTTTCTCTTCAATGATTTGGAAGCTATATGGTCTTCCAATTAAAATTCCCTCTAAGTTTTAATAAGTCATCTCTAAGTTCATAACTTTATGTATAATTGGACCAGTATTGCTATAACAGTCTCAAAAACGGAATAATCTATTAGATCTTGTTTCTCAATCATGATACATTTAGCATATTTTACCTCTCTGCCGTTCCCCATTGTGTGCGTGTGTGCGCGTGCGCGGGCTACAGTTACTGCTTTTTAGACAGTTGCTTTCAGTTTGTTGCATTCGCAATGAAAATATAGGTATAAACATCTTGGATTTAATTGCTCGCTACCGCTATTTAATCCCATGTCTTTCCCATTTTTGAGTTATTTACTTCTTTCCCAATCAAATGGACTCATGATTGGCTAATTTTTTTCCAGCGGTAGACTTGGAACCCATACCAGTCTATACGCAGCTTTATGTTCTCCTCAGCAACACCTCTCAGCCTCAACACCCAACAACACTCTCCGTATCTAGGGCCCCAAGGCTTGTTTTAAAATGCGGCATTGTTTCTCATGTCCCCCCGCCCCCCTCCCGCCCCAAAAAGGAAGCAAGAATCTTCCTTGATTTAACGTGCTGCCTTTTTAGGACTGGCTAGTCTTGTCTGGTGAATGGATATTAAGAGAGATTTCCTTAAACTTCCTCCTGCTTCGTGCCATAACTCGACTTCATTGAGAAGCATGTTTTTCCCGTTTCTAAGACGGGCTTCCGCTTTGAACTGCTAAACCATCACGGCACACTTTTTCTCCATACTTATTCCTGGAAAACTGAGCTCTCTGCCGGAGTAAAGACGGTTCCCGTCAGAGAAGTGTGGCTCCCTGTGCCAAGGTCAAAATGTAGAAGAAAGGGAAGATTCCTGTTTCCGAGGGTTCCATTTTGTCAGGTTAGAGATCTAGTCATCCGTGTGGCTGCGGTGGAATCTGCAGTATCTTGCCTCACAGTTTCCTTTTTCTGGCTTAGCAGGGGAGCCGCATTAGCTGAGGTCGCGGCGCTATGGCCCTTGTCAGGATCCCGGTGCTGAGGCAGCCCCTTCCCCCCACCCCCTCTCCTTGTCATTTTGATCGTGCAAACTGGGTGCCAGCTGTGTGAACCCTGCTCCTGGCCGCCACGATTGCCCCCCCCCTCCCCACGCGACGTGTCCCCAGTTCCTCGGCGTCCCTCACTGCAACCAGCTAGCTCCAGGAAGGGTGCGAGCTGGCTTCCGCTGTCGTCCTTCCTCCTTCCTGTCCAGGCGGGCCCTCCTTTTGCGCTAGTCGGCCCGAAACCTTCTCTCCCGCGCTGCATAGGCTGAAGGAATGCCTCAGCGTTTGCAGCCGCTAGAGGGCGCTCTTCTCCTCTCTTTGGGCCCCTTCAGCGCTTCCAGTGGAAATGTCCGAGGTGGGAAGGGCTTGGGGGTTCTCTGTATCTAGGGGCTCCCGATCCAGCCGATTCAACTAACTGTGGGTTGAAAATATTCGGGAAAAAACGGAAAGTTTCGAAAAGCGACAATTGAACTTGCCACACACCGGCAACCGCTTACATAGCATTCACGTTGCCTTGCATGCCGCGCGTCACCTAGAGATGATTTAAAGTACACAGGAGGACACAGCGAAAGAGAATGTGACAATGACTGTATGGGTATGTTTATGCATAAGTGGAAAATTGTGCTCTAGACTGGAATTCGACACAACATTGTAAAAACGACAGCAACGTGGAAGAAAAGTATGTTTGTATGTAAAAAATAAAGTCCTATGTCATTTTGTATAAGAGGCATCAGCATCCATGGATTTTGGCATCTGTGGGGAGTCCTGGAACCAGTGCCCCATGCTTACCAAGGCATGACTGGAAGCCCAGGCTCCTTATCCCAGCCTGTCATGTCCCCACGTGGTGTGAATCCTGCCTGTCCCACACTCCCCTGGTCACTCTCCTCCAGCCCTGCCAGACTGCCCTCTTCTTCTGGAACAGGCCAAGCTGAATGCACGTCATGTCTGGCCTCTAGGAATATCCGTTACTTTGTGAGCATGGCTCTGCTTCAGTAAGACGGGCTGCATTGTCACTAGAGAAGACGGGATGGAGGTTCCTTAAAAACCTACAGATGGACTTACCTGATGATCCAGCCTTCCCACGCCTGGGGATATGTCAAGAGAAAACTCTAACTCAAAAAGTCCCATGCACCTCAATGCTCACAGCAGCCCTATTTGTATTAGCCAGGACGTGGAACTAACCCCAACATCTAACGACTGGTGACTGGATAAAGAAGTCGTTGTCTTTTTATGCCGCGGAATACTACACAGCCGCGAAAAAGGATGGAACCATGCCATTTGCGGCAACATGGTTGGACACAGAGACAGTCCTTCTGAGTGAAGTAAGCCAGAAGAGAGAAAAATGCCGCATGACACAACTTCCATGTGAAATCTAAGAAAAAAAGACAGAAATGATCTTAACTGCAAAAGACAAATAGAGCCACAGACATAGAGAAACAAACTTATGGTTACCAGGGAGGGACGGCGGTGGGAAGGGGTAAATATGGGAATCGGAAAATTGCCCGTCTTGGGGAGTGGTGGACATGTTAGCTCTCTTGATTGTGGCGATGGCTTTCTGGGTGTAGACACGTATGAAAATTGATCAAATACTACACGTGAGATGTGTCTAATTGACGGAACAGAAATCGTAGCCCTGTAAAGGTGTTTTAAAACAAAGAGATGGGCTGCATTGTGTCCTATGTTTCTATGTGTCTTCAGGGAGGTCTCAGGGGGGCGGTGCTGGCCTTCCTGCCAACACGATGACATGAAGCCCGAACAATCCCCCAATCGATGGGAAGAAGAGACGAGCCATGGTCACATCTGGACCCCAAGCTTACCCGTGGTGCATGGGTGCCATTTATCGCCAATCCAGCGAGGTTCCGGCCAGAGCTAGAGGCCGGGGCAGCGAACCGGGAGCGGCACTAAGGAGCATCGTGGCGCAGAGGCTGGACTGGGGGCCCGCAGGCTCCTCCCAGGAGGAGCCTCAGGGTTTGGGAGGTGGCTAACGTGCCTGCTTCGTGTCACCAGCAAGTGATGCCACCCGTGGAAAATCAGCTGGAATCCTGAGCCGGGTCAGCCGTGGGTGATGCGGTAAAGGCTGCTTGCTAGCAGAGGGGAGGCCAGACGGACGGTGAAGCAAGCAACAGGCTGCTGAGCTTCCGGCCTGTGTTTACCGTGCTTTCCGTGTCTCCCTGCATCTCAGGGTCACCCGGAGGAATTCGCGTGGAGTTTAGAGGCCAACGGCCTCTCGGTTCCTCATCAGCCTGGCAAGCCCCCCAGCCCTCTGCGGCCAGACCTCTGCGAGCGTCTTTCCCTTGTTCTAGCAAAACCCTCCCCACCCTCGCCTGCGGCGGGCTTTTGTTTTTTTAATGGATGGCAGTGAGGATACCTTACAGCCTCCTCCGGCCCTTCCTTAGGGCTTCTGCCCTTAGACCACGGCAAGGGGCGGCCCCCCAACCCCCACCCCCGACACCCCCGCGCTGTCCTGGGTCCTGAACTACAGAGGGTCCCTCTGGCCCTGACACGCCCTCTGGCCACGCCCTCTACGGGGTGGAGTCAGCAGGGCCAAGGGGACACGCCCATTGGCTCCACCCCGTGCTCTGGAATCCCAGGACCCCGAATGCCCTGCCCCAGCAGCCCCTGACCCACTTGTAGTTTCTGCACCGGCTCTCCCCGGAGTTCAGCATCCCAGGACTCACAGAGAGGCCAACGGGCAGCTGTTGGCATGGAGGTTACGGACAGAGCCCGGATGTGAGGTCTCAGTGTCCCCCTGTGCACATCCAAGGCCCCTTGGGGCATGGGATGGACCCAGCATTGGGAAGAAAAGGGTCAGGCTGGCGGTCAGAGACTGGGAATCGGCTCTCCCCGCACTGTCGCTTTCTTCGCAGGACTCCCCTGAGTCTGGGAATTCTAAAGTTGAGCCTGGACGTTTGTGGCACGTGACAGTGACTTTGCGTGTGTGTGCGCGCGCCTGAGGACGTGTGTGGTTGTGTGTATGTTGTGGGGGTGTGTGTGGTCCATGACTCCGTGTGTGTGCGCGTGGGGATGTAGGCGGAGCAGAGTCAGTGTGTGTGCACGTGTGTTTGTGTGTACGTGCATGCATTAGTTTTAAGAATACTAGAAGCTGTCCTTCAGAAGTCTGCAGTAGTAAAAATTGTATGGTGTCCCTCACTGTATAATTCAAACTGAAAATAATCTTCAATCACCAGAAATGTAGTCCCCCCCAGATTCTGATCCCCCCCCCATACTGATTATGCCCTCATTGTACTGATGAGGAAACTAGCTTAGAGATGTTAAGTGACTCAGCCCAGGGCATGGAGCTCGCGAGCCCAGGGCCAGGACGCAGTCCAAGCGGCCGCGGCTCCAGAGGCCTGGAGCCCTGCTCACGACCGCGCGTGGCCTCTTGGCCGGGGTGGTGGTGGTGGGGTGGGGTGGGGGTGGGGGGAAGAGAGTCTGACGGGCCGGGGCCAGCGTGCAGGCTGCCCAAGCCGCGGACTCTGCAAGTCGGGTGGAGAGTACCTGACGGCAGACGAGGGTAAAGGGCTGCTCAGAAATCAGATAGGTTCCTAGATCTTCGATGAGTAAGGAGGCTCAGTGCTCATCCTCGATCCCTTTGCTGGTGGCTAAAAGGGAGCAAGGCCCACGAGCGCGCTTCTGGGAGCGGCCTGCCAAAACCTGGAGCAGGGCTGCTCAGGACTGGCTCTGCAGCAGGAGCAGAGGGGGGCAATGTCGCCACCTGGTGGACATCCTTGGTAGTGGCAGTAGGAGGCCTAGCAGCCTGGGTATGGAGGCGGCAGGACGAGGTCCTAGTGGATGATCGTTTTCACATGGCTTAAAAAGCATTGCTTCATAGATTTTATCCACATTGGGGTCTATCCTACGATGGTAAATACGGTCTCCGTTACTCCATCTTAGCTGCATTGATTAATTTTTGTGAGGTTAGTTTTCTCTTCAATGATTTGGAAGCTATATGGTCTTCCAATTAAAATTCCCTCTAAGTTTTAATAAGTCATCTCTAAGTTCATAACTTTATGTATAATTGGACCAGTATTGCTATAACAGTCTCAAAAACGGAATAATCTATTAGATCTTGTTTCTCAATCATGATACATTTAGCATATTTTACCTCTCTGCCGTTCCCCATTGTGTGCGTGTGTGCGCGTGCGCGGGCTACAGTTACTGCTTTTTAGACAGTTGCTTTCAGTTTGTTGCATTCGCAATGAAAATATAGGTATAAACATCTTGGATTTAATTGCTCGCTACCGCTATTTAATCCCATGTCTTTCCCATTTTTGAGTTATTTACTTCTTTCCCAATCAAATGGACTCATGATTGGCTAATTTTTTTCCAGCGGTAGACTTGGAACCCATACCAGTCTATACGCAGCTTTATGTTCTCCTCAGCAACACCTCTCAGCCTCAACACCCAACAACACTCTCCGTATCTAGGGCCCCAAGGCTTGTTTTAAAATGCGGCATTGTTTCTCATGTCCCCCCGCCCCCCTCCCGCCCCAAAAAGGAAGCAAGAATCTTCCTTGATTTAACGTGCTGCCTTTTTAGGACTGGCTAGTCTTGTCTGGTGAATGGATATTAAGAGAGATTTCCTTAAACTTCCTCCTGCTTCGTGCCATAACTCGACTTCATTGAGAAGCATGTTTTTCCCGTTTCTAAGACGGGCTTCCGCTTTGAACTGCTAAACCATCACGGCACACTTTTTCTCCATACTTATTCCTGGAAAACTGAGCTCTCTGCCGGAGTAAAGACGGTTCCCGTCAGAGAAGTGTGGCTCCCTGTGCCAAGGTCAAAATGTAGAAGAAAGGGAAGATTCCTGTTTCCGAGGGTTCCATTTTGTCAGGTTAGAGATCTAGTCATCCGTGTGGCTGCGGTGGAATCTGCAGTATCTTGCCTCACAGTTTCCTTTTTCTGGCTTAGCAGGGGAGCCGCATTAGCTGAGGTCGCGGCGCTATGGCCCTTGTCAGGATCCCGGTGCTGAGGCAGCCCCTTCCCCCCACCCCCTCTCCTTGTCATTTTGATCGTGCAAACTGGGTGCCAGCTGTGTGAACCCTGCTCCTGGCCGCCACGATTGCCCCCCCCCTCCCCACGCGACGTGTCCCCAGTTCCTCGGCGTCCCTCACTGCAACCAGCTAGCTCCAGGAAGGGTGCGAGCTGGCTTCCGCTGTCGTCCTTCCTCCTTCCTGTCCAGGCGGGCCCTCCTTTTGCGCTAGTCGGCCCGAAACCTTCTCTCCCGCGCTGCATAGGCTGAAGGAATGCCTCAGCGTTTGCAGCCGCTAGAGGGCGCTCTTCTCCTCTCTTTGGGCCCCTTCAGCGCTTCCAGTGGAAATGTCCGAGGTGGGAAGGGCTTGGGGGTTCTCTGTATCTAGGGGCTCCCGATCCAGCCGATTCAACTAACTGTGGGTTGAAAATATTCGGGAAAAAACGGAAAGTTTCGAAAAGCGACAATTGAACTTGCCACACACCGGCAACCGCTTACATAGCATTCACGTTGCCTTGCATGCCGCGCGTCACCTAGAGATGATTTAAAGTACACAGGAGGACACAGCGAAAGAGAATGTGACAATGACTGTATGGGTATGTTTATGCATAAGTGGAAAATTGTGCTCTAGACTGGAATTCGACACAACATTGTAAAAACGACAGCAACGTGGAAGAAAAGTATGTTTGTATGTAAAAAATAAAGTCCTATGTCATTTTGTATAAGAGGCATCAGCATCCATGGATTTTGGCATCTGTGGGGAGTCCTGGAACCAGTGCCCCATGCTTACCAAGGCATGACTGGAAGCCCAGGCTCCTTATCCCAGCCTGTCATGTCCCCACGTGGTGTGAATCCTGCCTGTCCCACACTCCCCTGGTCACTCTCCTCCAGCCCTGCCAGACTGCCCTCTTCTTCTGGAACAGGCCAAGCTGAATGCACGTCATGTCTGGCCTCTAGGAATATCCGTTACTTTGTGAGCATGGCTCTGCTTCAGTAAGACGGGCTGCATTGTCACTAGAGAAGACGGGATGGAGGTTCCTTAAAAACCTACAGATGGACTTACCTGATGATCCAGCCTTCCCACGCCTGGGGATATGTCAAGAGAAAACTCTAACTCAAAAAGTCCCATGCACCTCAATGCTCACAGCAGCCCTATTTGTATTAGCCAGGACGTGGAACTAACCCCAACATCTAACGACTGGTGACTGGATAAAGAAGTCGTTGTCTTTTTATGCCGCGGAATACTACACAGCCGCGAAAAAGGATGGAACCATGCCATTTGCGGCAACATGGTTGGACACAGAGACAGTCCTTCTGAGTGAAGTAAGCCAGAAGAGAGAAAAATGCCGCATGACACAACTTCCATGTGAAATCTAAGAAAAAAAGACAGAAATGATCTTAACTGCAAAAGACAAATAGAGCCACAGACATAGAGAAACAAACTTATGGTTACCAGGGAGGGACGGCGGTGGGAAGGGGTAAATATGGGAATCGGAAAATTGCCCGTCTTGGGGAGTGGTGGACATGTTAGCTCTCTTGATTGTGGCGATGGCTTTCTGGGTGTAGACACGTATGAAAATTGATCAAATACTACACGTGAGATGTGTCTAATTGACGGAACAGAAATCGTAGCCCTGTAAAGGTGTTTTAAAACAAAGAGATGGGCTGCATTGTGTCCTATGTTTCTATGTGTCTTCAGGGAGGTCTCAGGGGGGCGGTGCTGGCCTTCCTGCCAACACGATGACATGAAGCCCGAACAATCCCCCAATCGATGGGAAGAAGAGACGAGCCATGGTCACATCTGGACCCCAAGCTTACCCGTGGTGCATGGGTGCCATTTATCGCCAATCCAGCGAGGTTCCGGCCAGAGCTAGAGGCCGGGGCAGCGAACCGGGAGCGGCACTAAGGAGCATCGTGGCGCAGAGGCTGGACTGGGGGCCCGCAGGCTCCTCCCAGGAGGAGCCTCAGGGTTTGGGAGGTGGCTAACGTGCCTGCTTCGTGTCACCAGCAAGTGATGCCACCCGTGGAAAATCAGCTGGAATCCTGAGCCGGGTCAGCCGTGGGTGATGCGGTAAAGGCTGCTTGCTAGCAGAGGGGAGGCCAGACGGACGGTGAAGCAAGCAACAGGCTGCTGAGCTTCCGGCCTGTGTTTACCGTGCTTTCCGTGTCTCCCTGCATCTCAGGGTCACCCGGAGGAATTCGCGTGGAGTTTAGAGGCCAACGGCCTCTCGGTTCCTCATCAGCCTGGCAAGCCCCCCAGCCCTCTGCGGCCAGACCTCTGCGAGCGTCTTTCCCTTGTTCTAGCAAAACCCTCCCCACCCTCGCCTGCGGCGGGCTTTTGTTTTTTTAATGGATGGCAGTGAGGATACCTTACAGCCTCCTCCGGCCCTTCCTTAGGGCTTCTGCCCTTAGACCACGGCAAGGGGCGGCCCCCCAACCCCCACCCCCGACACCCCCGCGCTGTCCTGGGTCCTGAACTACAGAGGGTCCCTCTGGCCCTGACACGCCCTCTGGCCACGCCCTCTACGGGGTGGAGTCAGCAGGGCCAAGGGGACACGCCCATTGGCTCCACCCCGTGCTCTGGAATCCCAGGACCCCGAATGCCCTGCCCCAGCAGCCCCTGACCCACTTGTAGTTTCTGCACCGGCTCTCCCCGGAGTTCAGCATCCCAGGACTCACAGAGAGGCCAACGGGCAGCTGTTGGCATGGAGGTTACGGACAGAGCCCGGATGTGAGGTCTCAGTGTCCCCCTGTGCACATCCAAGGCCCCTTGGGGCATGGGATGGACCCAGCATTGGGAAGAAAAGGGTCAGGCTGGCGGTCAGAGACTGGGAATCGGCTCTCCCCGCACTGTCGCTTTCTTCGCAGGACTCCCCTGAGTCTGGGAATTCTAAAGTTGAGCCTGGACGTTTGTGGCACGTGACAGTGACTTTGCGTGTGTGTGCGCGCGCCTGAGGACGTGTGTGGTTGTGTGTATGTTGTGGGGGTGTGTGTGGTCCATGACTCCGTGTGTGTGCGCGTGGGGATGTAGGCGGAGCAGAGTCAGTGTGTGTGCACGTGTGTTTGTGTGTACGTGCATGCATTAGTTTTAAGAATACTAGAAGCTGTCCTTCAGAAGTCTGCAGTAGTAAAAATTGTATGGTGTCCCTCACTGTATAATTCAAACTGAAAATAATCTTCAATCACCAGAAATGTAGTCCCCCCCAGATTCTGATCCCCCCCCCATACTGATTATGCCCTCATTGTACTGATGAGGAAACTAGCTTAGAGATGTTAAGTGACTCAGCCCAGGGCATGGAGCTCGCGAGCCCAGGGCCAGGACGCAGTCCAAGCGGCCGCGGCTCCAGAGGCCTGGAGCCCTGCTCACGACCGCGCGTGGCCTCTTGGCCGGGGTGGTGGTGGTGGGGTGGGGTGGGGGTGGGGGGAAGAGAGTCTGACGGGCCGGGGCCAGCGTGCAGGCTGCCCAAGCCGCGGACTCTGCAAGTCGGGTGGAGAGTACCTGACGGCAGACGAGGGTAAAGGGCTGCTCAGAATTCAGATAGCTTCCTAGATCTTCGATGAGTAAGGAGGCTCAGTGCTCATCCTCGATCCCTTTGCTGGTGGCTAAAAGGGAGCAAGGCCCACGAGCGCGCTTCTGGGAGCGGCCTGCCAAAACCTGGAGCAGGGCTGCTCAGGACTGGCTCTGCAGCAGGAGCAGAGGGGGGCAATGTCGCCACCTGGTGGACATCCTTGGTAGTGGCAGTAGGAGGCCTAGCAGCCTGGGTATGGAGGCGGCAGGACGAGGTCCTAGTGGATGATCGTTTTCACATGGCTTAAAAAGCATTGCTTCATAGATTTTATCCACATTGGGGTCTATCCTACGATGGTAAATACGGTCTCCGTTACTCCATCTTAGCTGCATTGATTAATTTTTGTGAGGTTAGTTTTCTCTTCAATGATTTGGAAGCTATATGGTCTTCCAATTAAAATTCCCTCTAAGTTTTAATAAGTCATCTCTAAGTTCATAACTTTATGTATAATTGGACCAGTATTGCTATAACAGTCTCAAAAACGGAATAATCTATTAGATCTTGTTTCTCAATCATGATACATTTAGCATATTTTACCTCTCTGCCGTTCCCCATTGTGTGCGTGTGTGCGCGTGCGCGGGCTACAGTTACTGCTTTTTAGACAGTTGCTTTCAGTTTGTTGCATTCGCAATGAAAATATAGGTATAAACATCTTGGATTTAATTGCTCGCTACCGCTATTTAATCCCATGTCTTTCCCATTTTTGAGTTATTTACTTCTTTCCCAATCAAATGGACTCATGATTGGCTAATTTTTTTCCAGCGGTAGACTTGGAACCCATACCAGTCTATACGCAGCTTTACGTTCTCCTCAGCAACACCTCTCAGCCTCAACACCCAACAACACTCTCCGTATCTAGGGCCCCAAGGCTTGTTTTAAAATGCGGCATTGTTTCTCATGTCCCCCCGCCCCCCTCCCGCCCCAAAAAGGAAGCAAGAATCTTCCTTGATTTAACGTGCTGCCTTTTTAGGACTGGCTAGTCTTGTCTGGTGAATGGATATTAAGAGAGATTTCCTTAAACTTCCTCCTGCTTCGTGCCATAACTCGACTTCATTGAGAAGCATGTTTTTCCCGTTTCTAAGACGGGCTTCCGCTTTGAACTGCTAAACCATCACGGCACACTTTTTCTCCATACTTATTCCTGGAAAACTGAGCTCTCTGCCGGAGTAAAGACGGTTCCCGTCAGAGAAGTGTGGCTCCCTGTGCCAAGGTCAAAATGTAGAAGAAAGGGAAGATTCCTGTTTCCGAGGGTTCCATTTTGTCAGGTTAGAGATCTAGTCATCCGTGT